>NC_071992.2:146889166-147225833 GCF_028885655.2 Pongo abelii | reverse complement strand
CCCTTTCTTCTCCATTTATTCAGGTCCTACCCAGCCTTCAAGCCTCCCTTTTTCCATAATGTGGTTTGGCAGGCCCAACTCCTTCAGGTCACTCTCCTTCCTGCCATCTCATATACCCTTACGGTGTCATCTTAGCATTCACACTCCATCCTTCCTACAGTTGATTTATTTAGCTGGGATATCCTTTCCATCCTGTCAAATTTATTGACATAAGGAGTGAAGATAATATTGTATAACTATTCAAGATTGACTAAAGGGCCCAGCACAAGACAGGGCCCACAATCTGTGTTTTAAAATATTTAAAGAGAAAGGAAGCATTCTTCCAATAGACTAACAGGAACAAGATTTACCTTCCCATCTGAAACAACTAAAAACAAACAACATGTATGAAACAATAGTTTTCAAGGCACTAGGCATCAGTCAGTAAAGGACGATAATCCTGAAAGACAGGAAGCAAGTGATTGCCTGAGCTTTATTATTGCTTTAAGAGAATTTTTAGACTGTGGCTGAGGAAGAGGAAACCAAGATGGACTCCCTGATTTGAGAATACTAAGCTGAGAGTCCTGGGAGACCAAGGTGGCTACAGTCTGCAGAACACACTACTCTAGAGAGTTGCATAGATAGAAAAACCTAGAGATCTGAAAAGGGTTCAATCAGTGCACGCATGTGAGGAAACTGACATGGGAAAAGAACCATCTGGAAGGATCAGTACCTGGAACTCACACAGAGTTGAGAATAATTTTTGTTCCCACCAGTCAGACTGAGAAAGATTCATGGGGTACTAGGTTAGAACATTCAGAAAAGTCTTGCTTCAGTAGAGTAAAATAATTGTTTCTACATCATATGCTGCTCTGATTCTTCCTTTAAAATCTTAAAAGTTAGATCCAAAGAGATCAAACCTTTTAAAATAATTTAATATGTGTCCTAGAATAAATTTCAAGAATATGTATAGGAATACAAAAATATCTAGGATTTAACAAGGTAAATACACAATGTCTGGCACCCACTCAAAGATTACCAGCATCAAAAGGAGGAGGAAAATATGACTGATAACGAGGGAAGAAAATCAACCAAAGAAGACCAACTCAGATTTGACTGTTTATATTTGAATTAGCTTTTTTTTTTTTTTTTTGAGAGAGAGTCTCACTCTGTTGCTCAGGCTGGAATGCAGTGGTGCAATCTTGGCTCACTACAACCTCCACTTCCCAGGTTCAAGCGATTCTTGTGCCTCAGCCTCCCAAGTAGCTGAGACTGCAGACATGCACAAACACACTGAGCTAAGTTTATTATTATTATTGTTTTCAGTAGAGATGGGGTTTTGCCATGTTGGCCAGTCTGGTCTCAAACTCCTGGCCACAAGTGACCCACCTGCCTGGGCCTCCCAAAGTGTTGGGATTATAGGCATGAGCCACTGCACCCAGCCAGGCAGATAATTATTATAACTATATTCATGATAGACAAATATTAGATAGTGCAGAAGAAAAAAAGTAAAACTGATAACATAGCAATATAAAGTATCCGAAATGAAACACAAAAATTAAAAAAATAAAAATAAAAGCAGTACTGCGGACAACTTCAAGCAGCATACTATATGTATAATTGGAGTCCTAGCTCCTAACCTAAAAGAAAGACTAAGAGAAAGATGAGGAGATTGAAAAGCTATTTAAAGAAATAGTGGCATGAATTTTTCCACATTTGATGAAAACCATACATCCACAGGTCCAAAACCTCAATATAAACACACACACAGGCACACAAAGGCACATCATAATCAAATTACTCAAGCCATAATAAAGACAAAATCATAAAATGTGTGAGGGGAACATATTGCATAGTAAAAGACAATGATATGAATAGCAGAAGATTTTTCAAAAATACAACGATGAAAAACCAGCATCTTGAATGAACCAAAGGACCATTAGGAGTGTACTAGAGCACCAACCACATACAAAATTTTCTTTTCCCCTAATTAACACAACCCAGTGAACACCCTGGAGAGTCAGACCAGCCATCTTCCCAGCACCCTGTGTTGGTCCCCAGGTTTATGATACCCTCCTTGCTCGACTTTCTGGAGAGTCTAGGCTGGTCTCAGAAGAAGCAGAGCAGATTCTGTCATTTGCCTGGACACACTTCACTGTGTTGCTTATGCCAAGAGCTACAATTGCTAAGAATCAGATTTTGTGTAAAGCAATAAGTCCGGATGATTTCTTTAAACTATAGTGACTTTTGAAAATTGTCTGCTTGATTTCTTTTCTTCTTGTCCCATGAGTTCATGATGTTATGGGATTTTGGCAGCAACCAGATAGCTCCAGGGAGTCCAGTTTGTCTGACTTATGTGGGTAGATGCTCAATTCCCTCGTCAGTTATCATTGTGTAAAATAATTCTTCTTCCTCCTCTTTTAAGAGTAAATTGTGCATATATTGCTGAGGCAATTTATGGTGCACTGACAATGTCCTTCTAGCCTGGCACAGTTTTTGGTGCGTAGTGGGTTCTCATTCAACAATTGTGGGAAAATGCATGATTTAGTTTGTAAACTGTTTGTTTCATGGAAACAGGTTCAGTTGTTGCTGCCCTTAACACCTTGGCATATCATGAGATTCCAATTTTTTCAGTACAGACATTGAAGAAATTGATTTCCCAAGCCAGAATATCTATCTGAGAGAAGAAAACCTTGTATATTCAGAAGAAGAAAAGTGTTATATATACTTCCTCTCTTCTGTAAAGTGGACCCAAGAATAATACCTGTCCTTGGGTCATTTAAGGAATTAAATGAGATGAAACACATAAAGTCATTCAAAGTCATTCACAGAATACATGCCCAATAAATATTTAGGTTTAATTATTACATCTACTTTCCACCAACTTAATCACTGATTTACAGACATCCCTAACCCAGCTGGTCCCTCCACCAATCTTACCTGGAGTTCATCTAATGTAAGATGAATCTGGTCTCTTTCACACCTCCACATCTGTAGCGTTTTTTTGTCTTCTCCTGTCTACATTTTATTTTACCTATTGAAATGCCTTTGACTTCTTTTTCCTAACCAATTTTTTTAATGGTAAAAACTGAGGTGTCATTATATCCTTTCCCAAGGCAAAGGTGATGCATTTACAATGCATAGCTTGTCTGCTTCCTGTATCAGAGATTGCTGGGAACTTTGCGCACTACCTAACATTTCTCATACAAATCTTGGCATTATTATTTTTTATCATTAAAAGGTCTAGGAAAAAAAACAGAGAACCCCATTACTATATGGGAGGCAGAGTTCTCTGGAGTACAGGGATTTACCCTGAAACACTGTATTCAACCTAGTGTTTCATTTCATATTGCACATTAAAATAAAACTAAAGGACATTACAAAAGTAAATAATCCACTCAAAAGCCATGTCATGTCTGTGTAGACATAGTTTGCATTCTTGTAATCATAGTATATATACAATTTGACACCCTGCTTTCCAGTTTAAAATTATTTTGAACACTCTTTGTTGTCATTTAAACGCTCCTCTGAAAACTCTTGTATATAGAGCTATTTATTCTTCGGGCACATGTTTCTTCACTACTGTCTTCTAGTTCTCCTCCTCACATCCCCAACAATGCCTAATCAATAGTCTTATTTCTCTTCTTCCACAGTCCTTCAAACATGGTAGGCTCTCAATGTTAGTCTCTGTATCTTCTGTCTTTACTTGTATTCTGCTTGAGTGGTTTCTTCCACACCTGTAAGTTCAGCTGAATGATGCTAAATGTGTGTCTCCAGACCCCATCTGCCTTCTGAACCTCAGCCTCATTTATGTCATTGCTCACTGAACATCCTTCCTGAACCACCCCTTCTATACCTAAAGCTTTATAGGCCTAAAAAAGAACTCACTGCCTTTTCCTCATACTTTACCTTAAGTTTTTTCTTACTTAATAGATTAATACAAAGTGGAAATCTTAGTGCTACCTCTGACTCCTCTCTCTTACCTCCCCATAAAACTAGACAATGTTGTCCAACTTTTATATCTTGCTAAGTTTATTGGGTAGATCTGCCAAGATCTTGTCTTTAAGTCCTCAGCTTTTCTCCATTAATCCTGATACATCGTATATTCTGCCCTACCACAATTTATTTCTTAGGCACTGACCTAATGAATCCACCACAAGCAAGAAACTCAGCCGTGGTTCCTTATGGACTGCAGAATAAAGTACAGATTTCCATACAAGAGGATTTTTTACAGTGTGGTTTTGCCCCTTAACTCTGTCCTACTATACCTATAAGCCCCTTATACCCAGGATCCATTTAGGGGACACTTGAGGAGCTGTGGGCCTTCTAAGTTCCTAGAGTAATATAACACAAAAATTGCTTGTTTTTTGACAGAAACTAAGTAATTGCATTGAGCCCAGTTTCTTCCCAAGTTACAGGACACATGCAATTTATGAGTCCAGACCCAGCAAAAGAGAAATGTTTTCACAAAGCTTTCACAAAGCCATAATTCTTCTGTAGCCTCCTGTTGTTCTCCCATTTGCTGGTCCCACCCCCACTATTCACTCAAGGTATAAAAAGCACAGAGATTCCTCTGACGTTGTCCGGGAGTCTCATTCTGTTTGATGTCCCATGGTTTATATCACCTCCAAAAGGTTCACCTTTATACTTTAAAGTAAAAAGTTACCTAAACCATGCAAGGCAGTGGGTGATTCCTTTCGATGGAATGGGGGATAGAGGTAAAGAAGGCAAGAGCATGCTGCCACAATTGATCGAGGCAACAAAACGAGAAAGACCCATCAACACATTGTGCAAATGTACAATTATATTTGCCTATTATACCTTCAGCAGCCTTGTTAGAGAAAGGAGCAGGGCAACACATTCAAATATTTTCTTCTGCTTGTGTTACTAGTTCTCTTTATGAGTAGTTGTATGATTCTCTAATATGACCTAAGGAATTAATCCTCCTGACACCTTGTTCCTTTACACTTTTGCATTCATGTTATTCTGTCTTTCTAAAATGCCCATCCCTTTCCATTTTCTACTGTGTGAAATCCTCTCTGTCCTTCAAGGTCCAGTTCAAACTCATGTCCCCTGTATAGCCTTCTTCAGATGTGCCTGCAGAAAGCACAATTCTTTGTCCTTCCTCTGTACCCACATTGCATTTGGTCACATTGCTGGCAAAGCACTTTCCACCATGATTATTGTTTGTATTTTTATGTCTGCTTTACATTTTAGACCACGACTTCCTTTAGGCCTGGACCATCTCTTACTCTCCTTTGAATTTCCAGTGCCTAGCACCATGTCTTGATTGTAATAGGCACTCAATAAATGCTTATTACATTTTATAAATTAACTGTTGTGACCACATAAGTTTTTGTTCCAAGGACACAATCATTTCAATGGCTTTTTATCCAATAAATTATTCGTAATTTGCAAAAAGCCATGCACCGCCCCTTGTTGTGATACAGGAAACAATGAAACAGGACCCCTCAGGTCTAGTCCTCTTTCTTTGGCCTTTGTCAAACTGGAGGGTCTTAGAGTTTCCCTGGAGCAGAAAATGAGCTCTGGAGAATGAACTTCTTATTGCCCAGTCACTTCACACACAGCTTCCTACACAGAGGCATCAAAATGAATTACCTAAAAATCTTCCTCAAGATCTTAAAGGACAGCTGAAGAAAACCTATTATCCCATTTGAGACCAGAAAATAATTGGATTTCTTGGAAAAGGAAAAGACAGAAGTAAAGGAGACACTAGACACTAGACACTAGGCTCCTAATGGCAAGGAAATGCCTTTTTCACTTATGAGTCCACCCTATGTACCACAAAGGCATGGGGCCTTTGCCCTCAGAGAGAACACAGTCAGGACACTCTCCACACCTGTCGATGTCAATATTTGTTGAATGGATGCATAAATTAGCCAGCTAGGCTTAGAAATCTGTAAACAATCTTCAGTAATTACTTGGACATTTTTGGAAATTCTTACCCAACACCCTTGCCCATACAAAAATTGTCTCTCTATGTAATAGAAGAGAAAAGACAAGTTGTTACAAACAGCCATGTACAACAAGACCAAAAAGAATTTTAGAAATTGTCAAGTCCAATATTTTAACTAGAGTCCCCATTTACATGAATTGGTTATATCCTGGTGACCTAGATGCCACTTTATAGCCAAGAGATCTTGGACAATTTACTTAAGCTCTATGAATCTCAGTTTCTTAACCTATGAAATAGGAATTATGACTCCCATCTTGACCAGTTACTTTGAATGTTACAAGTGAAAATGTATATAGAGAGCACAATATTGCCACAAAATGGGCCTTTGATAATGTAAGTTTTATTCTTTTTGTTCCCGATAGTCAGAGTCTGAACCCACCATCCAGAATGATATATTAGGATACTTCTCTAAGGGAAGGAATAGGCTGGGGAGCTTCCCATAAAAGGCTGAAATCTGGTGGGGTAGACTGACATCTAAGGGCTACTCTAATATTCCAGCTCTTGGCTAATTCCAAATTTGCAATTTGAGCAGTTACTTCTCATACAGGGTAATAGGTGTTATGCTGGTCTATGCAGGGTGCTGTGGAGGAATGAAGCAAGATCCAAACATACCTGGAGATACTGAGGAAGGCTTCTTAGAGGAAAGAACACTTAAGCTGACATTTGCCAGAAGAGTAAGCCCTAGGCATATAGATGAGAGTTGAGCAACAGGGCCCTGGTACTTGGGAGAAGCGTTCAGAGAATGAAAGGAAATCTGATATGTGATGGCCTTGTGAGCTTTACTATTCAGAAAGGAGAATATAATTTGCAATAGTGGAGAGCTATGAAAGAACTTCAAGTTAAGACGTGACGTGATCAGATCTGTGCTTTAGAAATATGGAGTAGAGAACGATATGGGTGTGGGGTGGGGATTGGGGACTAACTGCAGGCAGAGCTGCCAAAAAACTATTCTAGAGCTGTTGGTGAGAACTAAGGCAGAAGCAGTGTGGAAGAAGGCTGGCTGAAAGGGAGGTCTATTCAAGAAGAATCAGCCGGGCATGGTGGCTCATGCCTGTAATCCCAGCACTTTGGGAGGTCAAGGTGGGTGGATCATCTGAGGTCAGGAGTTCAAGACCAGCCTGGCCAACGTGGTGAAACCCTGTCTCTACTAAAAATAGAAAAGTTAGCCAGGTGTGGTGGCATGTTCCTGTAATCCCAGCTACTGGGGAAGCTGAGGGGAGAGAATTGCTTGAATCTGGGAGGAGGAGGTTGCAGTGAGCCAAGATTGCACCACTGCACTCCAGCCTGGGCAACAGAATGAGACCCCCATCTCAAACAAAAAAAAAAGTAGAGTCTACCAACTTAGGATGGCCTGTGTAGGGAAGAAGAAGGCAACGAAGATGAAACCAAAGTTATTGGCTTGGGAAATACTATGAATAGTGATGCCATTCACAGAAGTAGGGCTTGGCAGTAGGCAAATGAAGAGTTTGATTTGGGACCTGTTGAATTTCAGGAGGCCTTGAGACCTCCAAATGGAAACTCTCTGCAAATGTGTGTAAGACCTACAAGCATCCATGGCTAGGAGAGGGAACTGCTGCCCCCATTGAATCTGACCACGTGTGTTCTCTGTTTCCAGTACTTTGTCTTCACGGGGGTGTTGGCCATGGTGACCTGTGCAGTTTTCCTCCGGCTGAACTCCGTCCTGAAGCTGGCAGTGCTGCTGATCATGATCGCCATCTATGCCCTGCTCACTGAGACCATCTATGCAGGCCTTTTTCTGCGTTATGACAACCTCAACCACAGTGGAGAGTAAGTGCCCACCACTGTGAGTCCAAAGTGTGCTCAACTTCCTGTGGGAAATGGAATCGTTGGGAAAATGATGCCCGCTGCGTTACTGAAACTTAAGGTCTGATTGGATATTGACTTATAGCTCAAATCAGGCATTCTGTAGTTTACAAGTCCAAGCAAAAATCCTGACTTTTCAGTGGCATCATTTATATGGATTACAGATGAATTAATCAAAGTTTGGACTAAATAGTAGCTCAGGTCTCCTCCAAATCTGATAATTTATGATTTCTTCAAATTTAGTGGTTTCAACACTTGTAGGATCTGTTTATAATTTGGCTGTAGCAATATTAATAAGAGCAGCCACTGTGTATTAAGCCCTCATGCTCTCCCTTTGCATCGCACAGTTGGTCCTCCATATCCACAGCATTGTGGATTCAACTAGCTTCAGTTTGAAAATATTTTTTAAAAAATTACAGACAAAAGCAGTATAGTTTAACAACTATTTACATAGCATTTACATTGTATTAGGTTTTATAAGTAATCGAAGGATGATTTAAAGCATGGGGGGCATATGTATAGGTTATATGCAAATATTATGACATTTTATATAAGGGACTTGAGCATGCATGGCTTTTGGTATCCACAGGGCTGATACCAAGGGATAAACGTATTACTGCTGAAATATAGAAAAGTACAAAAAAAGAATATCTTACCCAGACTCCTTAGAGAAAAACAGCCCAAGGCAAGGCTAATGAAACCCCAAGGCAGTGAAAGTGAGGGAAAAGAGAAGTGAGGAAGAAAAGGATGAGAGGCGAATGCAAGCTACCACTACATTTTGCTGGCAACATGGGCTGTGAAGAGATTCAGCTGGTGCCTTGGAAAATCCACTCGCAGAGCCATTTGAAATGCCTCTGGGCAGCTCTAAGGTGGGAAAAAGTGTCTCAGGACAGAGGAAGGCAGAAAAATATGTGTGCTGGCTCCTTCCCTGTCTCTCCCATTGGCAAGAGTTCCCTTTTTGCATGCACTTTCTGATGACATCACAGTGACCATACTGTTGCAGAAACAATGTCTGCGTAAAGACACATCAGACTTTTTAGAAGCAGAACTGATCTTCTCTAGGCCCAGCCTTAAAACAGGAACTTTTCCAGGTTTATGATGGAAACTACTTCACTTGGGACAAGTGCACCTCATCAGTCTCAGTTACACAACACAAAATATGAATACAAATCATAGGGCACAGTACACTTGAACTTGGGCACACTTCCCATTCATCATCTTCAGCCTTTCAAGGCAAATGCTACATTTCCAAATTCAGTGCCACAAAAGTAGAATTAAGATAAGTGATGCAGATCTTGCTACCCAATCATGAAAACAGACACCTGCAACATTTCAGTGTTGTATAATACATCAATCCTTCCTACAAAGAGGGGTTGGTTAATAGATACAAAATTCATCTAGATAAGAGGAATATGTTTAGTGTTCTATAGCACTGCAGGGTGACTATAATTGACAATAATTTACTGTATATTTTTAAATAGCTAGAAGAGAGGATTTTGAATGTTCACAAAGAAATGATAAATATTTGAGGTAGTGAATATTCTAATTAACCTGCTTTGATCATTACACATAGTACACATGTATTGAAACATCACTCTGTGCCCTATAAATATGTACAATTATTACACATCAATTAAAAATAAAATTAAAAAGAATCAAGAAGGTTTTTGGGATGCACAAAAGGATTTTAACCAATGAGAAGTTGGGGTAGTTCAAAAGAACACTGTCTGCTACAACTAAAGGACTAGATGGGGACAAGAATGGATGCAGAAAGACTATTTGGGAGGCAACTGCAATGGCCAGCTTCATGGACATGTGGCCTGTGCATTCACATAGGGCTCTGCACTCAGAAGGGTCTTGCTTTGTTTAATGCCCTGCTTTCACCATCTTGAAATTCTCTAAAAAAAAATTTCAAGAAACCCCTGCATTTTCATTTTACAGTGGGTCCACAAATTATTGAACCAGTTCTAGCTATTGCATTAGTCCACATGAAACAGCAGAGTCGATAGGAGGAATGAACAACCAGGAAATAATCCACGTGTAGAGTCAAAGCCAAATAACATTTGTCCAACATCACACGACCTTCGTGAATTCGTCCGTGTATCCATTCAATACACATTACATTGTTTTCTGTGGGTTTTTACTAGGCACTGCAGGTTCATAGATGAATAAGGCATTATTTTTATCCTTTAGGACCTTAAGGGCAAGCAATTATAAGTAGGTACATAGAGGGGGGCATTGCAGCTACTGAAAAATATCACTGAGATCTGTATTGATAGCTAGTCTTCACTGTTTGCTAGCTAATTAAGTTAAATTTTTTAACATCTCAGTCTTGGGTTTTTTTTCTAGAATGGGGATAATAGTATCTTGATTGTTGATATGATAATTAAAGTAGGCAGAATACATAAAGTGTTATTAGAGTATGGCATAAAATTAGCACTTACAGTCATTATTATGACAACAGAATAAAAGATAAATTCAAGCTGAGTGGTTTATTATGAGTGTCATAGAAGCAATTGGGAACTAATAAACTAAAAATTCAGGGTCAAATGTGCTACAATGAACATGCTGAATTTGGTGACTAAGATATGAGTTCTCATCCTGGCTCTGACACAAATGAGCTGTGTGACCTTGGGAAAATGACTACTCCTCCGTGGGCCTCAGTCTCTACCTGTAAAATAAAAGGCTTCAAGGGATATTACATTATGTGTGGTGCACATAGTACGAATTAGAATAAATCTGCTAAGCGCACAAAAGGTACTTAATTACTTGAAATTATTTTCATAATTTTTACTAAGTCTGAAGTAGCTTACAAAACAGTATGAGAGCTATGCAATCCTAAATTTGTAAACATACTTTTTTGTACGGGGTAAAAGGAAATGACATTTAGTTAACTCCAAAATTTTAACCATTGTCTTCTCTGGGTGGTAGGCTTAAGGGCAATTTTTATTTTGTTATATGTGCATCTTTATTAGTTTCCAAACACACTATAATTAGCCTAAATATTTCTGTAATGAATAACACTCAAATATTAATTTTTGTGATACATCAGATAAGATGATCTCTAAAGACTGTTATAGCCCTGAAAATTACATTATGCTACATGGGTTTTCACTTAAGAATGTTCCTTTCTATTAGCATAAAGAGATGATAGTATTAACTCAGTGATTTTATCAATACAAATAAATTAGTTCAACATGTTCTTGATTTTAAGTCCCTGACAACCAATATTAAGCAAAGCATTATAATACAGTACAGATTTCAGCCATTTGGTTCTCTTTGGAAGTTCTTTAAGGAATTATTGAAACTAAAAAAAAAAAAAAACTTTCTAATTTCAAACCACAGTTCTTTCGGGATGCTCCTCAGCCTGGCTGACTTACTATGCATATTCTGCAGTCTGTGCTCAGGCTGTTTTTTCCATCTGCAATACAGTGAATGACTCAAAGATTGTTCGTAATTTTCTTTTACTTTTTCTTCTGAGTTTTGTCTAGTCATCTTTCTATTTTTGGTCAATCACTGCTTTCAAAATAATTGAAGAGGTATTTGTGTTTTCTCTTGAAAATGTGTTTCAAATGATAAATTTCTGGACTTAAAGTCTTCTGTATGGCAAAGCAAAGGATATCCAAAGTGCCAGGCAGAGCAGGGATTTGGGAAGAAGTCACAAGGAGGAGCTGAACGTAGGACATGCTCATTCAAACTAAGCAATGTGAACGAGTGACTTTTTAAAGCTCCACCACCATGAGCAAGATGATGTGCCAGGTGCTTCACAGGGTGGCAAGGGGGAAATGTGGGCCAGGCACTGTGCCAAGCACATTACCATGATTAACTCATTTAATCCTCACAATGATAGAGGTAAACACTATTAGATACATTCAACTGAGGCTCAGAGATGTTAAATGACTTTTCCAAGGTCAAACAACTGGTCAGTAGAAAAGCTGACGTTGGAACCTAGATCTTCATGAGTCCAAACCTCATGTCTTTAATCTTTTTTCAGGGGTCCACAAACTGCAGAAGCTAGAGAATTAAGTGACATGAAAGAATAAAAGGATGGTACTGGAATGTGTCTATGTCCTCAAAATAAGCCTGATGGTGACGGTGGATGGCTGGAAAGATGGAACAAAGGATGGATGGATGGACTGATGGATGGATGGATGGATGGATGGGTGGATGGTTAGATGGATTCATAGATTCATGGATTCATGGATTCATGAATGGATGGATGACTCCTCAGCCCTAAAATGCAGGATGACAATGTGTGGCTCACAGTCCAGCCCTCTTCACTTTAGCACTCACAGTGGACAGCTCTGTTAGCACTCTCTCGTCCTGAGTCTACATATGGCTTCAAACATGATATATGACATTTATTTTTTATCCCCATACTAGAGACCTATAAACAACCTAGCTAAGCAAAATATATGTCCTGTACCTAGAGAACCCATCCCACTTTTTCCTTGTGAAGTCTTATCTTTTAGGATTCAGCTCTTCAGCCTCCCCTGAACACCCAGCCTGGGTTGCTTTTTTTTTCCCCGTGCATTCCTATGGCAACAAGGATGTATCCTTTCCACAGAGTTTATCATATTATAAAATTATCTGTGTATTTGATTATTTCTCTTACTTAATGTTTCGAGGACAAAGACAACATGCCTTCTTCATCTCTATATCCCAGAATATTATGCCTGGCACACAGTAGATGCTCGATAATTATGTGCTTCTCTGGGTCTATAGAAGCATAATAATTAGTATCATCTATTGTTAGCATCTTTCCTCCAAGGTATTCACAGATTTGACTCTTGTCCCAGCCCACAGAGTTATTTGGTCCTCTTAATCCTCATATGCAAAATACCTCCCTAAGAATGTACATTTTCACTCCTAAGTCTCTGTCCAATCCTGATGAGTTGAACTGTGCCTGGCCCAGTATAAGCTGGGAAGGTTTTTTAGCATAAAGCTAGATTCCATCTTCACATGGATTTTGTGATAGGAAAGTATAAAGGCTATTTAAAATCTATAAAATGTGTTCTGCACATAGAAAACATTATTATTAATGTGAGTGTACCATCTAGAGGCTAGACTGTAGAATCTCTTTCACCATATGTGTTCTGGGTCACCTCATACCCTTGGGGGTCAATCGACTTTTGAATTAGCCAATGTGCAAACGCTTAGAGCAGCCACGATCACATAATAGGTGCTGAAAAGGTGTGTGTTTTTTTCTTTTTATACCACTCCTTTCTGAACCTCAGTTTTCTCATGGGTCTCCTTGAAGTCCCCCCATGGTTATCAGTTCCTTTTTTCTTCCAACAGAGATTTCCTGGGGACCAAGGAGGCATCGCTGCTACTGATGGCCATGTTCCTCCTGGCTGTGTTCTACCATGGACAGCAGGTAATCTAACATTTCGCTCTGACTGCTCTGTTACCTGACATTTCTTGTTGCCATCAAACTGGCCTCTGCTGCTCTTTGCAGCAAATAACTTTTAGCTGCCTGTGGCAAGTTGTAGTTCTTAATAAATCAATTCCTAATAAAGACCACCTAATGAAAAACAAAGCTGGAGAAGATCTGGTAAACAATGTGGTTTTAATGACCTTTGGATATATCTCTTTCAAAAAATCATCCTAGTGAAAGAGCTTTCAATTTCTGCCTAAGACAAACTGGGATCCCTCCCAATTCTGTTGCCTGGATGAAATTATTACTACAAAAGTTGTGTGCTATATTAGGTAAACATTTGGGTTCAGCTGAGCCTGGATTCTAATCACAGTTCTTACTCTCAGCAGTGTATGATCTTGGGCAAGTTACTAATCTCCATGAGCCTCAGTTTCCTCAACTCTAAAATAAATTAGTAATACCTAAATAGGGCTGTCTTGAGAAAGCATTGGAGATTATTGTGTGTAGAATTTTGTGCACTGACTTGCATTGTTTATAATAAAGACTTCGTTACAGATCTGTCCTAATTAGATAAATGCCTGCCATATGGATTATGCTTTCCATGAGCCCCTACTCTTTACCAGAATCTGGAGTGGGCACTGTGGGCAGAACTGTACAAAATCCCAGCTCTGGTCCAGTCTCCTGGAGTAGAGCTAACCCCAAATAATGCAAACATGTTATGTGTGGAAGAGACTTGGCTAGGGACTTCGAGAAAGAAAATTATTCTTCATAGGAACATCTAGGCAGGATTCTCAAAGACCAGTAGGTCTTCTTCAGGTGAACTCCAACCCACGAACGTTCATCGCTTGGGGAGATTTTCACCCCCTGGTAGAAATCAGGCACTGCCTCCCTCACTACCCTTCTCTGGATCTTGGTCCATCTTTCTGTGGTCTGTGTGTACGTCAAAAACCATAACAAGAAAAGGAGGAAAGCACAGCAAGGAGACTGTCAGCCAGAGCAGAAATAGAAGCACATTGCTGGGAAATCACCATGGAAACGGAGGTAACGAACCCTGAGAAAACAGGGATGAAACGGCCCAAAACCCCAAGAACACAGAGACAGGTATTTAAAGTTACTTGTAATAAAGGGGATTGTACAGTTTAGTCAAGAAAAAAATAGATAATATTAAAACTTGGCAAGTGAAAGAAATGAATAAAGAATTAATATTTATTGAGTTCCTACTATGTGCCTAGCACTTTCTCTCTATTCTCATTTAATCCTATCAACAACCTGGAATGGAAGTTATTATTACTCCTGTTTTATGGACGATGAAAGTAAGGCTATTCAGCTAGTAAGTAGGAGGACTAGAATTCAAATCCTGATCTGTCTTCAAAGCCTACCCTTTCTACATCACTGGGCTGATCAGAGCAGAACAAAGATGCTGTCTGCATACGAACACAGTGACCCAGGGCACTGCATCTTGCAATATGCTTTGACTTGTTTTCCCATTTTGGCTGAAATTATGATGAAACACTAGGCCAAATGTCAAAGTCTAGCCATTTCTAGAATTCCTGTTTTTAGGTCTTTCCAACTGTCTGTGAGGACTGGGGTCTTGTCTTCTGCTACTTGACAGCTTTCATTTCTAGGGGAGAGTGCTTTAGTCTGACACACAAATGACAATCCATTTGAGAACTATGAAAACAGATTTAGACAAGGCCGTCATCCTACAAACATATGCTCACTCAGTTACACAGGTTTTAAATTGACAAGTGAGAAATCCCTGGAAATAGCTGAGAGAACAAGTTCTGGGTAAGGGTCGTCATTCCGTAAAAAGGAGAATGGTTCTGTCTCTTCTGTCACCTTAGGGAATTACTTTGTGCCCTGTCCGTGCCTTCCTCAAATGGTACCCTAATAACATTCAGATTTGATTTATCCTATGCTCCATTTGTCCTGGGAAAGCAGATAACCTAATTGCATTAAGATTATAGGTAAAATGCGGGTATGTAAGTATTTAATGAGGGTCTGAGTGACTGGGTTTAAGTGACATCTGATATTTTTCCCTTTTATCTTTAACTTTCAAATGGTTTTGAAATTATATAACCACATCTCATAACTATAGCAGTTACAAGTACAGGCTTTGGAACTGGGCAGATAGTATTCAAACCCCAACTCTGCCACTTAGTAGCTATGTGACTTTCAACAATTTACTTAACTTTCTGATTTTCAGTTTCCTCA
Organism: Pongo abelii; assembly: GCF_028885655.2. Taxonomy (NCBI): domain Eukaryota; kingdom Metazoa; phylum Chordata; class Mammalia; order Primates; family Hominidae; genus Pongo; species Pongo abelii. The sequence goes on along the minus strand of NC_071992.2, from coordinate 147,210,462 downwards.
CCTGTAAAATGGGTATGATAATAACAAGTTCTACTTCATCGGGTTATTAGAGTGTTATGTGAGAATATAATTGTAATATACTTATCCCACTGGCTCGCACATATAAATTTTCAAAATTGATAGCTATTAATATTTTACTTTAAAAATAAGCTGATGACACAAACAAGACAGGTATTGTTAGCCATCTGGTCCTAAGACAAGAACAGAGATTGAAGTCCCCTGATGTCACAAAGCCTGTAAGAAATGACAGACTGGAGCGGGAATCCAAATGCTCAGACTCCTAGTTCCATTCTGTTTCCTTCACGTGCCACTGCCTCCCTGTGATAGGGGCGGCTTTCTGCAGGGTTGTATCACTTCAGGTGTCTTCTATCTGTAGCATCATTTTGGGTCCTATTAATCTCCAATCAAGCCTGCCCACTCCTGGGCTTGCTCCCTGCTTCTACCGGTTTTCCCTTGTGACTCAGAGGCCGTCTATTTTTAATAGGGGCTGAATAGTGCCCACTGATGCCTGGTACGCAGAAGCGTCTGGTGGAGGCATGTGTAATTAAACATCTCCAGAGGGACGGAGGTGGTTATGTAACTGAATAATTGGAAATTTTTATCTTGCACATATGTGGAAACGACATGCCAAACACTTCCTCCTCTGAGGCAGGTGAACATTCTCAACGTTGAACAGAGAGAGCAAACGATTGGGTGCCTCCCACCTGGTGCCTGATTCACTGGTAGCCCTGGAGGTTTGAGCTTTGCCTGGGCATCTTCATTGTTAGCAGAGGAAGCCACACCTCCACAAGGAGAAAGAGAATAATCAGGTCCTGTCTCCAGTAACTTCCGGGTGTGATAAAAGCAGGCACCTGAGATTGTGCGGCTCAGAAGGAAAGACTCAAGCCTTGGAACCAAATATTCTTGCTTGAGTCCTAGCAATTCCACTTCAAGAATGAGTGACCTTGAGAGACTCAACCTTCCAGGGCTGTCATTTCTTACAGTTTATTGATTGCATTCTCTAAGGCATTTAAGAGATTCCCCTGTCCTTTGTTCTTGTTTTGTTTTGTTTTCTTTGTACTGTATTTCTGTCCAGAAGCTTGGTGAGATTCAGGTTTAATGATTTCTGCAAAACATTTAATTGGTTGGTTTTATAGACTACAATTAGGGGGTGCATAAGGTCTCCTTATCTTTTTGTGATGTTAGCAGCTGCTTATGATAATCGCCTATATTCACTTATTTTATACAGTGATATGCTAATCCTATCAGTTCTCCGTAATTTATTAGCTGGAATACGTTACTAAAGAGAACCATCTCCTCACTATTTGTTACCTAGAAGTACAATTCATAAAGCAAAGATAAATGCTGAATTTCTTCCCTATAAGTTTGTTTGCTGTAAGTTTCCCCATAAGTTTTTTCCCTAGCATCATTCAGAGGTGACCATGAGGTTCTGGTTTTTAAGTGTCATTTTGAATTTATGCATTTTACTGTATTCTCTGTGTTTCAATTCATTGCAATTATTAGTCTTATTAAGCTAAACGTGTCACATCTTTGACTAGTGGGAGCTCATTCAAGTTGGCTTTTGCATCATTTTGACATAACCCTGGTAGTCTCTGATAGACTCCTGGTTTCTCACATTAAAAAATCTTCCAATAAAGTCATTTACTTAAAACAAGACATAATTAAAGGTACCTAAAATTTGGGCACCTCTGAAAAGAATGGGAATTTTTTTGTAGGAACTGATATTTAGAAACCACAATCTGGACACTGGGAGTTATTACTACTAAGTTTTCATTGTTTCTAGAACGTGATTTCAGTAGGCAGAGCTAGAAGATCTATACATCATGAGTTCACAGTGTGATACTTCTACTTCATAATGAGGACCACAAGCTTTTGACTAACTTCAACAATCTTACATCTGCAGCTCCTTTTTCTCTTCCCCAAAATTCTAGTTTTAATGACACCAACACAGTTACTCATTTGTGATTCACTATAATAGTCTAAGTATAATAACACAATTGTTACCACCTATAATATGGTTATTGTAAACAGTTTTGACATTCTTCTTGAGCTCTTTTTATCCTTAGGGTATTTCTTTCTGGCAACATGTCATCAAATTATTGTGCAAAAGGACATCTGACATAGTTCCTCTCTGTGTAGGCTCGTTCGTTTGTTTGTCTGCTTGGTTGTTTGTTTTTACAGAGTTTTTTGAGAACAGATTTAGTTTAATAATTAAGTAAAATATTGGAATGATTCTAAAGTTATTTACTTAAAACAAGACATAATTAAAGAAATTTAAATTCTATCCCTATTTTCCCACACCATTCCCTTCCTTTGTCATTTCACAGATTAAAATATAAACCATTTTATAAAATGTAAAATGGTTTATATGTTAATGTTTTAATAAATTAATTAAGAAGGCTGGGTGTGGTGGCTCACACCTGTAATCCCAGCACTTTGGGGGGCCGAGGCGGGTGGATCACGAGGTCAGGAGATCAAGACCATCCTGGCTAACACGGTGAAACCCCGTCTCTACTAAAAATACAAAAAAAATTAGCTGGGCGTGGTGGCGGGCACCTGTGGTCCCAGCTACTCGGGAGGCTGAGGCAGGAGAATGGGGCGAAACCGAGGGGCGGAGCTTGCAGTGAGCTGAGATAGTGCCACTGCACTCCAGCCTGGGTGACAGAGCGAGACTCTGTCTCAAAAAAAAAAAAAAGAAAAAAAATTAATTAAGAAATATGTGTGTGTGCATGCATGTGGACAGAGAGATCGATCTTCCTTAGATAAACAGTAGCATACTACATACACTTTTCTCCTCTTGGAGACCAGTTCCTTAAAGTATGGAGAGATAGTCTTCATTTCTTTTTAATAGCTGCATCATGTTCAATGATATTTCTGTACTAAAGTTTATTCAGCCAACAAAATGAACATTTGGTTTGTTTTCAGCCTTTGTTATTTAAAATTCTGCTGAATGGATAACCTTGTGCATATGGTCTTTTCATACTTTTGCCATCCACTGAGACTTTAAAATTTTTTCAAAAAGAAAAGAAGCTATCTGAACTGTCTAAGCCCTTGAATTCAGGGAAGCTAACCATGTGTTTACCAGGGTAGCATCCTGTTCATGTCAACAGTTAAAGACTGAAATAATGACACACCCAGAACTGCAGTAAAAACAGGCTGTGAGATCCTTTGGAAAGGACACTGTGCACCTTCTCATGAGAGGGGAGGCTAGGACAAGAGGGAACCAATGTGTATTGAGTGCCTACCATGTGCCATGTGTTTATCTATAACTTCCTATAATGCCTATTCCGCCCCTGCATGGTCATTGATGTTCACATCAATTTCAGAGACAAGGAAACTGAGGTGAAGTAACTTGTCCAGGGTCAAAGTATGTAAATGTGGAACTAGAACTCTAAGCTATATCTGTCTAGCAACTAACTCTGTAATCCTTTCACTAATGAGTTCATTTATGTATTCTATATTACCTAGTGGTTAACAACTCAGATTCTATATTCTGATTTTTGAATCAAGTTCAAATCCTGGCTTCCACTAACTCATGTGTGATCTTAGTCAAGTTACTAATTCATGTTTGCTTTGACTTTCTTATCTGTAGAATGAGAAATGATAATAATATCTTCCTACTAGGGCTATTACATGGATTAAAGGATTTAATATATGTATATTGTTTAAAACCATTCCTGGTATATGATAAGCATCATGTAAGTGTTAGCTAGTTTTATTATGATAACTTATTTAATGAGCCAACAAATATTAAGTGCCTGCCCTGTGCCAAACGTGTTACCACATGGTGAGTGTATTCGTATCTCCAGCTGTTGTACATAACGATATACAATAGACTGAGTGTATTAAACAACAGAAATTTATCTTATGGTTCTGGAGGCTGAGAAGTCCGAGGTCAAGATCCGGAACGGTTTGTTTTCTGATGAGGGCTCTTATCTGGCTTGCAGATGGCTGGCTACCTGCTTGCTTTATTCCCACCTGGCCTTTTTTTAGTGTGTGCATGTGGAGAGAGAAAGAGCAAGTATTCTCATGTCTCTTCCTATAAGGGCAGTAATCTCATCCTGAGGGATACACCAGCATGACCTCATCGACCCTAATTACATCCCAAAGTTTCCATCTCTAAATGTCATCACATTGGGGGTTAGGGCTATGAATCTGAGAGGGACACAGACATTCAGTCTGTAACAGTAAGGATGTAAAGTTGAACAGATAGAAACACCTCTGACCGTATGATATGGTTTGGCTGTGTTCCCACTCAAATCTCACCCTGAATTATTACAATCCCCACATGTCAAGGGTGGGTCCAGGTGGAGATAACTGAACCATGGGGGCAGTTTCCTCCATACTGTTCTCATGGTGGTGAATGAGTTCCATGAGATCTGATGGTTTTATAAACGGGAGTTCCCCTGCACAAGCTCTCCCTTGCCTGCTGCCATGTAAGAGGTTCCTTTGCTCTTCCTTCATCTTCTGCCATGATTGTGAGGCCTCCTCAGCCATGTGGAACTATAAGTCCACTAAACTTCTTTCCTTTATAAATTACCCAGTCTTGGGTGTATTTTTATTAGCACCACAAGAACAGACTAATACACCATACAACACTGACAGTCTAGTAGAGGACACCAACATTATCAGGTAATCACACAAACAAGTATGAAATCACAGGGGCAATAATGCTGTGAAAGGCAGGCACATATCCCTGTGAAACCTAATCATTCTCTGATCACTTGGCTTCCAACAAAATGCCTCCCAAAATATTCAGATCAGGCTCTGTTTCATTTGTGAAGAGTTCCAGAGAAGGCTTTCCTGCCTCCCAGTTGTCTGTGCCTGAAGCCTACACCTCAGAAGTTTACCTGGTTCTTCTCTTTCTCTCACATGTACTGCAGCTGGAGTACACAGCCCGCCTGGACTTCCTTTGGCGAGTACAGGCCAAAGAGGAGATCAATGAGATGAAGGAGCTGAGGGAACACAATGAGAACATGCTCCGGAATATCTTACCCAGCCACGTGGCCCGCCATTTCCTAGAGAAGGACCGAGACAATGAGGTGAGCCAGGGGCTAGTCTAGCCAGTGAGAAAGGGTGGTGGTGGGTGATGTGCAGTTGTTCACACTGATCCTAAACTCTGGGAGAATTTCACTGTCAGCATGTGTCATCACTGTCACTCATGTGAGTGCATGAGAATGGAGAAACTCCTAGCACTATGAAATTTACACATGGCCTCCCAACCTCAGGCACCTCATCTACAAGATGGATATAATAAGGTCTCCATTGAAAGACTAAATTGGAATTTTAAAGTTTTATGTGCATATGCACGTGTGTGGGTGTGTGTATATATATATGTATATCTATGTGTGTGTATGTGTATGTATGTATGTATGTATACACAACAATTTCACTTCTGGGTATATACCCAAAATAATTGAAAGAAGGGTCTCAAAGAGATATTTATATATCTAGAAGCATTATTTACAATAGCCAAAAAGTTGAAGCAGCCACAAGGGTCCATTGATGGATGAATAGATAAACAAAATGTGATATATACATAAAGTGGAATATTATTCAGGCTTTAAAAAGAAGGGAATTCTCACACATGCTACAGCAATGGATGAATTTTGAATACATTATGCTAAGTAAAATGCGCCAGTCACAAAAAATAAATACTATATTATTCCACTTATATAATGTACCTAGAGTGTTCAAATTCATAGAGATGAAAAGTAGAATGGTGGTTGCCAAGGGCTGGAGGGAGAGGAGAATGGGAGTTATTGTTTCCTGGGTGCAGAATTTCAGTTTTGCAAGATCACAAGAATTCCAGAGATAGATGATGAAGATGGTTACACAACAATGTGACTATACTTAATGCCACTAAACTATACACTTAAAAATGGTCAAGATGGCTGGGCGCAGTGGCTCACGCCTATAATCCCAGCATTTTAGGAGGCTGAGGCAGGTGGACCACGAGGTCAGGAGTTTAAGACCAGCCTGGCCAAGATGGTGAAACCCCATCTCTACTAAAAAATACAAAAATTAGCCAAGTGTGGTGGCAGTCACCTGTAATTCCAGCTACTTGGGAGGCTGAGGCAAGAGAATCACTTAAACCTGGGGGGCAGAGGTTGCAGTGAGTCGAGATTGTGCCACTGCACTCCAGCCTGGGGCGATAGAGTGAGAATCCATCTCAAAAAAAAAAAAAGGTCAAGATGGTAAATTGTATGTTATATGCATTTTACCACAATTAAAAATAATAATAGAGAAATAATTTATGGGGAGGAGGAGGAGCCAAGATGGCTGAATAGGAACAGCTCCGGTCTACAGCTCCCAGCGTGAGCAACACAGAAGACAGGTGATTTCTGCATTTCCATCTGAGGTACCGGGTTCATCTCACTAGGGAGTGCCAGACAGTGGGCGCAGGTCAGTGGGTGCGCGCACCATGCGCGAGCCGAAGAAGGGTGAGGCATTGCCTCACTCGGGAAGTGCAAGGGGTCAGGGAGTTCCCTTTCCTAGTCAAAGAAAGGGGTGACAGACGGCACCTGGAAAATCGGGTCGCTCCCACCCTAATACTGCGCTTTTCCGACAGGCTTAAAAAATGGCGCACCAGGAGATTATATCCCACACCTGGCTCAGAGGGTCCTACGCCCACGGAGTCTCACTGATTGCTAGCACAGCAGTCTGAGATCAAACTGCAAGGCAGCAGTGAGGCTGGGGGAGGGGCGCCCGCCATTGCCCAGGCTTGCTTAGGTAAACAAAGCAGCTGGGAAGCTCGAACTGGGTGGAGCCCACCACAGCTCAAGGAGGCCTGCCTGCCTCTGTAGGCTCCACCTCTGGGGGCAGGGCACAGACAAACAAAAAGACAGCAGTAACCTCTGCAGACTTAAATGTCCCTGTCTGACAGCTTTGAAGAGAGCAGTGGTTCTCCCAGCATGCAGCTGGAGATCTGAGAACGGGCAGACTGCCTCCTCAAGTGGGTCCCTGACCCCTGACCCCCGAGCAGCCTAACTGGGAGGCACCCCCCAGCAGGGGCAGACTGACACCTCACACGGCCAGCTGGGTACTCCAACAGACCTGCAGCTGAGGGTCCTGTCTGTTAGAAGGAAAACTAACAAACAGAAAGGACATCCACACCAAAAACTCATCTACATCATCATTATCAAAGACCAAAAGTAGATAAAACCACAAAGATGGGGAAAAAACAGAGCAGAAAAACTGGAAACTCTAAAAAGCAGAGTGCCTCTCCTCCTCCAAAGGAACGCAGTTCCTCACTAGCAACGGAACAAAGCTGGACGGAGAATGACTTTGACGAGCTGAGAGAAGAAGGCTTCAGACGATCAAATTACTCCGACCTACGGGAGGATATTCAAACCAAAGGCAAAGAAGTTGAAAACTTTGAAAAAAATTTAGAAGAATGTATAACTAGAATAACCAATACAGAGAAGTGCTTAAAGGAGCTGATGGAGCTGAAAACCAAGGCTCGAGAACTACGTGAAGAATGCAGAAGCCTCAGGAGCCAACGTGATCAACTGGAAGAAAGGGTATCAGCCCTGGAAGATGAAATGAATGAAATGAAGCGAGAAGGGAAGTTTAGAGAAAAAAGAATAAAAAGAAACGAGCAAAGCCTCCAAAAAATATCGGACTATATGAAAAGACCAAATCTACGTCTGATTGGTGTACCTGAAAGTGACGGGGAGAATGGAACCAAGTTGGAAAACACTCTGCAGGATATTGTCCAGGAGAACTTCCCCAATCTAGCAAGGCAGGCCAACATTCAGATTCAGGAAATACAGAGAATGCCACAAAGATACTCCTGGAGAAGAGCAACTCCAAGACACATAATTGTCAGATTCACCAAAGTTGAAATGAAGGAAAAAATGTTAAGGGCAGCCAGAGAGAAAGGTCGGGTTACCCTCAAAGGGAAGCCCATCAGACTAACAGCGGATCTCTCGGCAGAAACTCTACTAGCCAGAAGAGAGTGGGGGCCAATATTCAACATTCTTAAAGAAAAGAATTTTCAACCCAGAATTTCATATCCAGCCAAACTGAGCTTCATAAGTGAAGGAGAAATAAAATACTTTACAGACAAGCAAATGCTGAGAGATTTTGTCACCACCAGGCCTGCCCCAAAAGAGTTCCTGAAGGAAGCGCTAAACATGGAAAGGAACAACTGGTACCAGCCGCTGCAAAATCATGCCAAAATGTAAAGACCATCGAGACTAGGAAGAGACTGCATCAACTAACGAGCAAAATATCCAGCTAACATCATAATGACAGGATCAAATTCACACATAACAATATTAACTTTAAATGTAAATGGACTAAATGCTCCAATTAAAAGACACAGACTGGCAAATTGGATAAAGACTCAAGACCCATCAGTGTGCTGTATTCAGGAAACCCATCTCATGCGCACAGACACACATAGGCTCAAAATAAAAGGATGGAGGAAGATCTACCAAGCAAATGGAAAGCAAAAAAAGACAGGGGTTGCAATCCTAGTCTCTGATAAAACAGACTTTAAACCAACAAAGATCAAAAGAGACAAAGAAGGCCATTACATAATGGTAAAGGGATCAATTCAACAAGAAGAGCTAACTATCCTAAATATATATGCACCCAATACAGGAGCACCCAGATTCATAAAGCAAGTCCTGAATGACCTACAAAGAGACTCAGACTCCCACACAGTAATAATGGGAGACTTTAACACCCCACCGTCAACATTAGACAGATCAACGAGACAGAAAGTCAACAAGGATACTCAGGAATTGAACTCAGCTCTGCACCAAACCGACCTAATAGACATCTACAGAACTCTCCACCACAAATCAACAGAATATACATTTTTTTCAGCACCACACCACACCTATTCCAAAATTGACCACATACTTGGAAGTAAAGCTCTTCTCAGCAAATGTAAAAGAACAGAAATTATAACAAACTATCTCTCAGATCACAGTGCAATCAAGCTAGAACTCAGGATTAAGAATCTCACTGAAAACCACTCAACTGCATGGAAACTGAACAACCTGCTCCTGAATGACTACTGGCTACATAACGAAATGAAGGCAGAAATAAAGATGTTCTTTGAAACCAACGAGAACAAAGACACAACATACCAGAATCTCTGGGATGCATTCAAAGCAGTGTGTAGAGGGAAATTTATAGCACTAAATACCCACAAGAGAAAGCAGGAAAGATCCAAAATTGACACCCTAACATCACAATTAAAAGAGCTAGAAAAGCAAGAGCAAACACATTCAAAAGCTAGCAGAAGGCAAGAAATAACTAAAATCAGAGCAGAACTGAAGGAAATAGAGACACAAAAAACCCTTCAAAAAATTAATGAATCCAGGAGCTGGTTTTTTGAAAGGATCAACAAAATTGATAGACCGCTAGCAAGACTAATAAAAAAAAAGAGAGAGAAGAATCAAATAGATACAATAAAAAATGATAAAGGGGATATCACCACCGATCCCACAGAAATACAAACTACCATCAGAGAATACTACAAACACCTCTACGCAAATAAACTAGAAAATCTAGAAGAAATGGATAAATTCCTCAACACATACACTCTCCCAAGACCAAACCAGGAAGAAGTTGAATCTCTGAATAGACCAATAACAGGAGCTGAAATTGTGGCAATAATCAATAGCTTACCAACCAAAAACAGTCCAGGACCAGATGGATTCACAGCTGAATTCTACCAGAGGTACAAGGAGGAACTGGTACCATTCCTTCTGAAACTATTCCAATCAATAGAAAAAGAGGGAATCCTCCCTAACTCATTTTATGAGGCCAGCATCATCCTGATACCAAAGCCTGGCAGAGACACAACCAAAAAAGAGAATTTTAGACCAATATCCTTGATGAACATTGATGCAAAAATCCTCAATAAAATACTGGAAAACTGAATCCAGCAGCACATCAAAAAGCTTATCCACCATGATCAAGTGGGCTTCATCCCTGGGATGCAAGGCTGATTCAATATACGCAAATCATTAAATATAATCCAGCATATAAACAGAACCAAAGACAAAAACCACATGATTATCTCAATAGATGCAGAAAAGGCCTTTGACAAAATTCAACAACCTTCATGCTAAAAACTCTCAATAAATTAGGTATTGATGGGACATATCTCAAAATAATAAGAGCTATCTATGACAAACCCACAGCCAATATCATACTGAATGGGCAAAAACTAGAAGCATTCCCTTTGAAAACTGGCACAAGACAGGGATGCCCTCTCTCACCACTCCTATGCAACATAGTGTTGGAAGTTCTGGCCAGGGCAATTAGGCAGGAGAAGGAAATAATGGGTATTCAATTAGGAAAAGAGGAAGTCAAATTGTCCCTGTTTGCAGATGACATGATTGTATATCTAGAAAACCCCATTATCTCAGCCCAAAATCTCCTTAAGCTGATAAGCAACTTCAGCAAAGTCTCAGGATACAAAATCAATGTACAAAAATCACAAGCATTCTTATACATCAACAACAGACAAACAGAGAGTGAAATCATGAGTGAACTCCCATTCACAATTGCTTCAAAGAGAATAAAATACCTAGGAATCCAACTTACAAGGGATGTGAAGGACCTCTTCAAGGAGAACTACAAACCACTGCTCAAGGAAATAAAAGAGGATACAAACAAATGGAAGAACATTCCATGCTCATGGGTAGGAAGAATCAATATCATGAAAATGGCCATACTGCCCCAGGTAATTCATAGATTCAATGCCATCCCCATCAAGCTACAAATGACTTTCTTCACAGAATTGGAAAAAACTACTTTAAAGTTCATATGGAACCAAAAAAGAGCCTGCATCACCAAGTCAATCCTAAGCCAAAAGAACAAAGCTGGAGGCATCAGGCTACCTGATTTCAAACTATACTACAAGGCTACAGTAACAAAAACAGCATGGTACTGGTACCAAAACAGAGATATACATCAATGGAACAGAACAGAGCCCTCAGAAATAACGCCGCATATCTACAACTATCTGATCTTTGACAAACCTGAGAAAAACAAGCAATGGGGAAAGGATTCCCTATTTAATAAATGGTGCTGGGAAAACTGGGTAGCCATATGTAGAAAGCTGAAACTAGATCCCTTCCTTACACCTTATATAAAAATCAATTCAAGATGGATTAAAGACTTACATGTTAGACCTAAAACCATAAACACCCTAGAAGAAAACCTAGGCAATACCATTCAGGACATAGGCATGGGCAAGGACTTCATGTCTAAAACACCAAAAGCAATGGCAACAAAAGCCAAAATTGACAAATGGGATGTAATTAAACTAAAGAGCTTCTGCACAGCAAAAGAAACTACCATCAGAGCGAACAGGCAACCTACAGAATGGGAAAAAAGTTTTGCAATCTACTCATCTGACAAAGGGCTAATATCCAGAATCTACAAAGAACTCAAACCAATTTACAAGAAAAAATCAAACAACCCCATCAAAAAGTGGGCAAAGGATATGAACAGACACTTCTCAAAAGAAGACATCTATGCAGCCAACAGACACATGAAAAAATGCTCATCATCACTGGCCATCAGAGAAATGCAAATCAAAACCACAATGAGATACCATCTCACACCAGTAAGAATGGCAATCATTAAAAAGTCAGAAAACAACAGGTGCTGGAGAGGATGTGGAGAAATAGGAACACTTTTACACTGTTGGTGGGACTGTAAAGTAGTTCAACCATTGTGGAAGTCAGTATGGTGATTCCTCAGGGATCTAGAACTAGAAATACCATTTGACCCAGCCATCCCATTACTGGGTATATACCCAAAGGACTATAAATCATGCTGCTATAAAGACACGTGCACACGTATGTTTATTGTGGCATTATTCACAATAGCAAAGACTTGGAACCAACCCAAATGTCCAACAATGATAGACTGGATTAAGAAAATGTGGCACATATACACCATGGAATACTATGCAGCCATAAAAAATGATGAGTTCATGTCCTTTGTAGGGACATGGATGAAATTGGAAATCATCATTCTCAGTAAACTGTCACAAGAACAGAAAACCAAACACCACATATTCTCACTCATAGGTGGGAATTGAACAATGAGAACACATGGACACAGGAAGGGGAACGTCACACTCTGGGGACTGTTGTGGGGTGGGGGGGAGGGGCGAGGGATAGCATTGGGAGATATACCTAATGCTAGATGACGAGTTAGTGGGTGCAGCACACCAGCATGGCACATGTATACATACGTAACTAACCTGCACATTGTGCACATGTACCCTAAAACCTAAAGTATTATAATAATAATAAATAAAATAATAATAATCAAATATACATATGTATATATACATAAATGTGTGTATGCCTATATGTGTGATACATGTGTGTATATTTATATATCTATATACACATATATGCACATATACATACATATATGTGTATATATCTTCTTAGCCCATTGCCTAGCATGTAGCAAATACTCAGAAATGCTCTTTTTACTTAAAACTGTTTTTTCTTATTACATTATGAAGGCAGTCTAGAAGTCTGAAATCAAGGTGCTGGGAGTCTCATGCCCTCTCCAGAGGGTCTGGGGGAGAATCTCTCCTTGGCTTTTCCAGCTTCTGTTAGGCCCAGGAGTCGCTTGGCTGTGGCCACTTGGCTCTAATTTCTCAATCTTCACACAGCCCTTCTTAAAAGGACAAGTGCACTCTCCCTTTAAGAACACCAGTCATAGATTTAGGGCTTACCCTAATTCAGTATGACCTCATCTTAATTACACCTGCAAAGACCCTATTTCCAAATAGTACCATGTTGGACATGACTGTTGAAGGGAGCATGAGTGTTGGTGGCAGGAGGCACTAGGCACTATTCGGACCACTAGAAGGAGGAAGGGTCATATGGTGAGTGCTGTGAAGGGAAACCCTAGACAAAGCCTAATGGTCAAGCTCCATGGGCGATGGTCACTTCCACATAGAATGGGAGCCTTTGGAAGTTTTAAGTGTAACCTAGTCAATTGGCTGCTGATAGAGAGTGGATAGGAGGATCATGCAACAAAAAGCCAGGCAGGAGACTCTAAAAGGGCCCAGGCAAGACCCTGGTGATGAGGCCTAGGATGGTAGCAGTGGAGATGGAGAGAAGGAGATGAATTACAGACACATCTAGGATATAGAATCAATAGTTCTTGATAATGGAGCAGATGTGGGAGGTGAGAAATGACAAAATCAAATGATTTGGTTCCCCCTCTAACCTTCAAGGGAAAGTAACTCAAAAGGGAACTGAAGGTGTCTTTGAAAGTCCGAAGTGGCATTATTATGTGAATGGGCTTGGTCTTACTCTGTGAGACTCCCAAGGGAAGGTCTAGAACCACGGACTGGCCCACAGGGGACATCTTTGGGTTTCATGTTAGGAGGAGCCTTACGAGGACAGAGCCATCAGGCCATCTCATCCTCCTAACACAGTGAGATCCACAAGGCAGGGACTACTGTGCATGGCTGTGGCCCATGCTTTCAAAATCCCTGTGGATGAACTGGAGTAGTGGGCTCTCTTGCTGAGGCCTTTAACTTGGGAAAGCTAACCCCTTGCTGAGGATGCTACAAAAGCAATATGGATTGTCTGAGAGGCAGGGATAATACAGCTCTTCCAGGACCAGATTTTCAGACTGAGCTAAACAGGAAATGAAAAACCCTTGGGACAAGAATTACAAACTCTAAGACCCTGAGACAAATCTGACCAATGAGCCAGTTGGCTTGGACAGTGGGTTAGTTGATTGATTTATATTTAATTTATGAATGTGATGCCTTTATGCATAAAATGGGCTCTTCAGTTTACCCATCTGTACCCTGCCATTTGTTACCTGTAGGGCCCCTAAAACCATTGGGGTTTGTGATCCTTGCCTTAGGACCATAGAGGGCAGAGCTAGGAGAGAATGATGAGGTCCATTTTTCATCCAAGCCACTGAAGAAAAAACCGGTGGAAGAAAAGCCAAGGGAATGAGTAATCAGCCACTGGAATAATCAGATCTTGATGTACTCAGGTCTTTGAGAGTCTCTTGGGTGCAGAGACTCCACCCTCCTCAATGGATGGAGTTCCCTGAAATTGGGCTCAGGCCTGGTTTCCTCAAGGTTCCCTAAGGTCAGTGTCTTTGTTGCAAGAGCTTCTTGATGAAGCCATGGAAGCAGATAGAATATCAGCATGTATCAACCATGACCACCAGATGGAGACGATAAAACCCCACATGTAAAATCCAAAGAGAAATGAGAAAAAAACAGCTTTTTAATCAAGACACCGAAACAATGAGGCACATAGGACCAGTGGAGAAGAGCAAGGACATACTGGTTTCATTCTGAAAGGAAGGAAACCAACCAGAGATGCATGCCGAGACTCCAGGTCATCAGCTGTCATTCAGGCCAAACCCCTGCTGAGCAAAATAAAGGACTGCTTCAGCATTAATCGCATGTATAAGACATCTTGTCAGGATTATTTGAGATTTTATAAATATTTAAACAGTTCACACTGGACTAGGATTAAACACCAATTATGGTTATATTGCCTAGAGAATTTTCACATTAGGATAAAATATCATTTACTGAACACCTACTCCATGCCAGATAATGAAATAGGCAATTGAGAAAATTATCTTTCATTCTATTTACAACTTTGAGAGTTCCATCAGCCTCATATTATTGATGAGGAAACTGGGGTCCTGAGAGGTGCAGGATATGCCCCACTTTCTTTATGCAAAGCCGCAAGGGGAATCCAGTCCCTCAGATTTCTTTCTTCTGTGCCCCCTCCCCCTTACAATGCTGCTACCCATACCACGTCTGGAGTATGGAAAGACCAGTGTGTGTGTGTGTGTGTGTGTGTGTGTGTGTACAGAAAAAGAGAGACAGAGTCATACAATACGTGAAAGGATGACAGGGAAGGGGCAGGACTGTAGTGGCTGGCAAGAACTCCCAATTTCATGCTCTGTTACCATAAAAGGCAAAGGCATTTTTAGTTTCTCCCCTTGCTACAGATCTGAACTGTGATACAAATTTCTGAACATCTGATTGGAGACATCTGTGAGTTTCACGGGGCCACAATAGCACCCAAAGCACCACCTTTTCCTACTATGCCAGGGTATCTCCCAGGTGTATCCCTGGGGTGGCAGTGCCTTCATGGCTGTTCTTCAGCTAACCTAGAAGAGTTGTGTGATGCACAAAGCCTCCAACTGACTTGTCTGCATCAATGTGGGCCTCACACTTTAGAAAATGATTCCACAGACCGCACTCAAAGAGGAACCGAATGTACAGCCTCCAGCTGGCAAAGCCAGATGACTTCTTAGTTGTAACTTGTGTGTATGTCCCTGGCCACAGCAGCCAGGGGTATGCTGAGAGCCATCCTTGGCATCATTGCTGCAAGCTCAGACTCCCTTTTCTCTCCCTTCTTGGATTCTAACCCCTTTTGAGGTGTTCCAAAGAAGGCCATGTGACCTAGTGGGAAAATCCCAACCTATTAAGCCAGAAGGACATGTATTCAAATCCCAGCTCTTCCACTTACTAGCGTGTGATTTGGAGCAAGTTAGTTAAGTTCTGTGAGCCTCAGTTTCTTCAACTGTAATATGATTCTAATTCTTACCCTCCTAGGACCCAGTTGTTAATCAGTCAAGGAGGTGGAGGAAAAGAATTCCAGGCAGACAGACCCAAATGGTCGAAGGCATAAAAATGAGATACTATAGGATATTTGCTGAGAAGGACTGGGGGGACTAAAAGCACCCAAATATTTTAAGGGAAAGAACAGGCCAGAGCAAAGGTATCGTAAGTACAAAGAGACAAGTCTTGAAGAGCACTGAAGTAGCTTGGATCTGATTCAATGTGCAATTGGAGGTAGGAACTATTATCCCCATTTTCTAGATGAAGAAACTGAGGCTCAGGGAAGGAAGGAAATTTACCCATGGTCACAAAGCTAGTGAGTAGTGACCTCAAATCCAAACCCAGGTATGTGTAACACCAAAGCCAGTGTTCTTTCCCCTCCACCTCACTGTAAGTGCATGCAGAGAAGGGGAACTGTGACAAAGGATGACTCAAACCATCCAAACACAGGTGGTGGACAGGGCCTCACACCCAGAAGCGTCCTGTCCGAGGCAGTGTTACCCACACCAATATTCTGGCAGCTTCTGCTATTCTGCTGTGCTTTTGGCTTAGAATAGCACTCACTTCCTCTAGTCAGGAACATTCTTGCAGATAAAGCCAGCTGGAGGTCCATGCCTGGGTATCTCATCAATGTCAAGCAGGCTAGCTCTGAGTCCCAGGAAACCCACTGGCTCATCATGGCTTTATGAGGAGTTGTTGAAAAGACACTAGCAAGGGCAGCTGTCCCAGGTGCTGGAGAGTCCACACAGCATAAATCCCATCTCTGTCACTAACTAGCTGTGTGACCTATGCCAGGTTACCCAACTCTTTGGAGTCCATTTCCTCATCTGATTAATAGGGGAAATAATACTGGCCTTGCTGAATTGGGGTCAGAGCTAAATCAGATAACACATTAAGTCCCCAATGCAGACCGGTGTAAGGCAGCTTCATTATAGAAAGGCCGTGTGCGGGTGCATTCAAAACCCCAGTGCTGTGGGTTTAGTTCTGGTTCCTCCTTTCACTACCTTTATGACCAATGGCAAATGATAATAACCCTTTCTGGACCTCGTTTTCCTCATGCCCCTTGTTGTGCTACAAAGGGATCATAACCATACTCTGCATCTTCATCTGATTCATTACATTTACATGCATTATCAAGCCTAAAGCACTTACATGGTGCTTGACACATTTTAAATGCACACTGGTTGTTGGCTATTGTTTTTTATATATGTGAGTCATTGCTATTTTTTCTACTCCTTCCCAGTCACAGCCCCATCCCCTATCCCTTCATTCACCCATTCCTTCCACAAGTATTTATTGAGGGCCAACCATGTGCCAGGTGCTGTTCTAAATACCGGGGTTAAAACAGTGAAAAAAACAACAAAGGCCTTGCTGCTCTGAAACATGTATTTTTGTGGGAAGACAAGACAGTGAAGCAAATAAATAAATATATAACATAGTGTCAGAGAATGATGAATTTGATGAGGACAGAAATAGCTGAATAATGGAATAAAGTGTTGAAAGGGTATTTACACTAGTATCTTAGTTTGTTTGTGCTGTTATAACCAAATACTTGATACTGGGAAATTTTTAAAGAACAGAAATGTCTTTCCTCCCAGGTCTGGAGCATGGAAAGTCCAAGATCAAAGTGCCAGCAGGTTTCATGTCTGGTGTGGGCCCTTGTTTCTGCTTCCATGATAGCACTTTAAATGCTGTGTCCCCACATGGTGTAAGAGCCAGAAAGAAGAAATCCACTCCCTCATACCCTTTAACAAGGGCCTTAATGCTATTCATGAGAGCTCCACCCTTATCACTTAGTCACCTCCTAAAGCTCTCACCTCTTAATACTATTCCACTGGCAGTGAAGTTTCAACATATGAATTTGGCGGACACATTCAGAAAAGAGCAGGGGTCATAGAAGTTCTCTCTAAGGAGGTGACATTTGATCAGAGACCTGAATGACATGAAAGGATGCTAATAAGGTTTGCAAGTCTCAAACATAGTTTCTCCCATGCTGAGAGGTGGCTTAACCTGGTATAAGCAACGCAGGACTTGGAGTTGCCTGAGCAGGTGAAGGACCAGACTATAGTTGCCCAGGTAGAGAGGACATCAGTCCTCATATCGACATATGCGGGTGTGCGACGGAGCGCATGTACATGTTCAAAATCCTCTACTAAGTCCATACCTTCGACCAACCAGAGGAAGATAACAATAAACCAATAATAGCTTTTCTGTATTCATCAATTCCTCCCCAGCTTACAAAGTGTTTTCATATTCTTGAAGCCCAAAATAGCAAGAAACAGATGGCACACTCAAGGCGGTTGACTGGAGTGAGTTGAGTGAAGGGACTGTCTCGGAAGGTGTATGTAGGTTGGCCAGAGCTCCTCCATGAACCCTTCAAAATCCCTCCACCTCTTCTCTCTGCTCTTCCTGGGGGGTGGGGGGGCACGGGTGAGAGGGCTAATTACTTAGGTTACATCTGTGACCTGCTTGGCCCTCAGGCACCCAAGTGAGGGGTCATCAATGGCTGGCCCTGGGGAAGAGATGAGGGCAAGTGAGGAATGTGAGGTCAAGATATTTATTCCCTTGCGATTGCCTGAGGCTGGCTATGTCACTTCACAGAAATTAATATCTCCTCCCAAGGCCACTGCTGTGCTGCCTCCAGTGTCAAACCAACTCACTCCTTTTGGGCTCTTCGCATCCCTTTGAGCCTAGAGGGATGACTGCTCTCCTGCCACTAGCCTTGGGTTTCTGGGAGATTTCTTAGGGTTTCGCTACTTCCTGCCCTCATCTTTCTAATTAACCCCTTTATCAGTTAACCCTTCCTGAATGGTCTTGATCTGAATGTGCCCCCTCTTGTCTGCTGGGTCTCTAATTGAAGCAATAGGGATAAGGAGGAGACGAATATTCCACTGTGCTCAGCAATTGTGGGAAGCTGTGGTGGCTCCCAGGCTGAAAGGGACAAGGAGAAAAAGCGGTTACTGGAACCAGTGTGAGCAGCCACTGCCAGTCGTGGCACAGAGGAGCAGGCAGACAACTGGAGTGGAGCATCTCAGGGCCACCAGGGGCAAAAGCAGAGCAAGAGCTGGCACTGTCATCGACGGCTGAGGGACCTGTGGTCAGAGGAGTCACCTCACTTGCCCAGAGTCATGTGCCCACAGCTGTGGGGGTCGAGCGCTCCTCTCTTCCCACGTTCCTGCCTTCACCAGCCAAGAAGGAAGTCCCTGTAACACTGTCCACCCTATGGGGAAGTGCCAGGGAGGGAGTCTCTCCCTCTCTTATGGTGCTTTACCCCATCAGACTGGGAAAAGCCAGGGTCACCAGACCTTGAGACAATCGTGGGGTCTGGGTGCTAAAGACCCACAAAGACCTCAATCTGTCTTGTATCCTCATGGACCTGTTTGTGCCCAAGGTGAACCCGCCTTCTCACATATGGCAAGCCACGTAACACAGGTTTCCCTTTCTGCCCCACAAGAAGGTAAAGACCCACCATTCTCCAGGCTCCCTGCCAACCACTGAATAGATAAATCAGTTCAGTCCCACTCTGTCTCACGGGAAGGAGCTAAAGGTTCCCATTTGTGCCTCAGATCCAAGACACATTGTCCAATCCATCCTTATCTGAGAGCCTGTGTTAGGGGGTTGGTCTTGAACTGACTGTCAGGCCCCTGTAGCCACTCTCTCCATCAGTTAGCATCTTATGGAAAGGAGGGGTGAGTCCCAGCCCACCCTATTCCCACTTCTCCATCCTCCAGTAGGATACCACAGAATCAAGGTCTGAACTCAGGTCATATTTCTTCAAGCTCTTTCTTACCCCTCCACTGTGAAACGACCATCCAATCAGATGGGCAAACCTAAACCAGTTTCCAATTTCCATGACACTTATTCCTGCTTGTCATTATTATTATTATTGCTGTTGTTGTTGCTATAACTATAGTTATCATTAGCAGTAGCATGGGCTGTTGTCAGACTGTCTAGGTACAAATTCCAGCTCTACGTCATAACAACTATGGGGCTTGGGTAAAGTATTTAATCTCTGCATCCCTCCATTTCCCCATAGATGAAATAAGGGTCTTACTTGTATCTGTCTCATGGGGATGTGGTAAACATTAAATGAGATGATGTATGTGTAATCTTTTGCATTGTGCTTCGCACATAGTAAGTGCTCAAAAAAGTAGCTAATATTATTATCACATTTTTATTATTTAAGCAATCAGAATTATTTCAAATGATGGAAAGACTGAGAAATAAAACTAAGGAAAAGGGCATGAGGCTGGGCACAGTGGCTCATGCCTATAATCCCAGCACTTTGGGAGGCCTAGGTGGGTAGATCGCTTGAGGCCAGGAGTTCAAGACCAGCCTGGCCAACGTGGTGAAACCCCATTTCTACTAAAAATACAAAAATTAGCCAGGTATGGTGGCAGGTGCCTGTAACCCCAGCTACTGAGGGGGCTGAGACATAAGAATCACTTGAACCCAGGAGGCGGAAGTTGCAGTGAGCATAGATCCTGCCACTGCACTCCAGCCTGGGCAATAGAGTGAGACTCTGTCTCAAAAAACAAAAACAAAAGAGTGTGAGAGGAGCTAACATTCATTAGAATATTCAGGGAGACAAACAATCGTTAAGACACCCCTGGCTGCCTGCCATTTTATACCATGGAGGCATTTACATCACAGGGCATAAACCAAAGTTGGAAGGGATCTGCACTGCGTAATTACACAATGAATTTTAGAGGGTAGGATCTTCTCTTTTTTCTCTATTTCTAAGCAGAAAATAAAAATATAGGCGTAATGGACTGAATTATGTCTCCCCAAAATTTATATGTTGAAGTCCTAACCCCAAGGATCTTAAAATGTAACTGTATTTAGAGACAGAATCTTTAAAGAGGTAATTAAGTTAAACTGAGGTCATTAGGGGGACCTAACCCAACATGACTGGTGCCCTAAAAGGAAGAGGAGACTAGAACCTAAGGGAAGGCCGTGTGAAGACACAGGGAAGACAGCATCTGCAACCATGCGGAAAGCCCTCTGACAACACCAACCTGGCAACACCTTGAACTTAGACTTCCAGCCTCTGCAATTGTAAGAAAACTACAATCTGTTGTTTAAGCCACAGAGTCTATGGTCCTTTATTACAACAGCCCTGGAAAACGAGTACTATAGGTAATAGAGTAAACAGAGACTTTCCCACCAAACCACAGCCATTAGGAGGATGCACATTTACTTAAGCAGGATCTCTGACTCCTGCTGCAGAGTCAGGCTCCTTCGTGGCATCATCATATTGTTCAAAGCCAAGGAAAACAGAAATCCACCTTTGAAAGCCTTTACCTTTGCTCTGCTCCCTGACTGCTATCTGCACTCTTTCCACCCTGCCCAGCCCTTCCTAGTCATCAGCTGCCTGTGCTCTTTTGGATACGGACTAAAGAAGGCATCAGTTTGGATTAATTCATGCTTAAAGTTCAAGAGCAATTGATGATGAAGCAGTGACACCATCTTTCTCTGACCTAGGGCATGCCATGTGGAGGAGGCACACTCACATGTGTAGAGCAGGGAAAGGCCTTGGGAGTCCTCTGATCCTCTCTTCCACTACTAGCTGTGTGATCCAAAACAATGACTTAACTCCTCTCTGTCTCATTTCCTGTATCTGTAAAGTGGCAATAATTACCATATGACTTCATAGAATTATTGCAAGGATTAAATCATTGAATTCATATGAAAGCAATTTGTAAGGTTTCATGTTTCCTACGAAGGTCAGGAAGTCATTAATCAACCAACAGTTTTGAGTATTTACCTTGGACCAGACTGTCTAGGGTGTGCATTATATCGGGGCATCTAAAAACTACTAATCGCATGATACATGATTGGACTGCAATAAGATGAATGGCATGTGGTTTTTGCCCTCCTGGAATCCACACTTAAAGGAAGAAATGGATGTTAAGACAGTAATGCAGGTGGCAAGGGCTATACTGTAGAATTGTTGAGGTCACTGCAAAGCACCAAGTGCAGCCTCTAAACCCCCTCTGTGACTTCTGGAAGTCGTGGTCTCTAAATGGTTAGCAGAGGCAGAAAACAAGAGCTAGCCTGGCAAAGGAAGCTAACTGCAGGGAAGGAAGAACATTTCCCACCCAGCGACAGACGGCAGGAATAAAAGCATTTAAGTGTGAAATAGAACAGGGTTTGTGTCTTTGTTTGGGTTCTTCCAGAAGCAAACCTTGAGACAAGGATTTGAATGCAAGTAATTTACTCAGCGGTTGTCCCAGTAAACACAAGTAGATTGGAAAATGAGAAGGAAGGCAACCGATAAATGATGCATCAACCGATTAGTTACCTCTGTGGGCGACTGGAGCTTAATCCCGCTGGGAAATTCAGGGAAATGGTGTGAGAGCATGCCTCAAAGTTATCAGGCCCAAGGGGCGAGGGAGCCGGGACTCTCCAGCAGTTCCCATTGGCATTGGTCAACTGCTGCTTCTGACGGGTGTTAATTTCCTGGCACCTCCCAAGGCTGCGTGTCACATGGGCAGAGTGCCCTCTAGTGGCGAGAGAAAAACACCATCTAGTGGAGAAGAAACACAAGGGCTGACACTTGAACACTGGGTGAGAGGATGCAGGCAGAGCACCTACAGCATCAGACACCACATGCACACAGAAGTACAAATGCTTCTGTGTTCTGAAGCACATATCCAACTGGGGAGTTTCAGACAATAAAGCTGAAGAGATAGGTGGAGGCAGGGGCATGCATATATGTCATGCTTCAGTGTGTGAGCTTTATCCTGAAGGGCAATGGTGAGCAACTGAAGGGATTTAAGATAGGGAGAGGCATGGTCAATACTGTATCTTTAATAGATCACTCTGGCTGCTGTGTGAAGGATGCCTTTGAATGGAACAAGACTGGAGTCACGAAACCCAGTAGAAGGCTCTCATTTTAGTGATCAAGAAGGAAAATGAGAAGAGCCTGATTTTTAAAAACACACACAGTGGTAGGAGCAAACATGTTTAGAAGACAAAAACAAGCCCAACAGAACTTGATGATTTATTGAAGATGGATACAATGGGGAAGGAGTCAGGATGACTTTAAGGGTCTCTCATTTTGATGATTTGGCAATGCTGGTACCACCAAGTGAATGAGAGAGCAATGCAGCAGACACAGGCTTAGTTGGAGAGAAGATGGACTCGGTTTATGGAATTTGTGATTGGAGGAGGGTGAGGGCAACCAAGCATGAGACATGGAAGCTTGAAGCCCAAGAAGGATAACTGACCTCGACATAGGAATTTAGAAACCGTCAGCACATGGTATTGAAACGAGATGGACCAGGTAAGTCTGTAAAATTGAACCATTCAGTGGGCCAAGGACAGAACCATAGCAATCACCAACATTTAAGGTGTAAAAGAAGCAAAAAAAAAAAAAAAAAGGCATTCTCAAAGGGGCCAGGCATGAGAAAAGCAAAGGACATCACTAAAGCATAAAAAGTCAAGAGAATCAAGATCTTGGGGTGATCAATAAAAACACCAATCTGCAGGTGTCCAGCAGGATATAAGGTTACATGTGTACATTGATTTTTCCACTTTGACTGGCAGGCTAGACTGTTCTTAGTTCATTTCATTCCAGCCTGAGATGCCAGTGGGCATTAAGAGCGTGGGAATAGGCAGTGAAGGTAACTAGTTTGAGAAGTTTGGAAACAAGGAGGAAGAGAAACTAGTTGATAGCCACAAGTTTCTGCAGGATCCAGGGCACTTTGTTCTTTTTCTTAGAAGAGACTCTTAGAGGATGAGGAGGAGCAGGGAGAGGAGGCCAGGAGAAAGAAATGAGAAAGAAAAGGATCACTGAAAAAGTAAATTGCTGAAGAAGTTATAAAATGATCAGGTAGAAGTATTGACCTTCAGCAAGAGAAGGAAAGACAGACACATCATCATCTGGAGTGGAAGTGAAAGAGAAGAAAATGAATAACAGACAAGTCTATGAGGATTGGAACAGAGGTAAGTCACCACCAAGAGCCACTACCATGTTCTCAATGAAGTAGAAAGGTAAGACATCTACTGAGAGAAACAGAGTAGGGGGTTAAGTGGAGATCTGAAGGTTTGGACTAACCATTGAGGAGAAAAGAAAAGGAAGCTGACCAAGAATGAATGAACTGGCAGTCAGAACTCAGGCCCCAGCTGAGGCTGGAGACCGTGAATTTTCAGTCGTCACATTCCATATGGTAACGATGCTGTGACTGTGGTGTAATGGACTGAATATTCGTGATCCTCCAGAATTCGTATGTTGAAACCCTAACTCACAAGGTGATGGTATTAGGAGGTGGGAACTTTGGGAGGTGATTAGATCATGAAGGTAAAAGCCCTATTGGATGGGATTAGTGCCCTTGTTTTAAAAGGCCCCAAAGATTTGCCTTGCTTCTTCCACCACTTGAGGGCACAGTGAGAAATCAACATCTCTGAATCAGAAAGTGAGTCCTCACGAGACATCATATCTACCAGTACCTTGATCTTGGACTTCTCAGCCTCCAGAACTGTGAGAAATAAATTTCTGTTGTTTATAAGCCAGTCAGTCTAAGGTATTTTGTTATAGCAGCCCACGTGGACTAAAACACACAGTGTTGACATAACGATATCCAAGCCTCATTTTCTGTCTCTCTGTGGGTGCCTGTGCACGTGTGTACACACATGTGTGCACAGGAAGCATCATTGCAGAACCGACCTCCGATGACCATTTCTGGCGCCCTCTGTGTGTCTCTGTCCAGGAGCTGTATTCTCAATCCTATGATGCTGTTGGGGTGATGTTTGCCTCCATCCCAGGATTTGCAGACTTTTACTCTCAGACTGAAATGAATAACCAGGGAGTGGAATGCCTGCGCTTGCTGAATGAGATCATTGCTGACTTCGATGAGGTAACTCTAAGCCTGAGACATTTACAATCACAAATGGGCATCGTTGTCAAAGTGTTGTGTTATTCATTGTAGGAATTACTTATTTTTTTTTTTGCACTTATGGAATTCCAGCCTGCATTATAAACACAAACATGTATCATCTGATTTAATTATCATAATTATCACCTGAGTTAAATGCTATTATTTCCCTATTTGGGGGATCAGGAATATAAGGCTCAGGGAGGCTAAGTAACATAAACTAGTGTTGTACAGCTGGCAGATGGCAAAGGCATGACTTGACTAGAGGCCTCTATGAGGCCAATACTACTCAGGCACTGACACCGCAGAGGCTGGACACTGAAGCAGGCATTGCTCCATCTTCTCAAAGTGTCAAAGATAAAACTGTCCATTTGCCTTTGTCAGAGAACTAATTGCAAGTATAAACATACTACAGATAGAGGTTTCTTCCTCCAGGCTCCGTGAGTCTAGTGAACACATTCTGTGGGGGGAAATACTCATGCTGCACTTCAGTTCCATTCATAAACTTGACACAAGTAGGTCTTCTACTCCCCCATTCCCCATCTTGAAAGACACCAGTGTCCATCCAGTTACTTAAGCCTGAGATGAGAAGCAAGTGATTCACTGAGAAAATGCTGTGGAAGAAGCCAAATCCCTGCCTAACCCCAGAGGGGAATCAGGCAGATAAATGGTACAACTGTCTCACACTGAAGCAGGGGGCCAGGCTTTTGGATACCCATATTGGTCAGTCATTATTGGTCATGGGCTGCCCTGGTAGGGGTACATCCCAGGCATTTCCAGCAAGGGAGTTCTCATGAGGCCAAGCAAATTCTCCAAAAGGAAGTGCAGCAATGCATTGTCAGCAGCCAGCACTCACGGCATTTTGGAGGATGGCCCCACAAAGGGGCTTGGGGTGGGAAACAAGAACAACTGCTACATCACTCTAAACAGCATCCTGTCCCTCCATCCCTACATTCAATCCAGCTACTGAGTCCGGTGAAGTCCTTCTTTCCATTGTATATATTTATGGTGCAAAATGTGATGTTTTGATATATGTGTACATTGTGGAATGATTAAATTAAGCTAATTAACATATCCATCACCTCACGTCTTACTACTTTTTTGTGCCAAAAATATTTAAGATCTACTGTCCTGGCAATTTTCAAGTATGCAATATATTATTATTCACTATAGTCACTATGCTATGCAACAGATCTCCGGAAAGTATTCCTCTTGTCTAACTAAAACTTTATACCCTTTAACTAATGTCTCCCTGTTCCCACCCCACCCCCCAGGTTCTGATAACCACCATTGCACTCTTTGCTTCTGAGTTTGATGTCTTTAGATTCCACGTATAAGTGATACCATATGTATTTGTTTTTTCTGCCTGGGGTATTTCATTTAGCATCATATCCTCCAGGCCCATCCATGTTGTTGCAAATGACAGGTCTTCCTTCTTTTTGTGGCTGAATAGTATTGGCCACCTGGCCAGCACCACGTAACTACTTACAAGCCAACAAGCCCACCTGGCTCTCACACACTGCACTTTCTTCCTGGAGGCCATGCCATCCTCGCCCTTACCCCATCCTCTGTCCTCGACTCCATGACCAGCTGAAAAGCTAACATTCATTTAACAGTCAATTCAAACACTACTTCTACTGTTGAAGGCTTTTTTCTAACCCCCATCTCTATCCAGGTAAATGTTGTCACTCCTTTTTTAATGAAAAACTTATGCTCTGAAAAGCCTCCTATCATAGAGGCTGAAACCCTTCATTACCACCCTGTTTACCATCCACTAGCCACTTAGTTCTAGGGTAGAAACCCATATTACTAATCTCTATAGGTTTTTACAAGTATTGCCAGAAATGCAAAGTGTTTTCAATATATATCATTTAATAGTTATTTACCTCTCACACAAACACTTAGGCTAGGAATTATTAGCCTTCATTTTAAAAATAAGCAAAGCTGAGACTTAGAAACATCAAAAATGACCAGGGTCACATACCGCTAAGTGGTAAAGCCAAGATTTGAACCCCAGTCTCCCATACTGCTTTGATTTGTAATCATTTGTGTTGCACTGTTTCTCACCTGGCATTTCATGGTAATGATTTTTGAAGTCATAAGCTCAAACACAGTCATCGTAGTTGCCCTTGGATGGGTGTGGGGGGGTCAAGATGGATAAGACGTGATCACTTCTCGCCTCCCAAGGCTTCACCATCCAGTGGGAGGCAGGGTGACTATTAGTTGCCCTTACACAAGAAGTCACTGGTAAGTGTACTAGTATAGAGGGTCTTGCAAGGTGGGGTGGGGAAGGCAATTTTGTGACAATAGTACCTTTAACTCCTATCCTCTATGCTAGGCCATAAGCTCACTAAGGTAGAGACCATATTCTTGTATCTTGTTAAGTCTCCAGGGCCCAGCTCTGTGTCTAGCACATAAGAGATGGACATGGCAGATGCTTGCTAAGTACTTGCTAAAGGAATTAATTCATTAATGGGGGGACAGAAACAAGCTGGCAGATAGTAAGGTGAAGATAGGTTAATGGAATTCAAAACATACTTCCAGTTTTTTTAATTACCCTATTAAAAATATCTGACTAAAGATTAAGACGTCAGGCTTTGTTGTATTTTAAACTTTATAGCAGGGGTGTCCGGTGTTTTGGCTTCCTTGGGCCACATTGAAAGAAGAATTGTCTTGGGCTACCTATAAAATACATTAACACTAAGGATAGCTGATGGGTTTTTAAAAATTCCCCCAAAAAAACTCATAATGTTTTAAGACAGTTCACAAATTTGTGTTGGGCCACATTCAAAGACGTCCTGGGACACATGCAGTCAGTGGGCCGCAGGTTGGACAAGTTTGCTTTATAGCAACGCATCTTCCAAAAGTGCTCCCTCTCATATTTTAAAATTGTAGCCAATAAAATACATTCGAATTACATTTGCATCTCAGTGAACCCAATTGTTGACACTCGAGAGTCTTGGAAAGCAGAGAAAGAGGGCAGTGCCCCTAGTGGTTGAAATGGGTGTTTGCAGAGGGAAGTTGAGAAAAGGGAATTGGTCTAGGAGGCTGGGTTCTTTAGAACATGGGCGTTAGACTAGGAGGAAAAGTATGAGTAAGAGGAGGGGGAGGATAAGTAGATGGGGAGGAGGGGAGAGAGGAGAGAGAAGAAAGGCAGCGATGAAGAGAAGAAGGATGAAAAGAAGAAAGGGGAGGAGGTGGAAGAGAAAGGGTGGGGCGGGGGGAAGGTAGTGGAGAATATAGTCAACAGGAAAAATAAAAACACGGCCTGAATTGCCAGCCCAAACACTCTCAGTTTTGCCTGTGTGTGGGTCCTTGGGTCACTCAGACCTGCCTTTTTTTTTTTTTTTTTTTTTTTTTATTGTCAAGAGAGGTCCTCTAGATTCTGCCTGGCTGAGTTCCAGCCAGATGCCTGCTGTTCACTTTAATACTGATGCTTCTCTTCTTGCTGATATAATTACCACAGGAACCTGAGATCATGCAAAATTCTTTCCGGCTCAGAGAAAAGCTGAACTTTGCACAGATCACATCTCCAAGACTGTGTTTGCAATAACCCAACTCAAGGGATCCTCACCCCACAGCCCCTGCCTCAACAAAGGGCTGAAGAGCCCTCTCACATCTCACTTCCCCATTTGCTCTAGTGAACAAATGGGCTGATCAGGGACCACACTATGCCCCCAGACACTTTTAGCTATAGAGTAAATAAAGCTGCTGGATGGATATTAAATGAGATAATGAAGTTTCTTTCTGCCTCCAAATTATCTTCTGAGGGGGAGGCTTACCAGAGCCTGAAGCTGGCTCTTGGCCAAGTGATTCTGAAGAGAAGAGAAGGAAAAGTACCTGCTCTCCACAGGACCACATCAGATCAGTCCACCGCCAGCAGAAAGCTGGGGGAAAGTAGTTACAGGGAGGCAGAGGGAGGGAGGTGAGCAATTGAAGATCTTCCAGGATTTTTAAGCTGAAACATTAGCAGCTGAAGGGCTACCAAAACACCAAATATGTTTGGTTAGGGTCTGAAAGCAAAGATCAGTCATGATCCAAGGCTGAAGACCTGTGTACCCTGGGCACAACTGGCAGAATCTCTGTGACAGCAGAAGAGGGGCTTCACTTTAGTTCAAGAAACAAAAATAATAAACAAAGCTGCCTCTGCTGTAAATCAGGCTATACATACACACAAACACACACACATCCCAAAGCAAAGCACCTACTTGTGTTCTCCATGTTCCCAGAAGAGTTCCTCTCAAGGAGGAATTTTCCAAGTTTCATAGCCCCTGATTAATTTTGAGACAATGCCTGAAACAAGAGAGTCTGTAGAGAACCCATCTTCTGCTCTGTCTGCCTGTCTGTCCACCCCAGGATGACAAGAGACTCTGAGGATATTACAATTTTAAATGGAGACGAAAGGTAGAGAATCAGAAATTGCATCTAAATGTCTGCCAAGAGTGGGAATAAGAAGACAAAGTTTAGACTTGGGAATCAGTGAAGTTTGAGTTTGAGCCTAGCTCTCCCACTCAGGGTCAGCTTCGTGAGTGTGCAGCCTGTGCAGTCACAAAAGGAACCCACACTTGTTTTAGTGTTCTGCTATTGCTCTCATGTGCGTCTTAATTTTTGGAAAAGGTGTTCCACATTTTCATTTTGCACTGGGCCCTGCAAATTATGCGTGGTCCTGTCTCCCCTTTCTCACCCTGGGACCTTGGGACACATTATTTTACCACATGGAGCCTCTGCTGATTCATCTGCAAAATGGATCTGAGAATACTAAGCTCAAAGTGCCACTCAGAGAAACAGATGATCGATGGAGGCAGAGCCCCTAGTTCTGTGCCCCAGTATATGCAGACATCCCCTCTTCCACTCTACTTTTCAATCTCTTTAAAATGTTTAATTTATGCTTTGTACACTGTGGAGTTTTTATTTTTAGTAGAGACAGCGGTTTTCACCACGTTGGCCAGGCTGGTCTCGAACTCCTGACCTTAGGTGATCTGCCCGCCTCAGCCTCCCACAGTGCTGGGATTACAGATGTGAGCCACCACCCCTAGCCTGGAATTTTTAATCTAATAGTTACCTGCAAGGGCATTGAATTTATGTAATTTAGCCATTTTCTCACTCTATGTCCTTAAGCAAGTTATTTAATCCCTCTATGTACCTCAGTTTTCCCATCTACAAAATGAGATACAGTAGGGTCATTGTAAGTTAAATGCAGAGATTAAAAAGCACTTAAGACTGTATTTGATGCGATGCACTGAATAGCATCTCCTCCCCAAAATTCATGTGCTGTGAGAAATGAGTTTCTGTTGTTTGTTTTCATTATGGCTGGTTGAGCAGACTAATACACTTGGCACAGAACTATGATCATTCAGAGTTCATTTTATTATTATGTGTATTTGTTTCTAGTGTGGCTGTAACAAAGTACCACACATTTGGTGTCTTTAAACAACAGAGGCCGGCCGCTGTGGCTCACGCCCGTAATCCCAGCACCTTGCGAGGCCGAGGCAGGCGGATCACAAGGTCAGGAGTTCGAGACCAGTCCGGCCAACATAGTGAAACCCCGTCTCTAGTAAAAATACAAAAAAATGAGCCAGGTGTGGTGGTGGGTGCTGGTAATCCTAGCTACTCGGGAGGCTGAGGCAGGAGAATCACTTGAACACGGGAAGTGGAGGTTGCAGTGAGCCGAGATCGCACCACTGCACTCCAGCCCAGGCAACAGTGCGAGACTCTGTCTCAAAACAAACAAACAAACAAAAAATCCAGAATGCATTCTCTCACAGTTCTGGAAGCAAGAAGAGTGAGGTCAAGGGGTGAGCAGGGTCCTGCTCCCTCTGAAGGCTCTAGGGAAAACTCCTGCCTTGCCTCTTCCCAGCTTCTGGTGGTGGTGACTGGCTGGCTGTGGCGGCATCATTCCGATTTCTTTCCGTCTTCTCGTGGCTTTCTCCCTGTGTGTGTCTCTGTGCCCGCTCCTCTTCTTATTAGGACACCAGCCATAATGGATTTAAGGCTCACCCTAATCTAATATGACCTCTTCTTAACTTTAAAAATTACTCTGCAAAAAACTTATTTCCAAATAAGATCACATTCTGAGAGTCTGTGAGGACATGAATTTTTGAGAGGCACTATTTAACCCAGTATACTATTCACACTATTCACATCCTTTTTAGAAGTGCATAGGGATAAAATGTCAGTTTGTTTAAAAGGAAGGGAGAGGTGCACTTATGATCTTCTAAACTAATATGTTCTACTTCTCATCATTCTGCAACTAATACTCTTCCACCCTGGAAATGCACTGTGGATATGAAGTCCATGTGGCAGTGATTAACTGAATCTTGCTTCATTGACAAGATTGACACTGAAAGCCAGCCTCAGAGAAGTTGCTGTTTATGGGCTTATTGAACCAGTATCTAGTGAAGGCCTGCCCTGTGCCCATGGGATATAATGACAAACTAAACAGGCACAAATCCTGTTCTCATGAAGCTTATACTCTATTGTGGGTGAAGAACAATCAAAAAGAATAACAAGTAAATATGTTGTACAATAGACAGAGATACATTCAGTGGGGGAAGATAATGCAGGGAACATGAGAAGGAAGGTTTGGAGGGAGGGGTGCAATTAGAGTCACCCACTCATTGCCTACCCAGGACTTTCCTGGTGTCGGCACTAAAAGTTTTGCATCTCAAAAAATCCCTCCGACCTGGGTGAACCGAGATGTTTGGACACCCATAGTGCAATTTCAGAGAGGGTTCTGAGAAAGGGCTTACTGAGAGGCCTGGAGGAGATGAGGAGTGGAACTGATCCATAGAAACAGCTTGGGGGACATGGCAGCAGGCAAGGAAAAGCCCAAGTTCTAAGCCCTGAGGAGGGTGTGTGCAGCAGGCATTCTCTTGTTCTCTTGAGCAAGTCAGGTGATGGAACCTGACTTGTGCTGCCTTAGGGGTGAGCCAGCTGCATCAGCATGTCTTGGGTACTTTCTATTTGAGACAGGGAAAGACTTGGGCCACAGCTCCTGGCCACACAACATGCATGAAGAAGGCTGGAGCTGGTTCCTGCCTTTAAACCAGCATGGCAGGGTCAGTGGCTGATGGAGAGAAGGGCCAGAGTGCCAAATATTACAGGACCTCATGGACCAGAGCAAAGGCTTTGGCTTTTACTCTGAGACTGATGGGGATGGCTACAAAGGTTTCCAGCAGAGAAGTGATGTAACCTAACTTCTATTTTAACAGGGTTCCTCTCAGCTCTGTGTGAAGAACAGGGTCAAGAGTGGAAGAAGGGAGTCACTTAAGAGGCTTATTTAAATAAAAGAAAATGGATGAGGGTGGCTAGGACCAAGGAGGTGATGAGACGGGGTCAGAACCTGAATGTCTTTAAAGATAGGGCTAAGGATCTGCTGATAGATTAGATGTGGGTTATATGGGTTTTATTCTGAAGCAACTGGTAAAATGGAGACACCACTAACCAAGATGGGGGTCGATGAGGAGGATCAAGGGGCCAGCTTTGAGAATGGCAGATCTGAGACACCTGTTAGACCTATAATGAGGACATCATGTAAGCAATTCCGTACTGAGTCTGAAGGTCAAGGTAGGGCATGCAGTTAGGAGTTTTCAGCAAAGGGATTGTATTTACAGCTGTAAGACACGATGATACGACAAGGAAATGAGTTAGATGGAAAAGAAAAGAGGTCTGAGGCCTGAGCCCTGAGGCCCACCTATGAGATAAGATAATGGTGGAAAGAAGGAATTAACCACAGAGACTGGTGAAGCATCACCAGTGAAGTGGATGTAAAATCTGAAGTGGGGGAAGCCAAGTAGGAACAAAGGTATAACAGGAGTAGAGCCCAATCAGCTGGGTCCAGTTCTGCTGGTAGCCCAAGAGAAGTGAGTCTGAGGACAGCCAGCAGCATGGGACATGGAGGGCCTCCAGGACCTGGAAAGGAGCAGTTTCAGTGGCATGGCAGGACCAGGCTTAGGAAAAAATGGGGAGGAAGAAATTGGAAGCAATCAGTCTAGACAACTGTTTTCAGAAGTTGTACAGCAAAAAAAGGAGACAAGTAGAAAGGAAAGTGACGTCAAGAAAGACTGCTGTAGGATAAGAAATTTCACAGCAGGCTGTATGCCGATGGGAAAGATCTAGCAGAGAGGGTGAGATGGATGAAGTCAGGGACAAAGGAGAATGCTGGAGCAGCATGCCTACACAACGAGGGATGGACCTGTAAACACCTGTGGGGCTCGGCCCTCACCAGGAGCACTGAGAGTTCCTCCTCACACCTGGAGAGAGGCACATGTGTGCACACAGGTGCAGGTAAGTAGAATGAGCTGTAGAAGTGCCTATAGAAGCAGGTGTGCACTACTATAATCTCCTGCCAAAGGTTCACTTCAGACATGTGGTTAAACCTGTGCCCTGTGCAGCCTTGGAGGTGAGCTAGCTGCATCACCAAGTCTCAGGTACTTTCTCCTTGAAACAGGAAAAGACCTATGCCACAGCCCCTGGGCACACAACATGTAAGAGGAAGGCTAGAGCTAGTTTCTTGCCTTTAAATCAGTATGTCATAAGCAATTTCTTAAACCAGAGGTCAGCACACTTTTCCTGTCTTCTCCAGGCACTTCTCCAGCCCACTCCACTTACCTGCATCTGCCCCTGTGTGCACATATGTGCCTTCTCTCCAGGAATGGGGAGGAACTCTCAGGGCTCCTGGTGAGGGCTGAGCCCCACAGGCATACATAGGTCCCATCCCTTGTCACCTAGGCATGCTGCTCCAGCATTCTCCCTTTTTTCCTGACTCCATCCATCACCCTCTTTGCTAGATCTTTCCCATCGGCATACAGCCTGCTGTAAAATTTCTTTTTGATTGTTCTTCACCCACAATAGAGTATAAGCTTCTTGAGAACAGGATTTATGCCTGTTTAGTTTTGACTTTGAAGCCAAAAAGTATGAAGTGTAAAAGAAGAGGAGACCCAACCCACCTGTGCTGAACCACACAGAACCATGTTCTAGCCGTTGGCCCATGCTGTTCCCAAGAATTTGGGAAAGGGCGTGAACGTGTAAACTGAGTACTATAGATCTGGAAACTACATCATCAAGAGATTACTTCAGGGAAATTCAAAGGAGATTTGGGAAATAGGAGAGATGTAAGAACCACTTCTGAGCACCATCACTTGAAGGGCTGGCCCATGGAGAAGGGTTCGGCTCTTTCTATATTGCCCCAGAGCTGCCATCTCAGCCCAAAGGCATAATGGATCGACGGAGGAAGGCTCTCTCATTCAGAGGCTTCCCAACAGTGGCCTGAGCTGCCTGGGAAGAGCTGAGGTCCCCAGGGAGTGAATCCCTACCAACCAGCATAGATGGGAGTAAAATGGATGACCTGGAACTAAATCCTGTTCATCTATGACCTGTCTGTGCCCCACCACCACCAAAACTGTGAGGCTTGATTCTTTGAAAAGCCTCAACTGCAAACCCCAAGTTAAAGTCTCAGCAGAGTAGGTATTTAGAAAGTTGAGGAGGGTGGCAAGGCTTCCTGTGTAATCAGAGGTGGAGACATGCTGTGTTTCGTGAGGCATAGAGTGAAATTTGACATGCAGGTCACAAAAACAGAACAGGCTACTTTATAATGGGATTGTGTACTATCGTAGCCCCTACCATACATGAACACTTATAGATGTTAAAAACAAGGAGACAGGAGGCTTTGACGTTTCACCCTCCTAAATCGTTTCAAACTGGGGAATTCAAAGCCAACGCATCCCATGGGTCTCTCTAATAATCACATCTGAGAATGGGAATTGAAATGTGCCATGGCTTATTCAGCGCTTAGGTAGAAAACACCACAGAGCCATGTAGTCTAAGTTCAAATCTGGAAGAGAAGTTCAAATCCACATTAACTCCAGCCCTCAAAGCAGCATGCACTTGTCCATGATGTGTGGGGATGTGCAACTCAGGACACAGCAAGCCCATCAAAGGCAAAGACTTTGTATCCCTAGCTCAGTGCCTGGAATATAACATTCAATAACTACCTACTGGATGAATAAATGAATGAATGACTTGACTATCCCCCAGGCAGCTCATTCTCTTCCTTTAAAGTGGTGCTTCTCTAACTCACACATGCACTAGAACTACCTGGAAGGCTTGTTAAAACACAGGTTGCCAAGCCCCATCCCCAGAGTTTCTGAGTCAGTAGGACTGAAGGGGTCACAATTTTGCAGCTCTACCAAGTTCCCAGGTGATGCTTATGGGACCACACTTTGAAAATCACTGCTTTAAGGCAAGGTAGTAGGAAAGGCAGGCGTGACTTTGGAGTCAGGCAATCAAGATTCAAATTCTGTTCTGACTCTTCTTAGCTGGGTGGCCTTTAGCAATTCCGTCAACCCCTCTGTGCCTCAATTTCCTCCTATATAAAATGGGGACAAAATATTGACTGCACAGGGTTGCACGGTATATTATGGATGTCGGGCGAAGCTTTCTTAAACTGCACTGAGGTAAGAAGACATCCAAATATCACCTAGTGTTTCCAAGGAATATTAACAATTATCAGTGCATCCCAGACCATTAGACTTGGAGTACAAGGAAACATGCAATGTTGTACCCACTCTCCAAAATTATACTGTCCACTTGGTATGGCAAACACCAATCATTCAATATAATGTGGTGATGACAGACGAGGGCTGTTGGTGCAGAGAGAGGCACCCACGAAGCTTCCTCAGAGGAGAGGCCAGGCACAGAGTTACATGCTTCAACTTGTCTAGGTAGCCCACGACATTGAGATCAGCCAGCCCATTAGAGTTTAGGGAATGTCTTTACTCTTAAGAGCATATATTTGGTTTTATGTAATTATTTTAACAGGTTTGTTGTGTTATAGTTGATTCAAAAACCTGCATATAAAATATACAATTTGATAAGTTTTGATATGTTTAGACACCCATGAAACATCACCAGAATTAAGATCCTGAACATATCCATCATTCCCAACAGTTTATTCATACCTTTGTAATTCCTTCTTCCTGCTCCTCGCTGTCCCCTCATTCCAGTGCAACTATTGATCTGCTTTCTATTACAATAGGTTACTCTGCATTTTCTAGAATTTTATATAAATGAAATAATCATGATAGGTACTCTTTAATATCTGGCTTCTTTCACTTACTGTAATTTGTTTGTGATTTATCATATTCTTGTGTGTTTCAAGAGTTTATTATTTTTGTTATGGAGTAGTTTCCAATTTGGGGCAAATAAAGTTGCAAATTTTTTTATTTCGTAAAGTTTTGTTTTAATTGACAAATAATAATTATACATATTATAGAGTACAATGTGATGTTTTGATACATGTATATAATATGTAATGATCAAAACAGAATAAGTAGCATATTCATTACCTCTAACATTTATCATTTATTTGTGATAAGAAAATTTAAAAGCCTTCCTTCTAGCTGTTTTTAAATATATAGTATATTATTATTAATTATAGTCACTCTACTGTGCAGTAGAACAGATCTTATTCCTCCTATCCAACTGTGAGTTTGTGCCCATTGTCAAGCATCTCCCCACCCCCTCTTCACCCCCATCCCCAGTCCCCACCATTGACTCTCTACTTCTATGAGTTCAACTTTTGTAGATTCCACATATGTGTGAGATTATATGACATTTGTCTTTCTGTGCCTGGCTTATTTCACTTATCATAATGCCCTCCAGATTCATCCATGTTTTCTAAAATGACAGGATTTCCTTCTTTTATGGCTGAATAGTATTCCCTTGTGTATATGTAACACATTTTTTAAATTTACTCATCCATTGATGGAAACTTAGCAATCCCACTACTGGGTGTATACCCAAAGGAAACGAAATCAATATGCCAAAAGAATGTCTGCACTCCCGTGTTCACTGCAGCATCATTCACAATTGCCAGGATATGAAATCAACTTAAGTGTTCAACAACAGATGAAGAGAAATATTGTATGTGAGTTTATAGCTTGTCAATCTTTGGAGCTTAGAAATTCTTGGTGCATAGCACCAAGCCAATATGAAATAAGTGCCTGTGATAGACGTGCATGTGATAAACAAGCATGTGGTATAATCCAAAACTATTCTTTACTTTCTTGACTCCCCTTCTCTGCCCCGTGACTGCCCTGAACACAAACACGCGCACACACACACACACACACACGTGGACACACATATACACATAAACACCACACACATATTACACATATGTGCATGACTACACACAAATGCACACATGTGGATGCACATGCACATAAACAACACGCATGTGTGTGCACACCCACACACAGGCACACATACATGTGGACACAGGCATGAGAACACACACATGCACACATGCAAATGCATACTCACACAAATGCATGCATGTGGACACATATATGACATGCATGTGCACATAAATATCACACATGCACACATGTACTGTACACATGTAGACACACACATCACTACAAATGTGTCCACACACATATGTATGCAGGTGGACACACACGCACACAAACACCATACACACATATATGCACATATACACCCACACCCACATGCAATATGTACACATAGTTGCACACAGGCACACACATACGAATCTACATCTGGGACTAGCAAATGTTAGAAGCTAATTTGCAGGAAGGCCACACAGCACCAATCTCGTTGATTCTATCACCACCAATATAATCTTTCAAAATATCCATATATCTGACTCCATCCCTAACCCAAGCCATTGTCATCACCTGCCTGGATCTTGCAGTAGGTCTCCCCTCATGTTTCCCTCCCCTCATGACAATAAGAATGACCTTTCCAAAATCCAAACCTGACTCGGTCTCTTTCTGCCTACACCCTTTCAGTGCTTGTCACTACTCTTAGCATAGAGATCCATTGTCTTCAATATCATCTGTGTGTCCTCCAGGGCCTTGTGTGTTCTGGCCCCCACTACCTCTCTCAGCTCTTTTCCTTCAACTTATAGCCTGGCTTACCACACTGTGGCCAAACTGGCCTCGTCTTCACTCTTTGGACCTCTTGTACATTCTCCCCAACCTCCAGACCTCATCTATGCTGGTCCCTATTTCTGGATGCTCCCCTTCCCGTGCCCCTAGCTTCCCCAACACACGCAAACTCATACACTCACTGCTAGAAAAACCCCTCCTCACCCTTTAGAACTGAAGCTAGAAATCACTTGCTGAGGGATCCCTTCCAAGATCCTCCAGATTAGATCAAAATGGCCTGATCTCCTCATCCCTCTACCCTGTATATTTCCAACATAAATTCTATTAAAATTGAACTAGGGCATGTTCTGTGTACTTATTTTTAACATCTGACCTCCCTACTTGGGTTGGTAGAGCTCATGTATCTTATTCATCCAACATATAAGAACTCAGTGAATAGTTACTGTATTAATTTCCTTCTGCTGCTGTAACCAGTGACTACAAATTTAGTGGCTTGAAACAACAGAAATCTATAATCTTACTGTTTGGAGGTCACAAATCCAAAATGAACCTTACAGGGCTGTGCTCCTTCCAGAGGCTCTGCAAAGTCCTTTTTGTCATGTAACCTGACATATGCACAGGTTCCAGGAATTAAGACACGGGCATCTTTGGGGCCTGGGTTCAGGAAGCATTATTCTGCCTACCACCATTGCTAAATAAGACACCAAGGTTTCCCTCTCTTAGCATTAAAACCAAAACCACAGGTAAAGGTAAAGGAAATGTCCCAGGATAGCACCCATTCCTTCATTTAATCATTCACTCGTTCATTCATCTCTACAGTCTGTCTAGGTGGTGAGTAGTAAACACAACAGGGGAAAATACGTGCTCCAGGAATATTACATTCCCGTGAGGAAGAGGACAATAAATAAGCAATATCAGGGATAAGTGCTAAGGAGAGAAGGTAAAACAGGGAAGGAAGATAAGAATACGTATGTGGGAATGGGATGCTGTGTTCAATTTTAAGTAAGGTAGTCAAGAAGACTGCACTGCAAAGATGAGATTTGAGGAAAGACCTGTAGGAGGTGAGGGAGTAAGCCATATAGTTGTCTGAGGGAAGAGTAGCCCAGCAAGGGAACAACAGGTGCAGAAGTCCTGAGGCCAAAGCAGGCTGAGCTTGTTCTCAGGTCAGTGTGGCAAGGGGCAAAGGAGATCAGCGCAGCTGGAGCAGAGTGAGAGAGGGAGACAATAAGAGAGCGGACAGGTCTTGGCAAGCCTTGCGAGTCACAGTGAAGACTGGTTTTGACCTTGAGTAAAACAGAAAGCCATAGGAGGTTTGGCACAGAGCAGGGACAGGATCTGACTTACATGTGAAGGGGCAGACCTACTCCTTAAAGAGTACCAATTTACACCCATCTCCACTCCTGACCTTTAGCAAGTGCTCATTAAATACATTTGACTGGCTGAAAGCATGATTCTCAGAGAGAAAAGCAGATAACGAGAGGATACTGAACCATCAGAGGTAGCTCATTGTGAGCCAGGGGCCTGTTTTCAGGAGCCCAGGCTGCTGGAAGAATAAACACCAGGGCTAACACCATTGCCTGGCTCTCTTTCAGTTGCTTGGTGAAGACCGATTTCAAGACATTGAAAAGATTAAGACCATTGGTAGCACCTACATGGCTGTGTCAGGCCTGTCACCTGAAAAACAGGTAAAGGACTCTTTGGACTCAGCCACAAGGCATGGCAGGGGTCTTGCTGTTGTCATGTCACTGATGGTGGTGAAGCCTCTGTCGCCAAGATCGTTGGGGAAAGATGGGGAGAAAATCTAATGGACTGAATTATAATAGTTATGTGATGCGGATTTGCCCCCAAGATAGGTAGAGTCTACCAGATGAAGCCATGCTGCTTTTTTGAGAAACTTCTAGACTTTGTTCTGAACCTCATTGTTCCCTTGAACAAAATCAAGAGCCAAGAAATACCCTATTGTGATTCAGTTGTGGATCTTACTAAACCCCTAATACTAGCCTCTTTTTTCCTATTTTTGTTTTGTCTTTCAAAAGTCTTACATAATAATAATAACAGCTGCTGCTTTTTGGAGTGTTGACTGTGTTCCAGGCACCGGTGTTAAATAGCAACACTGTCTACCTTCCAGGGTTAATGGATGAATTAGCTCAGATAATGTCATGCTCCCCAAGCAAAGCCTTGCATCTAGTAAAGTCCTCAATTAGTGTTAAATGAATATGAGTCCAAGATACTTGGGGAAATGGAATTCTCATCAATTTCTTCCAATCCTTCATATGCTTTTTTCCAACTAAAAACAATAAAATACTTCAAGAGTGACTATCTGGGATGAAACTCATGCTGGTTATTATTTGGTACGTGCGCAGCAGGGATCAAAAAACTGCAGCCCACAGGTCAAATCTGGCCCACCATCTGTTTTTATAAATAAAACTTTATTGGAAAACAGCCATGCCCATTCATTTATATTTTGCCTATTGCTCCTTTCAAGCTAAAATGGCAATGTTGAGTGTCACAACAAAGACCATATGGTCCACAAAGCTTAAAATATTGGCTATCTGGCCTTTATTGAAACTATTTGCTAACCTCTGTTCTACAGGGGCACAAAGTTCTCTCATATAAAAAATCTCATTCAATACCTATGAGGTAGGAAGGGCAAGTATGCTTATCCCCGTTTTATAGATTTGGAAACTGATGTTCAGAGAGGCCCAGAGGCTTATGCAGCACTTCCCTTAGGAGTTTTGTAAGCAAATGTATCCCTTAAACACACACTGAGCAATTCAAAGGAAATAGACACAATTCTTAGATTGGAAAAGCTACACATACATAGGAGCACATACACACACACACACCCCCATACCCACATACACTCACGTCCACACACATCCACACACCCCCACCCACACATCCACACACCCCCAACACACACGCACATACACACATACACTCACACCCATTCACACACATGCCAGTGAGCATACACTAAGGAACTGATGCTACATCAACCTGAACAGACAGGTGTAGATGTGGAAGAAGGAACACAATGACCCACATATACTACACTCTTGCAAGCAAATCTCATGTATTCCCATGTTCTGAGATACCAGTGACTTGAGTGTAGAGGGGCTCACCCACATGATTTCCTTTAAGGGATGTGCAGGTAGGGTTGGGTTAGGACGTAAAGCCCCTGCTGCAGAAATGTTAATGTTCCCCCACATTCCGCATTAAATGAATTCTTCTCCTCATGTTTGCTTCAGCAATGTGAAGACAAGTGGGGACATTTGTGTGCTCTGGCTGACTTCTCACTCGCCCTGACTGAAAGCATACAGGAGATCAACAAGCATTCATTCAACAATTTTGAACTCCGGATTGGTGAGTAGCAGCTGCAGAGGTGGGGCCTGATAGAGCCAGCTGACCTTGCTCCAACAGACCCTCCCCTGCCTTGGGCATCAATCCAGGGAAGCTTTTTCCTGCAAAATGCAATAGATCTAGCATGACCCTGCCAAGGATAGGGACAGGGTCAGCTCAGGCCTTTCTTAGTTTCCTCTCAGTCAAGATGCTAGAAACAAGAGTAGGATACTGGCTTGTGTGCAGCAATACAAAGCAGCCAGCCTTTGGCAAATGCTAGACTATTGTGAACCCCTCTTCCAACTTGCCTGCCCATGCAAGGTCATGCATAGAGATGTAGCTGACTAATCAGTCATTTAATTCTGACTCCTGGGTAGCTCAATGCTGGTGGTCAATGTATTGCTCTCAGGGTCTTCAGGATAATTCCTTCAGACAAAAGCAGGATTCTACTCCTGAGGATGGCAGATACTATGTTTCCAGGGACAGGCTTTACTTAGCCACAAAGCTCGCCCTTTCTTTGGGCTTAAAGACATCACTGCACAAACCGACGACATAACATTCATCATTGCAATCAATGATAATCCTTTATAATTTGCCATTCCTTCCACATCTCTACTGAGCCTCAATGACCTCCTAAAATGCAGTCTGAAAACCCATGGTCTAGTCCACATTCTCATTTTGTAGATGAGTAAATGCGGGCCTAGAAAAAGGGAGTAACTAGCCTAAGATCACACAGCCAAACAGTCACACCAGCAGCAGCTCCAGCATTTCCTAACTCTGAGACAATGACATTCTGGCTGCCAGAGTGCAGTTTAAAATAACTTTTGCTACAGTCCTCACATTGCAGACATCTTCTGGCTGATATGCCATTTTACTTTATCTGCTTCTCCCTTAGCAGCTTTCAAGAAAAAGAGGTCAAGAAATACCAATATCTGACTTGTCAGATGTAAGGAATGCCATATGTCTTTGTTCTTTGCATTAAAGGGCTTATATTTTATGTTTTTGATCTATGGATGGGATGTTCAACGTTTGTTCCCACATCTTCCATCAATCTTATCAATGTCATTTCTGAAATTGTTGACTACACAATTGAACCAGGAATAAAAAGGGAACTGTAATGCTGAACAGAGATATTCTAAGTAAATTCTGAAAATGTTGCCAAATCAGGGTCAACCCTTGCCATGACATTTATACTCCTAGTATAGTTTCACTGATCTCAGAGGTTGGAAAATTAACTTCCCAACTGAATTAAGCATCTCAATTTGTGTTTTGGGTCTGCTGTAACCAGCTGTATGACTTTGGGTGAATCATTTAAACCGTCTGTGTCTCCGTTTCCTCCTATGTAAGCTGGGTGTTAAATTATTACCTCCTCTGCCTCCCTACCACACAATAATAATATGAGAATCAAATGGGATATTGGCTGTCAAAGTTCTCTGCAAATTTTAAAGAGCTAACTATCATTGTGATACCCATGTACTCCATAGAGTGAGATTTTCAAATTTCCAGTCACTTATATCAGTGTGTATATGTGTCTTGCTTTTGCCTCAGCCTGGAATAATCTTACCGAGATATCTCCATGGCTAT
The DNA here is from genome assembly GCF_028885655.2 of Pongo abelii. Lineage (NCBI taxonomy): Eukaryota > Metazoa > Chordata > Mammalia > Primates > Hominidae > Pongo > Pongo abelii. The sequence goes on along the minus strand of NC_071992.2, from coordinate 147,168,127 downwards.
TCCCACCATATTCTCTGCTCAACAAGGTCTTTACTAACCCCCTTACTCCAAAATATACTCTCTTCCATCTTTCTCCATTATTTTACCCTCATCGATTTTTCTTTGTAGCCCTAATCATTCATTAATATTATATTACATTTGTAAAATTATTTTCTATGTCTCCCCAGTAGAAGGTAAATTCCATGGGGACCAGGGCTGTATTTCTTTCCTTTCCCACCATATCCCCAATGCCTAGGACTGTACCTGGCTCATAGCAAGTGCCTAGTCAATGTTTATAGAATGAAATAATTGTCTTTTAGAAAGAGACATACATGCCCACTAACAGGTTTAGTGAAATGCTACCATTTCTGGAACTCTATGCTTCCTAGTGGAGGAGGCACTGAAACTGTCTTTGAAAGTATTTACCAGATAAACTGTGAAAGTGTGGGGAAGTAATAGCCCAAGCAGGGGGAAAGTCAGGACAAAGGCACAAAGGTGGGTACTGGCTGGAAAGTTAGGAAAACTCCAGCAGTTCAGTGTGGATATAATGCAGCAGTAACGAAGAGAGTGGGATAAATGAGGCTGGAAAATCAGGCAAAAGCCATATCAGAGAGGTTCTTGATGGTGATTCTAAGAATCATTGGCTTTATCCTGTAAGTGAAAGGAGCCCTGGAAGATATTTAAGTGGGTTGTAACTTGATCAGATGTGCAACTTGATCAGAAAGAGCCCTCCCGCTCCTGCAGCAGTGCGGAGGACGAGCTCAAGGGGACAAGGGAGGAGACAGGGAAGACAGTTAGAAAGCCATCACCATGGACCAAGGGAATGATGCTGAGGACCTGGGCTAAAACAGAGAGGGAAAAGTCCTGTCCAGGCTCTCAGAGCACTGTGTCAGCAGAAGCAGGAGATCCTAGGGTCCTGACTTCTGGTCCATGCTCTGATCATCCCACAGACTAAGACAAGTCAGTGCTCATATGACAATAATAATTATATTCAATTGAACACTCACTGGTTGCCAGGCACTATGCCACAGTGGCTTTACTTGTATTATCTCATTAAATCTGCCTTTAATTATTTCCATTCTACTGATGAGAAAAGTGAGGTCCAAATAGGTTAATTAACTGACCCAGGTGATACATCTAATAAGTGACTGGGGGCAGGATCTGGACCCTCCCGTTCATCCACAGAGACCCCACACATAGTGATCACTGTCCCAGGGAGGGGTCCAGACACTCCATTGTCCCTCTTCTCCCTCTGACTTCTTGCTCCTTTGGTTCACCCCCCAGGCATCAGCCACGGCTCAGTGGTAGCTGGCGTTATCGGCGCTAAGAAACCACAGTATGACATTTGGGGGAAAACTGTGAACCTGGCAAGCCGAATGGACAGCACGGGGGTTAGTGGCCGGATCCAAGTCCCAGAGGAGACCTATCTCATCCTGAAGGACCAGGGCTTTGCCTTTGATTACCGAGGGGAGATTTATGTAAAGGGCATCAGTGAACAGGAAGGAAAAATCAAAACGTACTTTCTCCTGGGAAGAGTCCAACCCAACCCATTCATCTTGCCCCCAAGAAGACTGCCTGGGCAGTACTCCCTGGCCGCGGTTGTCCTGGGACTTGTCCAGTCCCTCAATAGGCAAAGGCAGAAGCAGCTACTCAATGAGAACAACAACACGGGAATCATCAAGGGTCATTACAACCGGCGGACTTTGTTGTCACCCAGCGGGACGGAGCCTGGAGCCCAAGCTGAAGGCACCGACAAATCTGATTTGCCATAAAAGCATTTTCTCTGTGTTTCTTTTTTTTGTATTTCTTTTATATATAAAATAAATATACTAATAAAAAGGTTTAATTTTTTTTAGAACAAGGATGGTTTCGTTGGTCTTTGAATGTACCAGATCAAGGACACAATTTGAGGTTCTCTTCAAATGTTCCCTTCACAAATATTTGTTGGTCACCTCTTGTGTACAAGGTTTGTTGGGAAGCAAAGATAAATGAGATCTAGTTTCTGACTTTGAGAGTTTGAGAGACTTACAACTAGGTGGAAAACAGGGACATGTGAAGTGAACAGAAACTCCATACAGTCAGATACTCACCACCATCTGCTATTTTTGAGCACTTGCCATGTGCCAGGCCAAGCGCCAAATTTTTTACGTAATGACCTCTTGTAATCCTCACAGCACTTGACCAGTACATTCATCAGTATTTTCTGAGCAACTACAATGTGCTTATGGCTGTCCTATGCTCCAGGGAAATCCTAGCAAAAGTGTTTCCCTTACAGAGCTAACATTCTGGTTGGGGAATAATATATAATATTCTTATTAACCAATACATAAATAATCTGCTTTCAGATCGAGGTAGAGGCAACAAAGAAAATTAAGTTGGCCACTTGGGATAATAATCTGCTTTCAGATAGAGGTAGAGGCAACAAAGAAAATTAAGTTGGCCACTTGGGATAAAGAATGGGAGGACAGGGATGCTGATTTAACTGAGGCACCAGGGAAGGCTTTTTTGAAGATGTGATGTCAAAGATTGGCCCTAAATAATAGAAAGAGATGACTCATAAGATCTGAGAGAAAAGTTTCAGAAGAAAAAGTAACAGCAAGTGCAAAAGCCCAGAGGGGGATCAAGTCCGGCACATTGGAGGAACAATGAGAAAGGCAATGGGTAAGTGAGCTACTGTGGGCAAGCACACTGTTTCCTGCAAGACACCTATGTGCTTATGACCACAAGACTGCCAGGAACAATTCATACAGGTGAGAAAGCCCAGAAAAATTAAAGGATTTGGCCAAGGTCATGTAGTTAGTTGTAGAACTAGCTTCATAACTATATTGTTCAATAAAAGCCAACTGCTATAACAACTCCCAATCTTGGTGGCTAAAACACAATAAAAGATGTATTTCTTGCTCATGTTCTATTGGATATGTGTCAAGGGGTCTCCTGTGCAATTTTCGGGGAGCCTAACCTCCTTCTGCATTGGAGTTCTCTTCTTGGCCCTCTCTATCGAGCCAACTGAGGAGAAAAAATGGAAAGAAACAAGAATCACTTAGAAGGTCTTAGCTACCAGGCATACGTCATCTTTCTGTCCCACCTTACTGCAGGGGAAGTTAGGGAATGGATGATTCCTGTGTTCCCTTACCAAAAGGAAAAGTGAAATGTAATTGCCTATGCCACAGGCACCTGAGTCTTTCTGAGCCCAGAGTCCATGTTTATAAACACTAAGCTATTCTGATAAGCGCTATGTTGGAGGTACAAGGTTTAAGTAATTGAATGAGAATTACAAAATCCCAATCATTCTCTAAACACTTGACTCTGAACACCATCCCATTTAAAAGAAACTTGGTGCCAGGTAACAAATCCACAGTAGATATACCCTCAAAAAAAATCTACCTGAGGCATCTCAAGTGGGACCCTAATGTTAGAAGTGAAGCTGTCTTCTCTTGAGGCACAAAGCAGAGAGGGAATTGATTCAGGTAAACCTTGAACTTTGAACCACATTTGGGATGCTGTTTGCTCTAGGAAACAATATACATATCAAAGAAGTATGCTCCCTCCAAATTCATGCAAGGCCCCAATGGAATGTGAAGATGACATGTGAAAAGCCTCAGTAATACTATAAAGCCCTCTACCAATGCCAGAGGCTGTTACAATCTTCATAGACTCAGAGAATCCGAGGTCAGGAAAGCCCCATGGGTTGTTCAGTCCAACGGACTGAGGACATTTAAACAAAGTAAAGCTTCATGCCTGCTGAGACTTGGAACCACCAGATGCAGGTGGGGAGCTGAGCTCAGGTAGTTCGAGGCTTGGCAAACAAAGCTAGCAAAAAGGCTGGCCTCTAAAAGTTACTTAGGCTGTGAAGGCACAGTATCTAAAAAACAGAAAACTTGATGTAGATCATCAAGCTCTGGTCTACCCCACAGCATAAGATCCATCTCAAAACCACAGCCAGTATCAACAGAGACTCCAGTAGGCAGACAAGCCATGGTGAGCTGGATCCACCCCCAAGAAAAGAGGCTAGTAGGGAAAGACTTCGTTTCTAAACCCTGAGCTAGGACTCAGGACAAAGTACCTGGACTAGAAGAACTTGGCCCTAGGCAAGATAACTGGGCAGAAACTAAGGTAAGAACCATCAGGCATGTGGATGCCAATTTGGGGGTGACAGTGGGGTTACCACTGTAAAGCTTCACCCAGAACGTGTTCCTGACTCAATGATGTCAAGCCTCAAGATACAACATATGGAGGAGGTGGACACTCCATCCTGGGTCTGGGAGGTGTGACTTCATTCAGGACTCCAGGAAATAGAGGAGCAAGGGGACATGATGATGCTGAGAATTCCCATCAGATTGCCAAGGAGCCCATCAAGTGGCCATCTGGCCTCTACTCCAATTCACCCAGCACCAAAACATTGAGTCCCTTCCCTCTAGATCAGCATATTCATTGGAACCAGCAGAGGTGGTCTTTCCATACTAAGGCAAAGGGACAAGAGACAGAACCATAAACTGGCTCATGGTTGAATAGCTAAGAAAACAACCCTCTTCTTGGGCCTTGCATGAGTCCGGAGGGGGCCATGAAGGCACACGCTCTTCCTGAATTAGAAGTATGTTTCTGTTTACCTACATTTTTGGTCCATTCAGCTCACTTAGTAAAAGAACCTGAAATGTCAAGTGATTTCTGGGAAACCTGGCATAGTATTTTAGACAGGGATATCAATCTTACCTTTTCCTTCTCTGAACTATGCCTGTGAGATGTGGGGTTTGATTTTAGAAATGTCAAGGATAAATACATGCCAAGGGAATGGTGCCCTAAATGCTGAAATACAAGGAGAAATTCAATAAGGTTTAGTTGAGGCTTTCTCAATAACTCTGTATTCTTGACTTACTCTTCTGGGAGCTGATCCAGGTGGGTCCCCCCACCATTCATCAGCTGTGTAGGAAAAGCACAGTCTCCCGTGAGACAAGCACAGCCTTGCCTAGAGATTGGGCAAGGTATCTGTAGCTTTCATTCAAGGACTGGGTTTAAGGAGCTGCTTCCTCCCAATCTGCCATCACATAAAGCCAGGTGGGTCATCTTGAGCTCAGAAATGCCCCCACACCAGTTTCACCAATTCCTTCCTTCTTTAGGAACCATGGGAGTGTAGCTGCTTTCCACTGGAAGTTACAACTATGTTGTCATCTCCATTTTACAAATGAGGAAACTGAGGCACAAAGAGCTTGAGCAACTCACCCAAGGTCTAGCAGCTGGAAAACAGGGATTCAAAGCCAGGTGGTCTAGCTCAAGAGTCCTGTCCTTAAACACCACTGTTGAAGCTTGTAAGGGGGTGAATAATGTTCATTAAATGAAAGTTGGATCTCTGAGTAGATGCCTCACTTGCATGCTGCAGGCTGTGTGAATGGGTAAGCTGTGCAAAACTCTGGAATGACAGCCATTCAGACAGCCTGGGGCCACTTGTCCTGATCTCAAACAGCTTCATCCTCTTCCCTCAATGGGTTAAACAACAATTCTTATTTTCTTTCTGTCCTGTGATATGAAAAAGGTCAGAAAGTACTGGGCTAACCATTCAGAGGCAGTTTCTTGAGGTGCACAGGCTTTGGTTTGAATGCTATATTTATCACTTACCAGCTGTTTGATGCTGGACATGCAGCAGGAACTCTGTGTGCCCCAGACTCTTTACCTACCACCTGGGCATCAGAAAGGAAGCTGTTGTGATTTAGAATCCCAAAGTTGTAAGACTTGAAAAGTATGGGAAACATCAAATACAGGAATATCTCATTTTATTTCACGTCACTTTATGTATTTCATAGATATTGCATTTTATTACAAATTGAAGGTTTGTGGCAACCCTGCCTCAAGCAAGTCTGTCACAGTCATTTTTCCAATGCATGTGCTCGCTTTGTGTCTCTGTCACATTTTGGAGATCCTTGCAATATTTCAAACTTTTTAACTATTATTATATGTGTTATGGTTATCTGTGGCCAGTGATCTTTAATGTCACTATGTATTCTTTTTGGGGTGCCACAAACTGCACCCATATAAGATGGCAAATTTAATCAATAAATGTCATGTGTCCTCTGGCTGCTCCACTGACCAACCATTCCCCAATCTTCCTGCCTCTCCTTGGGCCTCCCTATTTCCTGAGACACAACAATATTGAAATTAGGACAATTAATAACCCTACAATGGCCTCTAAGAGTTCAAGAACCTGTATTAATCCATTTTCATACTGCTAATAAAGACATACCCAAGACTGGGCAATTTGCAAAATAAAGAGGTTTAATGGACTTAGAGTTCCACATGGCTGGGGAGGCCTCACAATCCTGGTGGAAGGCAAGGAGGGCAAGTCTCATCTCACCTGGATTGCAGCAGGCAAAGAGGGAGTTGTTCAGGGAAACTCCCATTTTTAAAACCACCAGATCTCATGAGACTCATTCACTATCAAGAGAACAGCACAGGAAAGACCCACTCCCATAAATGAATCACCTCCCACTGGGTTCCTCCCATGATGTGGGAATTATGGGAGTTACAATTCAAGATGAGATTTGGGTGAGGACACACCCAAACTATATCATTCCACACCTAACCCCTTCCAAATCTCATGTCCTCACATTTCAAAACCAATCATGACTTCCCAACAGTCCCCCAAAGTCTTAACTCATTTCAGCATTAACTCAAAAGCCCACCATCCAATGTTTCATTTGAGACAAGGCAAGTCTCTTCCATCTATGAGCCTGTAAAATCAAAAGCAAGTTAGTTAGTTCTTAGATACAATGGGGGCATAGGCATTGGGTAAATACAGCCATTCCAAATGACAGAAATTGGCCAAAACAAAAAGGCTACAGGCCCCATGCAAGTCCAGCATCCAGCAGGGCAGTCAAATTTTAAAGCTTCAAAATGATCTCCTTTGACTCCATGTCTCACATCCAGGTCACACTGATGCAAGAGGTGGATTCCCATGGTATTGGGCAACTCTGCCCCTGTGGCTCTGCAAGGTACAGCCTGGAGGCTGGTGTTGAGTATCTGTGGCTTTTCCAGACACATGGTGCAAACTGTCAGTGGATCTACTATTCTGGTGTCTGGACGATGGTGGTCCTCTTCTCACAGCTCCACTAGGTGGTGCCCCAGTAGGGACTCTGTGTGGGGGCTCTAACCCCACATTTCACTTCCACACTGCCCTAGCAGAGGTTCTCCGTGAGAGCCCCACTCCTGCAGCAAACTTCTGCCTGAACATCCAGGCATTTCCATACATCCTCTGAAATTTAGGTGGAGTTTCCCAAACCTCAAGTCTTAACTTCTGTGCACCCTCAGACTCAACACCACATGGACGCTGCCAAGGCTTGAGGCTTGCACCCTCTGAAGCCATGGTCTGAGCTGTATCTTGGCTCAATTTAATCATGGCTGGAGTGGCTGGGATGCGGGGCACCAAGTCCCTAGACTGCATACAGCATGGGAACCCTGGGCCTGGCCCACGAAACCATTTTTTCCTCCTAGGCCTCTGGGCCTGTGATGGAGGGAGCTGCTGTGAAGACCTCTGCAATGCCCTGAAGACATTTTCCCCATTGTCTTGGGGATTAATATTTGGATCCTCATTACTTATACAAATTTCTGCAGGTGGCTTGAATTTCTCCTCAGAAAATGGGCTTTTCTTTTCTATCACATTGTCAGGATGCAAATTTTCTGAACTTGTATGCTCTGTTTCCCTTATAAAATTGAAGGTCTTTAACAGCACCCAAGTCACCTCTTGAATGCTTTGCTGCTTAGAAATTTTCTTCCACCAAATACCCTAAATCAGCTCTCTCAAGTTCAAAGTTCCACAAATCTCTAGGACGGGCAAAATGCTGCCACTCTCTTTGCTAAAACACAACAAGAATCACCTTTGCTCCAGTTCCCAAGAAGTTCGTCATCTCCATGTAAGACCACATCACCATGGACCTTATTGTTCATATTACTATCAGCATTTTTATCAAAGCCATTCAACAAGTGTCTAGGAAGCTCCAACAAGTGTCTAGAACTTCAACAAGTGTCTAGGAAGTTCCTGTCTTCTTCTGAGCCTTCTAAACTCTTCCAACCTCTGCCTGTTACCCAGTTCCAAAGTCACTTCCATGTTTTTGGGCACCTTTTCAGCAGCACCCTACTCTACTGGTAACTATTTAGTGTATTAGTCCATTTTCATGCTGCTGATAAAGAAATACCTGAGACAGGGCAATTTACAAAAGAAAGAGGTTTTATGGAGTCAAATCTTATGTGGATGGTGGCAGGCAAAGGGAGAGCTTGGGCAGGGAAACTCCCATTTTTCAAACCATCAGATCTCATGAGACTCATTCACTATCATGAGAACAGAGCAGGAAAGACCCACCCCTGTGATTCAATAACCTCCCACCAGGTTCCTCCCACAACATGTGGGAATAATGGAAGTTGCAATTCAAGATGAGATCTGGGTGGAAACACAGTCAAACCATATCAGAGCCTCACATCTCTCACTTTAAATAAAAAGCTAGAAATAATTAAGCTTAGTGAGGATGACACATATAAAGGCAAGACAGGCTGAAAATCTAGCCCTCTTGCACCAAACAGCCAAGTCACGAGTGCAAATGAAACATTATTGAAGGAAATTAAAAGTGCTGCTCCAGTGAACACAGGAATGATAAAAAATAAATAAGTGAAAGAGCCCTATTGCTGATATAGAGAAAGCTTTAGTAGTCTAGATAGAAAATCACACCAGCTACAATATTTCTTTAAGCAAAAACCTAATCCAGAGCAAGACTCTAACTCTCTGTAATTCTCTGAGGGATGAGAGGGATGAGAAAGCTGCAGAAGAAAGTTGAAGCTAGCAGAAATCGGTTCCTGAGGTTTAAGGAAAGAAGCCATCTCCATAACAGAAAAATGCAAGGTGAAGCAGCAAATCCTGACATAGAAGCGGCAGCAAGTTATCCAGAAAATCTAGCTAAAATCACTGATAAAGGCAACTACACTAAATAGCAGATTTTCAGTGTAGAAGAAACAGCCTTATTTTGGAAGTAGATAACAACTAGGACTTTCATAGTGACAGAGAAGTGAATGCCTGGCTTTAAAGCTTCAAGGGACCATCTGAATCTCTTGTTAGGAACTAATGCAACTAGTGACTTGAATTTAAAGCCAGTACTTATTTACCATTGTGAAAATCCTAGGGCCCTTAAGAATTATGCTAAATCACTCTGCCTGTCTTCTATAAATGGAACAACAAAGCCTGGATAACAGCACATCTGTTTACAATATGACTTACTGAATATTTTAAGACCGCTGTTGAGACCTATTGCTCAGAAAACAAGATTCCTTTCAAAATATTACTGTTCATTGAACAATGCACCTGGTCACCCAAGAACTCTGATGAAGATGTGCAAGATTAATGTTGTCTTAGTGCCTTCTTATACAACATACATTCTGCAACCCATGGATCAGGGAGTAATTTCTACTTTCAAGTATTATTATTTAAGAAATATATTTCATAAGGCTATAGCCACCATAGATAGTGATTCCTCCAATAAATCTGGGCAAAATAACTTGAAAATATTCTGGAAATGATTTACCCTTCAAGAAGCCATTAAGAACATTCATGATTCATGAAAGAAGGTCTAAATATCAATATTAACAGGAGTTTGGGAGAAGCTGAATCCAAATCTCATGGATGATTTTGAGGGCTTCAAGACTTTAGTGGAGGCCAGAACTTCAGATGTGATGAAAATAGCAAGAGAACTAGAATTAGAAGTGGAGCCTGAAGATGTGACTGAATTGCTGCAATCTCATGATAAAACTTCAATGGATGAGAAGCTGCTTCTTATGGATGATTAAAGAAAGTGGTTTCTGGAAATGGAATCTATTCCTGGTGAAGATGCTGTGAAGATTGTTGAAATGACAGCAAAGGATTTAGCATAAATAAGAAACTGCCATAGCCACCCCAACTGTCAGCAATCACGATCTTGATCAGTCAGCAGCCGTCCACATCAATGCAAGATCCTCCCCCAGCAAAACGATTACGGCTCACTGAAGTCTCAGGTGATTGTCAGCAATTTTTGAGCAATGAAGTTGGGTTTTTTTTTTCTTGAGATGGAGTCTCACTCTGTCACCCAGGCTGGAGTGCAATGGCACGATCTTGGCTCACTGCAACCACCACCTCTGAGGTTCAAGCGATTCTCCTGCCTCAGCCTCCCGAGTAGCTGGGACTAGAGGCATGCGTCATCATGCCCAGCTAATTTTTTTTGTATTTTTAGTAGAGATGGGGTTTCGCCGTCTTGGCCAGGCTGGTCTCAAACTCCTGACCTCAGGTGATCCACGTGCCTCGGTCTTCCAAAGTGCTGGGATTACAGGCATGAGTTACTGTGCCTGGACACAATAAAGTATTTTTAATTAAGGTAGGTACATTTTTTTTTTTTTAGACAAAATGCTATTGCAAACTTTATAGACTATGGTATAGTATAAACATAATTTTACATGCACTGGGAAACCAAAAAATGTGCATGATTCACTTTATTGTAATATATGCTTTATTGCATTGATCTGGAACTAAACCCACATTATTTCCAAGATATCCCTGTACTAGGAAACATCTCCAGGGGCCTGAGGCAGTGTGCAATAACTAAGACTGTTAATAATGTTGTAAATAAATAACCATTTACACCAAGTAGCATAACTAACGTTTCTAAATAGGACTCATGTTTTGCTCCCAAATTAGCCACAAAACAAACTTTAGCTTTTAGAGCTCTTTTGAACTTGTGGATACAAGAATTTTGAACTTGTGGATACAAGATTGTCAGCCCACAGCACTTCATTAGGCTGCCCTAAAGATAACAGACAGTAATGCATTTCAAGCGCTTTAGCTTGGCCTTGTGCCGCATTCAAATACTGCTTATTGTGGCTGGTGTTGTGTTTTGTTTTGCTTTTGAGATAGGGTCTCATTCTGTGGCCCAGGATGAAATGCAGTGACAAGATCAGCACTCACAGCAGCATCAGCCTTCCCAGGCTCAGGTGATTCTCCCATCTCAGCCCCCTGAGTAGTTGAGTCTATAGGCCCGTGCCACCATGCCCAGCTAATATTTGTATTTTTGTAAAGACAGGGTTTTGCCATGTTGCTCAGACTGGTCTCAAACTCCTGGGCTCAAGCAATTTGCCCACCTCAGCCTCCCAAAGTGCTGGGGATTACAGATATGACCCACTGTGCCCAGCCTTGTTGCTGTTATTAAGCACACAGTGATTTTATTGAAATAGTGAACATCTGCAATTTTCTGTGTCTTTTTTACTTGTCTGTATTTGCAAAATATTCTTTAACAAGTATGTGTTACTTTGATAATGAAAAAAGTGACAGTTAAGCAAAAGTAAAACATGGGTTCTCTTTTAAAACTGCGAAGGATTTCACTTGACCCTTGCTGATTAAACCCTGAGTCGGAGATTTGGACCACTCCTAGAATGGAGTGGACATCTTTCAGAGGAGCCCTGCCCAACAGACAGCCCTGTTTGGAACTCCCCTTTAGGTAGAGAGATAATTTTCCCAGGGCCACCACTGCATACCCAGATTTCAGGGCCATACCCTGCCCTTTTGGATGCAGTAAGAGAAGGGGTGTTTAAATTCATTTCCTTCCCTGACATTTTTATTCCAGACCCACAGACTTTTCTGACACTCTGGTGCCTGTGACAACCAGCATTTCCGAATGAGAATGTTGCTCTCAGATTAGCTGTGGGCTCCAAACAACTGAACCCAATATTTTACTGATGGGTTACCAGAGGCAGAGCGCCCTGCAGAATAACACCATGTGCCTGTTTGAATTATTAATTGCCTGTCAGCCACACACTTCCAGCCACCCTCCTGCCTCCTCCCTCCCCAGAAAAATAACATCTCCATTCATCAGGTGAGCATCCAAAGCATTACGAGTATACTCCGTGCACCTATCTTTACCGTTTATAAAACAGACAGTGTGACTCAAACACAATTTGTTTCCATTTGGACATAATGATTTCAAACATAGTCTTTTCACAATACATTGACCCTATCATGACATTATCATAATAATGAGAGCTAACATTTTTAGAATGCATTGCAGTTTGCAGAGTCCATTTCCAAATATGATTTCAATTGATCTTCATAACAGCTCTTAGGCAGATTATTATCCCAATTTGCCAGGAAATGAGGGCTCATAAAAATTGATAAAAATAAATTATAAAACTCTATCCAAAGGAGTGTTAAAGCTGAAAAGGGCTTAAAGATCATACACGGTCCAAAGTCTTGATTTTACGTAGGAAGGAACTAAGGCCCAAAGAGGGAGAAATATTTGGCCAAGATTCAACAGACGGATATAGAATTAAGGCTGGGATGCAGAGAATCTGATTCCTTGTCCTATTTTGACTCCACCACGTGTGTTCTGACCTCTTTTTATTGGCTTACTGTAAGTAAGTCATCCCCGTGACTGGGAGCTTACTTAAGTCTCCCCTAACCCATGGACTGGAATGAGATCAATTCAAATCTCAGTGGAAACCTACCCCCAGACCCCTGAGGCTGACCCCTCACACTTCTGTTTCCCATCACTGTTCCACACTGCTAAAACCCAATACAAAGCTCAGCCCTTTCTTAATTTGCATACACACTTACACACACATACACTCACACCTATGCACTTACACTTATGCTCTCACACATAAATACATGCACACTCATATATACACACACACTCACATACTCATACACTCTCACATGCTCATGCACTCACACTCTACACACACGTACTCACACACTCATACACAAATACACACACATACACTCATACTCTCTCACACTCCCAACCTTTATGTGCACTCTCTCACACACACACAGGCATTCTCTTACATTCACACTCCCTCATACACACAGCTTACAAACACACCTCACACATGCACAAAGCACAAAGTGTTCATGCGTACAGTAGTCTTTCCCCTATATTTCAAGAGAGGAGACAGAAGAGCGGTTAATGTCAACGTAACAAAATAAATTCAGGTTAAATGTTAGGGCCCTCCCTTCATAAAGTGTCACTCAACAACCCTTCCCTGTCTATCTTCAGGGTCCCCAGCCCACCTTCAGTATCTTACAGTCTCCACCTCCTCCCTTCTCTGCTCCCTCTCAACTTTCTCCCCTACTCCTGCTTTTCGACAGCAAAATCAAATTCCTCTCATTTTCTCATGCAAGCAACTTAAACTTTCCTGCATCCATTCAACAAACAATTACAGGGCATTACACCACTCCACAGATACTTCCTGCATACTAGGGTTGTGTTATTTTTGTAAGCCTAGTTAGAAATGATCTGGATGACATTTAAGCAAAGACTCGAAGGAAGTAAGGAAGTGAGCCATCAGACGTCTTATAGAAGAGTCTTCCAGGCAGGGCAGACAGCAGGTGCAAAGGCCCTGTGGTGTGGTGGGACCATGTATGGCTTGTAGCTGGGTGGAGCTAGAGAAAGTGAGCACAGGGCAAGGGGAGGTCAGAGAGGTGGCCAGGACCCAGCCCTGATAGGTCACTTTTGGTCTGTTTTCTTGAGCTCTAGCCAACATCTTACCTTCAACTCCAAGATACTTAACAAAGTATTTTCCCAAACAGAGTTTCCTTCAAGGGAGAATGCTGATCCCAGCTACAAGTATGATAAAATTTTCAACTCATTACACTACATCCTATACTCCCTTCATTGTCTGAAGAACTAAAAACCCACAAACCATTGCATTAGGGATGTGTCTTTCTTCTTGCGTGGAGGATTTTTAGAAACATCTCAGAAAAGCAATCCATTCTAAACCCTCACCACACTCCTTAAGGGCCTCACCCTGCCTATTTCACTGTGAAAGTCTTCAAGGCCTGCTTCAAAGGTTTAGCAGCACTGCAGCCCCCAACACACACACACACGCATGCATGCAGTCACATGTGCTCACACACATATATGTGCCCTTTGGGCATCTGCTATTCAAAAGGATGATTTGGGCACACTCGTGTTTTCTCTATAACCAAGAGAGTGACCCTAGCTCCCAATCCAAAGAAATATTTCAGCAAGAGAAGAAAAAGAGAGGTACATTATTCCTTGGAAAACTTCTTTTGTTGGTTGTCTTAATTCCTTCCCTCCTAGATTCATTTTTAAAACCAACCATTGCTGCAAATGTCAGTAGCCAACCTCAGCCTTTCCTAAGAGCTGTAGTGCCACCATAGCTGCCTACTCTTCCGGGGGTGGAGATTGTTAGCAACTGGAGGGGAAGTTGTGTGTCATGCTTGGAGTCACCAGTGAACAACCGACCAACTGTCCTTTTGAGTGACAGCTTACTCTTCTGCAAAAGTGACCAAACATAAAAAAGCTACTGAAGTAGCCCAACTTATGGATCTTTGGGATGCCTTCTCTTGGTCACCAGCCTCTGAGGAAGTGTCCACTACTGGTAGCACTCGGAGGCTGAAGGACAGGTAGCCTCCAGTGAGTGTGCCAAGATAGCAAGGAAGACCCTGACTGTTCTCAGATGATATCAAAATCTGCAATTTGCATCCCCTGACACTACCAAGTTTCCACTGAAATAAGCATCTTCTTGCTTAAAAGTAATGGATCTCCTTTTATTTGGGTAACCTGTACTTGGGATTGTTACATTGTTTTTAGCAAAGACATGAGAGGTGTGGGGACCAGCAAATACTGGGATTTGAAACAATCCCCACAGCAGCCAGGCTGTAAACAAACTATCTCACCTCATGGCACCTTCTAACTGTTGGCTGTCCCCTCAGGAGGACACTGGCTCCTGCCTTGCAGTTCTGTTATTAAGGGGTTTCCTCTGAATGAGATGGGCCACCACTCAAGGGTTTTGGGCAAAGGAGCCACATGTCTGGACTTATATGTTTGCAGCAACCATCTGATATGGTTTGGCTGTATCCCCACCCAAATTTCATGTTGAATTGTAGCTCCCATAATCCTGGTGGGAGGTAATTGAATCATGAGGGCAGTTTCGCTTATGCTGTTCTCATGATAGTGAATAAGTCTCATGAGATCTCATGATTTTATAAAGGGCATTTCCCCTGCACACACTATCTTCCCTGCCACCATGCAAGATGTGCCTTTGCTCCTCCTTCGCCTTCCACCACGATTGTGAGGCCTCCCCAGCCATGTGGAACTGTGAGTCATTAAACTTCTTTTTCTTTATAAATTACCCGGTCTCAGGGTATCTCTTCATAGCAGTATGAAAATGGGCTAATACACCATCTGTCTGCCATGTTGTGGTACAGCAATATGGCAAGAATGGAAGCAGGAGATGAGAGGCTGGTGCAATAACCTGGAGAATGTGCTTGGGCCAGACTGTTGACACGGGGGTGGCAAAAAGTGGTCAGACTCAGGATATACCTGGATATATAAACACTGAGTTCACAATATTTGAAGACAGATTGAATGCAAGATATGGAAGAGAAGAAGCCAGGGAGGACTTACTGAGATCCTGAAGACAACAGAAGGAGCGGGCTTGGGAGAGGATGATCAGTTTGCTTTTGGACAAGCAAGTTTGAGAGGCCTAATGTACATCTGGATGTGTGAGTCTAGAGTCCAGGGGAAGATCCAAGCTGGAGATACATGCAGTCACACACTGGACCTTTCTGGAGTGTCTGAGCCAACTAGCCCCTCCCTCCTCCATTAAGGTTCATCTCCCTGCTGATAATGCCCATCACACCTTGCTAGTGTTGATTACACCTCTTTGGCTTAGTCAGACATCTCATTGTGGTTCCCTGACTCCTCCTGCATCCTCACCTGCTTTGTTCCTCCACATGCCCCATGCGCAATCATACTTCTTCCCATGATGTCAGCCACCACTTCTGCAGATGATTCTCAAACCTAAGTGTTAAGTGAGGACCTCTTACCTGAACTAGGAGATCAAATGTCTAACTGATGCCAAGGCAACCCCCAGAGATGTCCCATGAGCACTCAAGTCCAATCCTCTGGAGAGAAGCTCATCCCCTCTTCCTTAGCATACTACTAAATATTGCCCCAGCCAGGCTGGGTACAACTCCTTAAATTCTAGCTCAGCTGAGGCACATCTTGCTGGTTCTCCAACCACTTTTTCTTCTTTTCCTTTTCCCTGCTCTCCTGACAGCTTACCACCACAATTACACACATACACACACACACACACACACACACACAGAATTATTCCTCATTAAGATCCTGCACTGAACATGCTGGTTTGCCTTCCCATAATACCTATTTGACTTTAAACCTACCTGCCTGGAATCCAACAAGACCATGTCATCTAGCGTGTGGGTTTTGGAGTCAGGTGAACTGGACTAGAATCCAGTTACTAGTTTTGTAACCTTGTGCAATTTACCTAACCTTTCTTTGTATCTATTTCTTCATCTCTATGAATAATGGGATAATGGTAGTATCTGCTTCGTAGAGTTGTGACAAATAAGAATAGATACGTAGACAGAGAGATTAGATAGATAGACGGACAGACAGATGGATAGATAGACAGATAGATACTTATATAGAGAGATAGACACAGAGATATAGACATAGATATAGTGTTTAACCAGCACCTGGCACAAAGTAACTTCTCTGTCCCAAATCCCTAAAGCAGGCAAAATCCCCACAAAGACTCTCTTTTCTCTACCCCACTTTATCCAGCAGAAGACTTATTTTCCCTAAACAAAATTGGGGATAGTGTTAGAAGTTGCTGGAGACCTAAAATAACCATCACCACCCTCATCCTATCTTTCCTTGATGTGCTAGAAAGAAACTAATTGAGAAGTAAGACACAGGGGACAGACAGAGAGTAGGATTTTAGCTTCCTTACAGAGGAAAGCTAGAAAGCACTGTTTGGTTCATCAGCCAAAAGGCATCCCAGGAGGTCCCCCTGACTTGAACTTACTCCCTGCTAAGGCAAATCTCCGCTATCAGAGAGTGCCCTGCCCAGTGCTTAGCCCATAATGAAGACAGACATGAAGATTGAAGAAGGGCCTGCTGTTGGGGCTGACAGACCTGAAGCGGGTGGTATGGGAGCACTGTTCCCAGCATGCGCAATCCTTTCTCCAAAGCTCACCCCAGTGGAAAGTGCAGACCGGGATGACCAAACCAATCTGATTGCTTCAGAGCCCACCAGGAGGGGACAGCCTCCCTGTGACAATACCTCCACCTCCGACCTCCTCCAGGTGTTTCTCCTCCTCCTCAGCTCATCCACCTGCAATGTTCTCATTATTTCCACAGGGGCCTTCCTTGCCCTACTTTCCCCAGCATCACGGCAAAACCCCTTATGGCTTATTTCTCTCCGCGGAGCCCAACATGGATGTGCCAAGCACAGTTGTCACAAACCTGGGTCTGTGTGAAGTGGGATCGCAGGAATAGAAACCCATCCAGTGCCGCATTCTAGGCAAACGTAAGGCAAGGCCAGGGAGCTGACTTAACACTTACTCTACTGCCATCTCCTGGAAGGAAAGGGCATTTCTTCTCTTATAATAAAGGCAAGATCCTTGCATTTGACCATTTCAATCTCTTTGGGTAAAAATGGACCAACTCCTCCATAAAGTAGGGATGGGAAGTGCTTTCTTTGTATCAACAAAGGCTCCCTTTGTTAGGGAAAACAAAAAACACTCCCAACTTGTGGTGGAGCCTGCTCACTGCTCCCTGGTTCCCATTCTTTCCACCTTAAAGATGGCAAAGGTGTTAAGAATGGAGGCTACATTCCTGGCCTCCAGCAGCTGGCTGTAGAACCATGTGACTGAGTCCTGATTGATACAAGGTAATAAAAGGGTCAAGTTTCACCTTCTAGAAACTCATCTTCCTCCTCCCCCTCCATCCTGCATCCTGGAATGTCTTGGACCATGTCGTATCTGTTGCTATGTAACAAATCACCTCAAAGCTGAATGGCTTAAAAGAGAGAACATTCATTGTCTTACCATTTCCATGAGTCAGGAATTCAGAAGAGGCTAAGCTGGGTGGTTCTGACTCAGGAACTCTCACAGGGTGCATCAAGACATCAACCCCAGCTACAATAACCTCAGGATTGCCTGGGGCTGGAGGATCTGCTTCCACAATGGCTCACTCACACAGGATATCTGTTTCCTCTTGGCTTTCGCAGAGATTTTTTAGTTCCCTGCCACATGGGCCTCCTCATAGGGCTGCTTGAGCACCCTCACAGTATGGCAGCTGGCTTCTCCCAGACCTCATGATCAAAGGAAGAAATAACATTGTCTTTTTAGAACTTGGTTACACATCATCACTTTCCACCACATCCTATTCTTTAGAAACAAGTTGCTAAGTCCAGCTCACATTCCAGGAGAGGAGAATTAGGGTCCATTTTTTTTGGAGGAAACCACAGACCATATTTTTATACTACCATAGACCATGATATTGAGGCGGGATACCTGTCTGTGGCCTGTTAGGAACCAGGCTGCACACCAGAAGGTGAGTTGGCGGTGACAGAGCAAAGCTTCATCTGTATTTACAGCCACTCCCCATTGCTTACACTACTGCCTGAGCTCTGCCTCCTGTCAGATCAGAGGCAGAATTAGATTCTCATAGGAGTACAAACCTTATTGTGAACTGTGCATGCGAAAATCTAGGTTACATGATCCTAATGAGAATCTAATGCCTGATGATCTGTCACTGTCTCCTATCACCCCCAGATGGGACTGTCTAGTTGCAGGAAAACAAGCTTGGGGCTACCACCAATTCTACATTATGGTGAGTCGTATAATTATTTCATTATTTATTACAATGTAATAATGATAGAAATAATACATTTGAATCATCCCAAAACCATCCCCCCACCTGGTGCATGGAAAAATTATCTTCCACAAAACCAGTTTCTGGTGCCAAAAATGTAGGGGACCACTGCACAGAGTACCCTGCCAGCCTTGGGCTATCTACAGACTCTTTCTAAAAGGCACAGAAATATAACACTATCTTGTTTACACCTCCAGTGTTTGGGATTCTCTGTCATTTGCAGCAAAGTTTAATGCAAACAAACAAATGAAGCTTAAGTCAACCAAAGCAGCAAAAAGGAAGTCTTGTGACCAGGAAGTGTTTCATTTATCTTTCTCCCTCAACCCCACATCCACAGCCAACTATTTCTCTAATCTCAACTTCTCTTAATCACATGTCCCATTGCAGCCAAGTCAATATATTGACTCACCTCTTCTCCTCACTGTGTCCTCACTGGCTCATCTCAATTCACCCTTTATTTCCTTCCTTGCTGTCTACACAGCAGCCACAGCTACCATAACATGTAACAAGCCATGTTTCCCCCCTCCTACGACTCACTACTTCCTTCTCGTAAGAGTTGGAATTAAAATTCTGAACCAAAAGGTTGCAAGCAGATTCACAATTCTCCAAATTTCTCTTTTTTTAACTAATAAATCATGGTTGTATATATTTGGGAGGGTACATGTGATACTTACATACATACAGTGTGTAATGATCAAATCACAGTAAATGAGATATCCATCACCTTAAACATTTACATCACGATTCTCCAAATCTCGTGAATAATGGTAACCTCAATAATATTCTACTTTCTCAAAACACAACTGAGAAGAGCCTACGTGCTGCATCCTGACTCTTGCAAAACTGCCACAGCTCTGCTTCCCATTTTGGCGAGTACCACGCTGTACTAGTGTTACTATAACATTGCCTGTCTTCCCTGTCTTGCTCTTCATCGCTCTCCAGTGCCTAGCCCATGCCTAGCAGTGAGCAAACAATGAATAAACATTTGTCAAATCATTAAACAAATGATTAAATGGAGCAGTGAATCACCAGTCCTGAGATACTTCGTTTGGAAGGAAAGAGGAGGCAGAGATTTTTTTTAATTGAGTAAGCATTCAGCATTTAAAACACTAGAAGATTTTAAAATCTAGATCTCTGGCTCCTCTGAAAAAGTTGGATAATTCCATTTGCAACAACATGGCTGAAATTGTAGGATGTTACGTGAAGTAAAACAAGCCAGGCATGAGAAAAACAAATACTGCATGATCTCCTTTATACGCAGAAACTTAACAGATAAAACTCAAAGAGTCAAAGAGTAGAATGGTGGTGACCAGGAGCTGGGGGTGGGGATTGAGGAGATGTTAATTAAAGGATACAAAAATTATTAAGAAAGGGGGAATAAGTTCAAGAGATCTATTATACAACATAGTGACTACAGTTAATAACAATGTATTGCGTACTTGAAAAATAGTAGATTTTAAGTATTCTCACCACACATAATAAGTAGGTGAGGTAATGCACATGTTAGCTCAAGTTAGTCATTCTATAAGGTATACATATTTCAAAATATGTTGTACACCACAAATATCTATAATTTGTATATGTCAAATAAAATCAAATAATTGGACAATCCATTTACATAGAGTCTATCATCTGCCTGGCAGCAGTTAGCCAGAGCAGAAGGGGAACGGGCTCCCCTCTTGAAGGAGGGATGAGCCTAGCCATGACCTGGTATCCCCTCCCAGCCAGTCTTGCTCACTGAAATTAAACCTGTGGCACATGTTGGGTCTGAGCTTTCACACCCTAACATAGAACATCCATTGCAGGGCCTACATGACCAAAAGGGATTCTACCTGATTATGAAGTCCTGGGCCTCCCATAGAAGGATACAGACCAAGCCCATGGCAAATAGAAGCCAAGATCCGACACATGAACTGCTGAGGCCACAGCCATTGCCACACTGCATGGGCCGGGGGGGTGGGATAAGGAGGAGGTTTAGCACAAGGAACTAGGAGTCGAGCTGGCTGGTTGGAATCTAAACTCTGCCACTTCCTCGCTGAGTGACCTGGGATGAGTGATGAGTGACTCCCAGTCTTCATTCCTTCCTTTGTTGAGTGGAAGTGATAATCCCACTTACTGCAGAAACTTGGAAAGATTTAGTAAGAGAAGTTGTGCAAAAGCATTCAACTGTGTTGCTGGCACAGGAAAAAGCCTTGATAAATAGGAGTTAATATTATCATCCCTCTTCTTTTCTGGGGGAAGAACACTTCCCTACACATAACTAGACCTTCTAGGCTCAGACTTAAGAGACTTCCAACAGAACCCAGCACCTGAAGGAAGGTACATGTGGAAGGAAAGGCAGACCTCTAGCAGAGTCTGCTGATTAATCTCTCCACATATATATGGAGAGAAGAAGAGATTATTCACATTAATCAACAGATTAATACATATATAATATGCATATATATGCATAAAGATTATCAAGCAGCAGTTGGAGATGCACTACATCACCTCTGAGATGCATCCCAAACAGTTCTGACCTTTCGCATCCAATGATCTTTGAAACAATAATTGAATGTACTATGGGGACTTATTCAACCTGAAGTCTTCCAAGGTTTCTGGCAGCTAAGTAGCTTCAGACAGTTGTGATATTATGGAGATGCCTCCAGCATGCTCTCTGCATCTTGTAATAACAGTAAAGAGGTACACAAATACAACCACACACTTCCTTATACAACCACACACTTCCTTACTCAGTAATGTGTACCTCTTCTCAACCATTGGCATCTGTCCTGAACAAAGGAACTGCCTTGGGACATTGTCAAATAAAAGAAGGCACCAATTCCTCTGAACAGCCTGGCCACCGTGTCTTTGTTTACTCCCTTCTTCCTTCACCTGTGCATCAGATATTTCTGAAACACAGAAGTGGAGAGGAATGAGGAATATTTAACACATGTCTGCACTTTGCCAAACACTGTGGTGGGTCCTTTGTGTAAATATCTCATGATTCCTAAAGAACAGATGTGGGGAGAATATTACCCACATATTACAGAGGAGGACATAGAAGCTTGGAATGTTTGCCATGCCAGAAAGAAATAAAGCCAGAAATTGAATCTAGAAGGTACTCTTAGGGGCTCATATAATCTTTGCAGAGCTGAGAAAGAAAAGGTCAGGGAAGTAGTTCCTGGAGGCTGGGAAGTACCTCCGGATACCTCAGCCTGATGTCCCAGTGAACATGGTTCTTGAGACTCACTTGGCAGCCTCTGTGAATCTCACACCTGTCCACATGAGGGGCTGCCGCTGCCTCTGGAGAAGAATGTTACCTCCCTCTCCTTTACCTTCCAACTGTTACACAAGTGCCTTTTCTAGTGTCATATAAATAAGCCAAAAATGAGAGATGACCCCTCTGCCTTGGTCCCTCAGTTATTTATGTTACCAAGCAGAGTAGTTTGTTTGTCTGCATGCAACAGAAAACCAAACACTGAAGGGTGGGTCTTTTGCAGAGAGAAAGGTTTATTGCAAGGCAGCTGAGCAAGGGGATGGGAAGCTAGCTCAAATCAGCCTCCCCATACCAGCCTAAAAGCAGCTTACTTAGGGGACAGACTTTGGGAGGAGAGTTTTGAGAACAGAGAATGATTGGTAGCAGGAAAGGAGAAGTTTGGAAGCCCATTGGACATGTACAGTTGCTTTTCATGCTTTTTCATGGGTCACATGTGCAAATTTGGGAGCAGTTGGTATGAAACATATAGTAGAAATTCAGGCTATGACATCAAAAAGTCACCCATTGGGCAAGCAAGTCTATTCTATGCAGACTTCAGTCAGCCATAGTGGTTCCTAACAGGGGAACCAGTCCCCAGTATTTCAACATAGGTTCTTTCTATTTTCCCTAAGTGTTGGCCAGTCTGAGAAATAAAGAGAAAGAGTACAAAGAGAGAAATTTTACAGCTGGGCCTCCAGAGGTGCCATCACATATTGGTAGGACCATGATGGCGACCTCGAGCCACAAAACCAGCAAGTTTTTATTAGGGATTTTGAAAGGGGGGGTGTGTAAAAACAGGGATTAGGTCACAAAGATCACATGCTTCAAAGGGCAATAAAAGATCACAGGCAAGGGAAAAATTAGAATTACTGATGAGGGTCTGTGTCCCGCTGTGCACGCATTGTCTTGATAAACATCTTAACAAGAAACAGGGTTCAAGAGCAGACAACCAGTCTGACTAGAATTCACCAGGCTGGAATTTCCCAATCCTAGCAAGCCTGAGGGCACTGCAGGAGACCAGGGCATATTTCAGTCCTTATCTCAACCGCATAAGACAGACACTCCCAGAGCAGCTGTTCATAGACCTCCCCCGAGGAATGCATTCCTTCCCCAGGGCTATCAATTATTAGTATTCCTTGCTGGAAAAAGAATTCAGTGATATTTCTCCTACTCGCACATCCATCTATAGGCTTTCTGTGAGAAGAAAAATATGGCTCTGTTCTGCCCAACCCCGCAAGAAGTCAGACCTTATGGTTATCTCCCTCGTTCCCTGAAAATCGCTGTTATTCTCTTCTTTTTCAGGGTGCACTGATTTCATATTGTTCAAACACACATGTTTTACAAACAATTTGTACAGTTAACACAATCATCACAGGGTCCTGAGGTGACATACATCCTCAGCTTACAAAGATGACAGGATTAAGAGATTAAAGTAAAGACAGGCATAAGAAATTATAAGAGTATTGATTGGAGAAGAGATAAATGTCCAAGAAATCTTCACAATTTATGTTCAGAGATTGCAGTAAAGACAGGCATAAGAAATCATAAAAGTATTAATTTTGGGAACTGATAAATATCCATTAAATCTTCACAATTTATGTTGTTCTGCCACGGCTTCAGCAGGTCTCCCTGTTCGGGGTCCCTGACTTCCCGCAACAGGTTCCAACAAGTTGCTGTTTTGCAGGCACGGGGGGTTTCAACAACCTGTCTCCTTATCTGCCATTTTGTAAAACAAGCTCAATAATTCCTCTAAGTCACCGCTTGCTTTAACCCTGTCAAGCACAGTTTCATTTATTTCTCCACTGAAGGCTGAAAACCATTAGATCAAAAACCTGATAATGCCAAACTCAGCTTTTCACACACTCATTTGTTTTTAAAATAGTGCATACAAGCTGATTTTTAGCCATTTAGGGCCTGCCTGCTTTTTATACTCCATGAAACTATACCCAGCATCTGCTGACCCCTGGTGAGATGGAGCCTATAATATGGTGCTTATAGGACCCCAAGCCACTGCTGCCCTTCAGAGCTCTCTGGCCCACAGATCCTTCCTTGTGCTGTGGAGGGACACCACCTAGAGACACCTAAATCTCCTCTCTGATCTATCCCCCTGCCCCCACAACAAGGCTTGTGCATGCTACACCTCATGGTCATGTTTTTCCTTAATCAGATCCAAAATTCCTTGAATCTCCTACACCTTGGAAAACCATCACTCAGGGGTCCCTGGGGAAAGGGCTCTGGGAAATGCAGTTCCTGGCTTCTCTGTGACTCAGAGGAGACCCTAGAAGTGACAATAGAGCCAAGTTGATAACCAGCAAGCAGCATGCCCAGTGTCCCCTTCCAGCCCACCACACATGCTGCATCTCAGCACCACTGGTTCTCTCCCCCAGGAGTGTGCCTTCACACTTTTGGAACAACTTTATAATAAAACATGAATTATCTGTGAAATCCCCATGCTGCTCATTACAAATGAGATCATAGCTCATGCTAATAGTTTAAAATGCAATGCCCTGGGCCCTTCTTGCTTAAATAGAAGGGATCTGTATCTTTTCCAAAGAATCCATCCTCCTAAAATACACCTGAGCACATTTAGTTGGGTTGCCATGTGTCCATCCATCAGTTCTAGTTGCATCTCGTTGATTGCAAGGTGGTGGAGTAGGAACTCCCACACATCTCCCAGCCAGATTCCAAAACAACTGAACCCCTTGACAGCACCAAGGAGCTACAGGTCTGACCTGCTGATCTTGAGTGCCCCAAGCAGCAATGTCCCTGATGCCAGTGGTGGAGCCAGGAGTCACAGCTTCTACTGCATATGTTGAAGTCACTTTGGGAACTGTAGATCCACTGCTGAGCTGTCACATTAGAGGAGGAGAATCTCCAGCATCATTGGATGCAGCCTCCATCCTTTCATAAGAAGCCAAGTCTTTCACCAAGGTTAAGAAAGAACACTGCTTTCCTCCTATTGTCAGACTGAGTCAAGGGCTGTCCCGTGGAGAGGTTGCCTAGACTTCAGAGCATCTTGTCCTGGTTGTGGCAGACACTGTTTTCTGATCAACATCAATTGCCATCTCTCATCTTTGCCCAAGTTTATGCAGGACAGCTACATGTCCAGTCCTGGATGATAAATCATGATTAAGTCAAGCCTTGGCAAACTACATACAGTTCACAGGCCAAATCTGTCCCAGTCTTTGCATGGCCCATGGACAAAAAATAGTTTTTATATTTTTAAATAATTACATTTTAAATGATCATTTAAGAGTCTATATAATATCTTTAATTTTGCTTTTTAGCCCACACAAAGCCCAAAATGTTTACTCTCTAGCCTTTTAAGAAAAAGTTTGCTGCCAGGCGTGGTGGCTCACACCTGTATTCTCAGGACTTTGGGAGGCCGAGACGGGCAGATCACCTGAGGTCAGGAGTTCGAGACCAGCCTGACCAACATGGAGAAACCCCATCTCTATTAAAATACAAAAAAATTAGCCGGGTGTGGTGGTGCATGCCTGTAATCCCAGCTACTTGGGAGGCTGAGGCAGGAGAACCGCTTGAACCCAGGAGGCTGAGGTTGTGGTGAGCCGAGATCGTGCCATTGCACTCCAACCTGGGCAACAAGAACAAAACTCCATCTCACAAAAAAAAAAAGAAAAAGAAAAAGTTTGCTAACTTCTGTGTTAAGCCATTCATAATAAACCTGCTCCCCATGTTACCTGGCTTTCCATGCAGTTTTGACCACTGAGAGTCAAGGGGAAATTTGTTTTCAGAACTTCTGGGAAAGATTCTTCTTTCCTGATAGAAGCAGTAGATGTGGGCAGCACCAACCTACTCTGCCTCTTTCTGCCATAAATATGGATGCAATAGCTGGAGCTGCAGCAGCCATTATATAATGATATGGAACAACCAGGAGAATTACATAGACATAAGCCATGACATCACTGAGCCACTGAATCAAAGTGAATAACTGCCCTGCATAACATCTTATAATATAAATGATAAAGAGCCATTTGTTTGAGCCTCCAGAGTTTTCTGGTACTTGTAGGTGAATGCATTCTTAAGTGATATACAAAAGATATCACTCTTTCAAATCTCACATAAATGAATAGCTGTCTCCAGGAAGTAACCACAGCATAAAAACAACTGGGTTTAGATAGAAATAAGAACCAGCCAGAATTATGGAGCTCATGATCAGAATTATCTTTAGGTCATGATGCTAAGTTGGTTAAGTGAAGCTTACTCTATGCTATCTCTTTCTTTATGATACATTCCCTCTCAGAGAACCTCTTGGCTCCTCCAACCACTCCTCTGTCAGACATCCCCTGAGGTTTCCAGGTGGTTTTCTCAACACTTTTTTTTCTCAATAGAGTCCCAGAGTCCCACTGTTTCTTCTCCAGGAGATTTCTTCCATCTCTGAAGACTACTTGTTACAAACAGATAATCAGGAAGAGTGTCCCGGTTCAATTAAAGGCCAACAGCATCCAGGACTCATATATGAATTGATGCACTGGAGAAAAGTGATGTGGAGCCCAAATAACTAACTGACAGCATGTTGGATTTCCCCATCAGATATGAACTCCTTGAGACTGGGGCTATGTCTTATACTTGTTTTTAACTCCATGGCTAATGCAACGACTGGCCATTGTATGTCCTCAAAATCATTTGTTGAATGAATGAACTAATAAATGAACCAATGAAAAAACTCAGGAAGGAAGATGTCAGTGAGCAGAAGCCAGGTCCACCTGCTCAGAAGATACAGCCCAAACTTCCTGAAAAGTCCTTCCAGACCCAGCCCCTGTACCCTCTTCTGCCTTGCTTCCAATATTCCCCTCCCTTCATACTCCAGGAAGACAAAACCACCTTATGTCCTGCAGCATGCCCTGACCACTCTTGTCTCTCTACTTTGCCTCCTTTACCTGGGCTGCTCCCTTCTTCTCCTTTCCTGACTGATTCAGGGTTTGGGACTCACCTTGGAAGATACCTCCTCTGGGTTCTCTCCTTGTCCACCTCCCTACACTTGGTTAACCATTCTTATGTGTGCTCCCAGGCACAGTGCTACAGTATGCATTAAAGTTTATTGAACTATTGACTTCCCTCCACTAGACTGTAACTTCCATGGACGAGTAACCAGGTCTATCCAGGGACTCCCTGTGCCTGGCAACATCATGCACTGTCCCACACTGCAAGACACCATGGACTTCCCCTCCCCAGGTTGTACTTCACTCTCAGTGCTGGTCCCTGGACATGCGTTTATTCATTCTTTCAATAAATATTTATCCTCTTCTAGTTGGTGAACATGCAGCAGTGAGAAAAACATACAAAACTCTCCCACCTTCATGTAGCTTGCATTCTAGTGGATCAGCTTGACCTGTTAAGGTTATTCTAATATATTAGGTATTCAAAGTTATGCTGTTAGGGCCAAGGACCTAGGAGTTCTCTAATCTCATCCTTCCCATCTCCTCTTCCTCCCCAAAGAGAACCTGAGAAAGCTCTGTCTACATACACACACACACACACACACACACACACACACACACACACAGAGACGAGAGAAAGGGAGGGAGGGAGGGAGGGAGGCAGGGAGGGAGGAAGGAAGGAAGGGAAAGAAAAAGAGAAAGAAATAAAAAGGAAGAAAGAGAGAAAGAGAATTAAAGAAAGAAAGAAGGAAGGAAGGAAGGAGAAAGAAAGAAGAAAGGAAGAAAGAAAGAAAAAGAAAGAAAGAAACAAAGAGAGAGAAAGAAAGAAAGAAAGAAAAAGAAAAAAAGAAAAGAAAGAAAGAAAAAGAAAGAGAGAGAGAAAAAATCATTCCAACTCTGGTTAAAATGGTAAGAAAGATAATTGCAATAACAGTATTACAATAGGGGAGAGAGATCACACTCAACTACAGAAAGGACAAGTGGGGGTTTATAGCCCAGAAGCATGGTGAGGGTCAGTGGATGGGAAATTACTAAGAGGAACATCAATGTTAGGGGCGCCAAAAACTTATACATCAAATATGGGGGGTGAAGAACTTGATCAGATATCAAGGCAGGAAGAGATGACTTAGCAGCATTCTTCTAAAAGTAGGCTGGCTGTGCAGGCCCAACAAGGACAGGATGGATACAGAAGGCCAAAGTCAAAGTCTAGTTGAGAAGATGGTGCAAAGGAGCTTAACTAAAATTTGGCCAAGGAAACAGTCTCTGTCAACACACACACACACAAAGAAATAGCAGAAGCAGAATCAAAGTGCCAATTTCTTAGCAGCTGGACCAGCAGATGGTGGCACTCATGGATTGATGGTGAACAGATGGTGGTCCCCTAGTAAAAGTCAAGTTACAAAAGCAGCAGCAACCTAAGTGGGGCCACCTACTTCTCCATTCAGTGGAAACCTTGGAACCAGTATAGTAGACAGAGTAACCAGAAGAAATATATGGCCAAGTCTCCAGTTGGAAGGGGATGAGGGGGAGTCTTGATTCAGTTTACTAACTCTGCCACATGGAGGAATAGAGAGTGTAAGAAAAGAACAAAGAATGGGCTTCTGCATTGTGGTATGGTGACCCTGCCCCCAGCAAATTATTGCCCAGTGATGTCCTGATCTCTGACTTATACAGCAGCCCCTCTTTCCTTATGGAGAGAGAAAGCACTGGAAGAGGACAGGGAGGAGGGACAGAAGTGTGCGACACTATTACCATCCAATGGGTTCTAGATAGAGTCAATTTACCAAAACAGGGGAATTGAAATAGAGAAAGAGTTTACTTCCCACAGAGCCAAGCAGCCTGCACAGAAGACAGAGTTTTATTATTACTCAAATCAGCCTCCCTGAAAATTCAGACACTAGGATTTTTCTTATTTTATTTCAGTTCCAAGGTACATGTGCAGGATGTTCAGGTTTGCTACATAGGTAAATGTGTGCCATGGTAGTTTGCTGCACCTATCAACCCATCACCTAGGTATTAGCCCACCATGCGTTAGCTGTTTTTCCTGATGCTCTCCCTCCCCTCACCCCCTACCCTCCAACAGAACCCAGTGCGTGGTGTTCCCCTCCCTGTGTCCACGTGTTCTCATTGTTCAGCCCCCACCTATAAGTGAGAACATACAGTATTGGGTTTTCTGTTCCTGCATTACTTTGCTGAAGATAATGGCTTCCAGCTCCATCCATGTCCCTGCAAAGGAAATGATTTTCCTTTTCAATGTTGCATAGTATTCCACAGTGTATATGTACCACATTTTCTTTATCCTGTCTATCATTCATGGGCATTTGAGCTGATTTCATGTCTTTGCTACTGTGAATGACACTAGGATTTTTCAAGGATAATTTGGTGGGCAAGGGAATGGGTGCTGCTGATTGGTTGGGGATGCAATCATAGGGGTGTGGAAAATGGTCCTAAGAAAATGTACTGAGTCTATTTCTGGATGGGACCATAAGGCCAGTTAGTGGGTCCAGGTGGAGCCATCGGTCCTCAGAAATGAAAAACCTGAAAAGGCTTTTCAAAAGGCAAATCTTAGATTCTATAATAGTGATGTTATCTGTAGAGTAATTGGGGAAGTTGCAAATCTTGTGACCTTGTAATCATTTATGTCTACACCTTAACAGAATTCAGGCTCCTCTCATCCTCTTAACCTGGTGGTCTTTCATTAGCTTTACACAGGTGGTTTAGTTTTGCAGGAGGGCTATTACCATTTAAATTTATAAACTAAATTTCTCCCAAAGTTAGCTTGGTTTACCCTCAGGAATGTCTAAGGGCTGTTTGGAGGTTAAAAGCAAGTGGGGATTGGTTAGATCAGATCTCTTTCACTGTCATAATTTTCTCAGTGTTATAACTTTTGCAAAAGTGTCTACAATGACATCCACTCCAGTCTCCAACAGTCAAGAACAAATAGATCCTCAAAGTCTTCCATGGAAGATCCCTGGGTAATGGGGTGGGGTGGCTATGAAGAGGTCATGGACAGCCACATGCCACCCTGGGGACTCAGAAGCCCCCAGTCCATGGCCTCTCTCTCAGTCCTGAGAGCCAGGAACCCCTTTAGATAAAGTCTTGGATTTCCAGGTTGGCCCCTGGCCACAGCCTAGGGCCACTGGGGCTGTTATACCCTTTGTTTTGCTCAGGGTGTTGATTTTCTCAGTTGCTTAAAGATCCCACTGCCCAATTTAGCTCAAGCCTCAGTCTAAGGTTACAGCCTTCCTCCTGCTCATTAGATTCATTCTTGGCGGTCATCATTTTAATTTCTTTTCTCCATTTTTTGGGGTGAGGCCTGGGCAGAGGAGCTACCCAGAGTGGCATGGGGGCCACTTGGCAAGTCTCCAAAGCCTGCAGAGGGAATGCCATTAGCTTCCAATCCACAGTGCAGGAAGAGAAGCTGAGCTCCTATAGGGTTGAGGAGAGCAGAGGCTCAGCAGAAAACAGGAAAGCCCGGGGTGAGGCTCTTGCTTTTCTGAAGCAGAGGGAGGCTGGGAGCTGGCACTGGCGAGACAGTTCTGAAGAACACAAAAGAAGACAAGGACAGGGAGGAGACGGAGGCTATTTCAAGCATGCATACAACTACCAATCACAGAAAGTGCAGGGATCTTGATGAAACTCCTGCAAGACAAGATGATTTGAATCATCTTTGCAGGCTAAAATATCAGACAACAAGATTGAGACAAGGTGAAACATTCACCAGAAATCAGAATTCTTCTGTTTATCTCCTTTGTGTTAGGTCACATCTGCCTTCAGAGAGACAACAGAGTTTCAAATTCAAAGGTTGCCTACACTTGTGCTAAGCTGCAATGCCTTGGATAGGTGTTTAATCTCTTTGAGTCTTGGTTTCTCATCTACGCAGATAGGGACTAACAAGAATGCCCTCATAAGGTTGTTATATCAATTCAACGTAACCCTGTGCACAAAGCCACTACTAGCCAGGCCCAGCCCACGTAGCTCCCAAGACAGGATAAGAACAGATGTGTTCAGAAATAAAGCTTTGGTGTAGGTGGTGGGAATGGTTCTCCCAGCATTCTGCCATCGGTGGAGAAAGAGCACCAGACAGAAAGGGAAAGGCAAGCCTTGTCCCAGCTCTGTCCTTCACTGACGAGTGCCTTAGCATCTCTGTGCTTCACCTCCCAAATTCTATGATCACCTTGGGTGCCAGATACTCTGCAAGATCAAGGGACAGGGTACCAAACAAGGCAGGTGTGGTCTTGCCCTCCCTCAGCTTACAGACCCCTGGGGAGTGGGACAATTAACACATAAATTCCTAAATAATGTGTGATCCATGCAATGTAAAATTCTATATATCATGAGTGAGAATGATAGCTAGGAAGTGGGCACAATTTGTTCAACACTCATCAGTTCTTGTCTGAACACATGCCTATATGCCAGACCTTGTTCCACATTGGAGGTCCATTGGGAACTGAAAGCAGCCCTGTCCCAAACATCCTAGTGATTGGAAGGCCACAAACACTCAAAACTAACTTACAAAATAAAGAAAGAAAATCACTTCTGATAATGGTAAGCACTTTGAAGAAGGATGATAGAATGGGGGGCCTACTTTAAGTGGGAAAGTCATCCCTGGGGAGGTTATATTTTGAGCTCAAACCTGAAGGAACAAGCCATGATAACCACACCAGTCTCAAAATGAGGTGGTAGACAAGGATTCCTGATCAACTGCTGTATGAATCCGAGGTGGTGCCTTTATATGTTCCAAATGCTGGCATCTGGCCCACACCCCACCCTGACTCCTTGTCCCCACCCCCAGGGCCCCAGTGATGTGAGACTGGGGCACTGGGCATAGGGATAGGTGGGTGTTTACACAGCTTGATATGGTTTGGCTCTGTGTCCCCACTCAAATCTCATCTTGAATTGTAATCCCCACATGTCGAGGGAGGGACATGGCGGGAGGTGACTGGATCATAAGGGCAGTTTCCCCCATGCTGTTCTTATGATAGTAAGTGAGTTCTTATGAGATCTGATGGTTTTATTATAAGGGGCTTCCCCCTTTGTTCTCTTTCTCTTTCCTGCTGCCTTGTGAAGACTGTACTTGCTTCTCCTTCCCCATCCTCCACGATTGTAAGTTTCCTGAGGCCTCCCCAGCCATGTGAAACTGTGAGTCAATTAAACCTCTTTCCTTTATAAATTATCCAGTCTCAGGTATTTCTTTATAGCAGTATGAGAACAGGCTAATACAGGAAATTGGTACTGGAAGTAGGCATTGCTATAAAGATAACCTAAAAATGTGGAAGCAAATTTGGAATTGGGTAATGGGCAGAGGTCGGAACAGTTTGGAGGTCTCAGAAGAAGACAGGAAGATGTGGGAAAGTCTGGAACTTCTTAGAGACTTGTTGAATAGTTTTGACCAAAATGCTGACAGTGACACGGACAATGAAGTCCAGGCTGAGGTGGTCTTAGGTGGAGATGAGGAACTTATTGGGAATTGGAGCAAAGGTCACTCTTGCTATGCTTTAGCAAAGAGACTGGCAGTATTGTGTCCCTGCTGTAGAGATCTGTGAAACTTTGAACTTGAGAGAGATGATTTAGGGTATCTGGCAGAAGAAATTTCTAAGCAGCAAAGTGTTGAAGAGGTGGCTTGGGTGCTCTTAACAGTGTACAGCAATATGTGCTCGCGAAGAGATAGTTTGAAATCGGAACTTATGTTTAAAAGGGAAGCAGAGCATAAAAGTTTGGAAAATGTGCAGCTTGACCATGTGGTAGAAAAAAACTCATTTTCTGTGGAGGAATTCAAGCTGGTGGCAGAAATTCCCATAAGCAACAAGGAGCCAAATGTTAATAGCCAAGTCAATGGGGAAAATGTCTCCAGGGCATGTTAGAGCCCTTCAGAGCAGCCCCTCCCATCACAGGCCCAGAGGCCTAGGATAGAAAAATGGTTTCATGGGCCATGCCCAGGGCCCCATTGCTCTGTGAAGCTTTGGGACTTGTTGCCCTGCATCCCAGTCACTCCAGCTCCAGCCGTGGCTAAAAGGAGTCAAGGTACAGCCCAGACCATTGCTATCCACAGCCCAGTACTACATAGAAGCCTTGGCAGCTTGCATGTGGTGTTGGGCCTGTGGGTAGACAGAAGACAACAGTTGAGCTTTGGGAACTTCTACTCAGATTTCAGAGGATGTATGGAAACACCTGAATGTCTAGGCAGAAGTCTGCTGCAGGGGCAGAGCCCTCATGGAGAACCTCTGTTAGGGCAGTGTGAAAGGGAAATGTGGGGTTGGAAGCCCCACACAGTTTCCCCACTGCGGCACTGCCTAGTGGAGCTGTGAGATGAGGTCCACCATCCTCCAGACCCCCGAAAGGTAGATCCACTGAAAGCTTGCACCATGCACTTAGAAAAGCCACAGGCACTCAATGCCAGCCTATACCCTGCAGAGCCACAGGAGTGGAGCTGCCCAAGGCCATGGGAGCCCACCGTTTGCATCAGCATGCCCTGAATGTGAGACACGGAGTCAAAGGAGATCATTTCAAAGCTTTAAGATTTAATGACTGCCCCACTGGTTTTCAGACTTGCATGGGGCCTGTGGCCCCTTCATTTTGGTCAACTTCTTCCATTTAGAACAGCAACATTTACCCAGTCCCTGTACCTCAATTGTATCTTGGAAGTAACTAACTTGTTTTTTATTTTACAGGCTCATAGGTGGAAGGAACTTGTCTTGTCTCAAAAGTTTTTGACTTTTAACTCAAAAGTCCAAGTCTAAAATGAGACTTTGGAGTTAATGCTAGAATGAGTTAAGACTTTGGGGGATAGCTGAGAAGGCATGATTGGTTTTGAAGTGTGAAAAAGACATGAGATTTGGGAGGGGCCAGAGGCAGAATGACAAGGTTTGGCTCTGTGTACACACCCAAATTTTATCTCGAATTGTAATCCCCATGTGTGGAGGGGAGGAATTTGGTGACAGGTGATTGGATCATGGGGGTGGTTTCCCTCATGCTGTTCTTGTGATAGTGAGTGAGTTCTCATGAGATCTGATGGTTTGATAAGGGGCTTGACAGTTCCCCTCTCATGCTTTCTCCTGCTGCCATGTAAGACACGCCTTGCTTCCCCCTCACCTTCCACCTCAATTGTTAAGTTTCCTGAGTCCTCCCCAGCAATGTGGAACTATGAGTCAATTAAACCTCTTTTCTTCATAAATTACCCAGTTTCAGGTAGTGTCTTTATAGCAGTGTGAAAATGGATTTATACACAGCTCTACTAGATGGAGGCCCAAAGGCACCTCCTGCACATGCTGCCCCTTCTCACCCAAGCAGCACCAGGCCTTTACAAAAAGGATTCATAACTAGGCTCTGCACAGGCCCACAGGTCTGAAGCTCAAGGAGCAGTGACAGCTCTGCTTCCTAATGCAGGGGCAAGCAATCAGGAAATCTGCAGAGGCCTTCAGCACTGCAACAGCCTTGTCTAGGGGACACGCTTTCCTTTGCTGCCATCTTCTGGTCAGACTGGGGAACAGAAGCCTGAAGTGTGAGGTTCTGCTTCTCCCATTCATTCAAGGAAGCTTAACTAAAACCAGAATGACCTGGAGCTGTTCTAGGTGCTGGTGCTGGAGACAGAGCAGTGGACTAAACAGGCAAAAGTCCCTGCCCTCCTGGAGTTTATGTTCCAGCTGGCTGTCTCAGATGCAGCTACATGAAGGCTGAGTCATTCCTGTTTGACAGAGGAAATGATGAGGTATAAAGAGGTAAAATATTGGCCCAGACCACACAGCTTACAAGTGAAAAAGCAGAATTTGAACAAAGTTTCCTTTGCGTAGCACCCTCTTGCCTCCCCGTAAGCCTGTCAAGAGGATAGGAGGTTGGCTCTGAGTAGGTGTGGTGGAGGCAAGTGGCAAAGCCTGAGAGAGTGACAATGTGCTGAAGGAAAGAGCCCTAGGCCAGGACTCTGGAGACCTGACTTCGGGTCTTGGCCCTAGCACGTTCTAGCTGTGTGACCTTAAACAAAACAGTAAGTGTCTCTGGTCATCTACAAAATGGGCATAATGAGACCTATGTTACCTATGGTTTCTTCATCCCACCACCAACTTATATTAATACCTGCCATGTGTGGGTGGCCATCTACTAGAAGTTGGGGTCACAAGGCTGGTAAAGTCTTTATCTCCCTCTAGTCCTCTCTCCCGTGTTGAGACACAGCCTTCAGGCTTCCAGAACTCTACAGTTCCCCTCTCTCCTGCTCTTTACAGCTGTGGTCACTTTGGTCCCCCAAGTTTCTCTCATCTGGCTGCCTCCTCCTGTCCTCACATCTGTACTTGAAGTGGTCCCCATTGTCAGTCAATGTAACAACGCTATCCTTCTCCCTCTCTTGCCCCAGCCAGAAGTTATGAAACGGCAACACCAGCAAAACCATTCTAACTGAAACCTTCTCTTTCCAAATGCCCCAGACCTTCTAATTACCTACGGGCTCTATCTGATGTGTGGCCTCCTTTCTCTGTCTATTGCCACAGCACTCTTAAGCTGCTGACTTCTGCTTCATTTCTTCCCCAGATTTGCTTCTAGCAGAAGCTGTCTAGCTTCTGTGTCTCCACTGCCTTACCATTGGACTCTCCAGACTGACTTCTGTCCTCACCTCGTCTGTGATGGTTAATACTGAGTGTCAACTTGATTGGATTGAAAGTATTGATCCTGGGTGTATCTGTGAGAGTGTTGCCAAAACAGATTAACATTTGAGTCAGCGGGCTGGGGAAGGCAGATCCACCCTTAATCTGGTGGGCACAATCTAATCAGCTGCCAGGGAATATAAAGCAGGAAGAAAAACGTGAAAAGGAGAGACTGGCCTAGCCTCTCAGCCTACATCTTTCTCCCGTGCTGGGTGCCTCCTGCCCTTGAACATCGGACTCCAAGTTCTTCACTTTGGGAACTCAGACGGGCTCTCCTCGCTCCTCAGCCTGCAGACAGCCTATTGTGAGACCTTGCTATTGTGTAAGTCAGTACTTAATAAACTCCCCTTTATATATATATATAGATGTGTGTGTGTGTGTGTGTGTACATATACATATATATACATATATACACATATATACATATATACACACATATATACACACATATATACACACACATATATACATATATACACACACTTAATAAACTCCCATATATGTATAAGTCTGGGTTTCAGACTTGCATTATATATGATTAAGTACTAATATATATACTAATATATATATACTAATATACATATATCCTATATACTAATATGATACATATATCCTATATTTTATATATATATTAGTTCTATCCCTCTAGAGAACCCTGACTAATACATCCTCCTAAGTACAAAGTCCTATTGCCACTGTTGTTGCACTCGACATAGTCCAGCATGGACTGCATCTGTCTTGATGGATTCTCCTCCCTTGTCTCCTGGCCCATCACACTCTCCTACCTCTGAACACTCTGTCCTGGATCACTAGCTACAGGAAGAGTCCCGTTACATGGGCTCTGCTGAGAAATGCAATCCCATTCCTGTTGTTTAAGTTGTTCCCTGCCTGCCACCCTACTCCCAACCCCACTCCTTGGTCATGTGGTCTAAGACCCTTCCAGTTGCCACAGCATTTACTGGGCACTGACTACACTCTAGGAATTGGTATAAGCCCTCTTCTTGAATTATCTTATTTATTCCTTCCAACAATCCTATTAGGTGGATGACATTTTCCCAGTATGACAGATAAAACTGATGAGCTTAGCCAATGTCACAAAGCTAATAAGCAGGACAATCCATCTCCAAAGCTTCCCTCTTACCTATGAAATACATCCTGTGAAATTCACTGACAGAGAACCCATGAGAACTTTGGTCCCCCAAAGGG
This sequence comes from Pongo abelii, assembly GCF_028885655.2. Taxonomy (NCBI): domain Eukaryota; kingdom Metazoa; phylum Chordata; class Mammalia; order Primates; family Hominidae; genus Pongo; species Pongo abelii. The sequence continues at coordinate 147,131,466 of NC_071992.2, read as the reverse complement.
TCATCCCTGAGGGGTGTCAATGTCACTTGATTATAGGCTGTTTGTGGGGTAGGGGTTTAAATGAGATTTTCTGTAGGGTCCAGCCCTACGGGGCTTAGCAGGTGTTCTCCCCATGTGTGGAGATAAGAGACTGTAAGAAACAAAAACACAAGACAAAGAGATAAAGAGAAAACAGCTGGGCCCAGGGGACCACTACCACTAAGATGCGGGGACCGGTAGTGGCCCGGAATGGCTGGGCGCGCTGATATTTATTGCAAACAATACAAGGGGGGCAGGGTGAGGAGAGTGAGTCATCCAAGTGATTGATAAGGTCAAGCAGGTCATGTGATCATGGGACAGGGGGCCCTTCCCTTTTAGGTAGCCAAAGCAGAGAGGGAATGCAGCATACGTCAGCATTTTCTTCTATGCACTTATAAGAAAGATCAAAGACTTTAAGACTTTCACTATTTCTTCTACCGCTATCTACTACAAACTTCAAAGAGTAACCAGAAGTATGGGAGGAACATGAAAGTGGACAAGGAAAGTGACCATTGAAGCACAGCACCACAGGGAGGGGTTTAGGCCTCCAGAAGACTACGGCAGGCCTGGATAATATCCAGCCTCCCACAAGAAGCTGGTGGAGCAGAGTGTTCCCTCACACCTCCAAGGAAAGAAGATTCCCTTTCAAGATCTGCTAAGTAACAAGTGCCTTCCCAGGCACTGGCGTTACCGCTTGACCAAGAAGCCTTCAAGTGGCCCTTATGCGGGCATGACAGAGGGCTCACCTCTTGCCTCTAGGTCACTTCTCACAATATCCCTTCAGCACCTGACCCTATACCCCCCAGTTATTTCTTGTTATATTAGTAATACAACAAAGAGTAATATTAAAAGCTAATAATTAATAATGCTTATACTAATGATTGATAATGTCCATGATCATCTCTGTATCTAATTTGTATTATGACTATTCTTATTCTAACTATTTTCTTTATCATACTGAAACATTTTGTGCCTTCAGTCTCCTGCCTCGGCACCTAGGTAATCCTTCGCCCACATTTTCAGTGCCATCAGAGCAGTTTCCCTTCATAGAATCTATAACAATTCTGAATAATACATTCCTTTGTAACATCATTCTTAATGGGTTCCCCTTCCAAACTGGATTGGCTCTCAATAAATACTTGGGAACAAAAAAGTTAGAAAGAGAAAGAGGGAGAGAGGGAGGGAGGGAGGGAGGAACAGAAGAAAAAGAAGAGAGAATCTGACCTGTGGATCATGCAGCTAAGGGGTGGTCAAGCCATGTAGCCAAGGGGTGGTCAAGGCCATGCAGCTCGGGACTAGCGAAGCTTAGGATATGACCCCTGAATTTCTAACTGCAGAACCCTTACTACTACCTAAATCCAGCACTCCTTGCTCAATGTCTGCAAGGCCAAAGAGCTTATGCCATTTAAAATGATCAAGGGGAACAAATAGAAGGGAAAAACAAAAACTAGGCACACCATCCTTTAATCAATATCACATTTCTTCTTAGTCTCTCTGTGTATTCATTATTAAACATGTATTAAACATTAATATCCCCTGAATCCCTCCTCTTCCTCTTCCTGCCTCCCTCTACAACAGTAGTTTTTGACAAGAAGGGGTTTCAAGGGGTAGAAACACTGGACATTTGGCAGTGTCTACAGACATTTTGGTTGTCACAGTTGGGTGTTGGTTGCTTAGTGGAATCTAGGCATAGAGGCCAGGATGCTGTTAAACATCCTACAGTACACGAAACAGCCCTGACAATACAGTACTATCAATGGTGCCATGGCGGAAAGACCCTGCTCTCCACACCCTCCTGGGCCATCACATCCTCTCCCACAGTTCCAAATACCACCTGTAGGCTGACACACCTAAATCTGTATCCACACACCAGGGTTTCTCCTAAGCTTCAAACCACTTACTGGACATCAAATCTGTCCCTGTCCAACACATCAAAGTCATCCTTATCTGCACCTTATGTGATCCCAACCACGCACCCATTTGCTCCTACTCATATTCCATCCATTCTAAGACTCACATTTTAACATCTCTGAAATTGGGATGCATTGTACAATCAAGGTCAGGTTTAATTAGCAGCAGTTTTATTTTTTTTCTTTGTGGCCCATAAAATAACGGTGCAGATTCCTTATTAGTTTACCAAGTCAGTGGCTCTTCACTGGCAAAGTGCAGGTGCTCAGGCCCTGCCTTGTGTTGCATGGACCCCTTTTTCAGAAAATCTGTGGATATTCAAAACCAGACCCAAGCTTGGGAAGTAAAGGGAGTAGCTCCAGGAAAGAAGGCCACAGATCCCTACCCTGCTCCTCAGGTGTACAGGTTTTCAAACATAAGCACTTCTCTTGCACAACTCCATGAACACACACAAAAACATTGAATCATTTGCTTTAAACAGGTGAGTATCATGATATGTACATCTCAATAAAGCTATGAAAAAGGAAATGCTCCTTAATTTCTGTTCTGCCTGTAGTCAACTTTTAAACCCCTGAATGGCTTTTTTAAATCATTTTTTCCAGTTTTCTACTTGTTTTTGACCAAAAGGATCCATCTACCACTTCAGACCACCATAACTGGAAAGTCTCAAAGAAGTTTGAAGGAGATAAACAGATTGTAGGTTATTTGCAGTTTCTTCTGTTGACTGTGTGTTTGTGTGTGCACACATGCATGTGTGTGTGTGTTTGCTTCTACCAGCAATTAACAATCAGTTTATTCCACAGTATCGACCAAGTCTTGTCATGTCTATGTAGAGTCCAGAGCTTGTGAGAAGAGACAAGATTGTGACAGATAATTCTAAGGTAATAGCTGGTGTTGACTTTTGGAAGCTTGATGTCCATCAAAATGTTACTGTTGAGCACACACAAAAGGGGGCCCACGAATGGAATGGGGAAGAACTGTGCAGAGCACTCTGCTTAAGGGTCTTCTGTGTCCAGAGATTCTGAGTTTGCACTTCTCTCCCCTTTGTTCTACCCAGTGATGCCTTGAAAGCTCCCCAATTTCCTGTGTTTCTTTTTTATTTTGGGGGTTTTTTTGTTTTCTGCTTTTTGGGTTTTTGTTGCTGCTCTTGTTGTTGTTTTGAGGCAGGGTCTCACTCTGGTTGCTCAAGTTGGAGTGCAGTGGCAGGATCTCAGCTCACTGCAGCCTCGACCTCCTGAGCTCAGGTGATTCTCCCACCTCAGCCTCCCGAGTAGCTGGGCCTATAGGCACATGCCACCATGCCTGGCTAATTTTTTGTATTTTTTATAGAGATGGGGTTTCACCATGTTGCCCAGGCTAGTCTCGAACTTGTGAGCTCAAGCCATCTGCCCACCTCAGCCTTCAAAAGTGCTGGGATTACAGGAATGAGCCACCGCCCCTGGCTGGCCTATGTTTCTTTGTATATCGTTGGTACTATGTCAGCACACCCAAGACTCATGCTTTCATTCATTTAACAAATATATACCCTGTGCTAAGTTTTAAGAATAGAGAGAAGGGGGAAAAAAAACTCCCCAAACTTAAACATTAGCAGAAAAGGCAAGTAATTATAACAAATTGGGGTGCCTTCCACGGTGAAAGAAGTGTAAGCTATTTCCTTTAAACAAACAAAACAAGTTAAGCTTCTCCATGCTTGGGCTACTGTTAGCTATTTAGAGCTGAGTCATTTTCCCATGTTTGCCTTGCAACATCTATAAGATCTTGGGGTTCTACCGCATCTTTTGATGCTCGATATTTTGAAGACATTGCATGGCTCTGAGCAGTACTGGGTCACTGGGAAATCAGGGACATGCTGGCCAAGCTTTCAAGTTTTGACAATGTAGGTATCAAGCTCCTTGGAAATCAACAAACTGGATCCCTGGGGGAAAATACCTCTAAACCAAAGAATGGATTATGCTGACTCATTTCTCTGGTTTCTCCTGCTAAGGTCTCAATTATCTATAAGAAAATGGGTTGCTTTCACGGTATTGGCAGGGAGGGGAGGGGAAGAATTTGCTCCAATGAGACAGTGAAATAATTTACATCCCAACTCCATTATTTATCATCTAGGGGACCTTGGGGAGTTATTCACTTCTCTGTGCCTCAATTTCTTATCCGTCAATAGATCATCACAGTGCTTACATCATAAGGCTATCATACAGGCCAAAAGAGTACAATTTATATATAGCTGGCCCAAAATTAGTACTCCAAAGATAACAACTATGAATATTAATAATATTATCTTGGTTCTTAACAAGGAATATTAACTATCTTAGTTCATTTAGACTGCTATAAAATGCCATAAACTGGATGACTTATAAACAACAGAAACTTATTCCTCACAGTTCTAGAGGCTGGGAAGTTCAAGATCAAGGTGCTAGAAGATTTGGTGTTGGGTGTGGGCCTGCTTTCTGGTTCATAGACAAGACGACACTTTCTCACTGTGTCCTCACATGGTGAAAAAGGCAAGACGGCTCTCTGGGGTCTCTTTTATAACAGCATTAATCTCATTCAAGAGAAATCTTAATTAGCACATGCCAACAGACCATCATTCTGAGATGGTCCCATGGCTTGTGGCCCAAAAATGAAGCTTCAATGTATCGGCCATGAAGTAGTACGGAATTATGAAAAGAGCAGGGATGTGACAAGCTGGGTGGAAGCTGTGCAGCCACCTCTTTCTTGCAGTTAGTCTCTGCTAGTCTTTGTTCTATTCCTCTAGGATAATAGGAATAGTAGCTAGGTCTTATATTTCAGAGGTTTGTTTCATTGATGCAGCAAAAAGTATGTAACAAAATGAGACCAGAATCCTATTTTGAATCCTGGTTCTTTTGCTAAGTCATCATTTAACGTTTTGGACCTCAATTTCTTAAACCATAAAATTAGGAGTGCCGGCCAAGCTGCTCTCTTCCAACCCTAACCTCCCTTACTCGTATAGGATGGAATAAAAACAATGGTCCAGCACAAGTGCTGATTCTGGCAACAACAACAAAAACTAGCTCGAGGTAAAGAAAAGGAAGAAAATGAAGAACAGGATGCTATTGCAATAACAGAAGACAAATCATTTATTTTTTGCAACTCTCAAGTGCAGAATGCTTTCATCATAACTGACAAAGCATTGATCTAGTTTTACTTATTCTTAGACATGATCAATTGTCTTTAATCTATGAGATCAATAAAAGCTAAAAGTCAGTCCAACAAGTGCAAAGACAGAAACTCTGGGTAAACCCCCTCAAGCCACCGACTTAGTCTCTTGGTCAGAACCCTTTTCTTCTTCAAGTTATTTAAAGCAAAGCTCCAGTTGTGTTCAAAGCTAAACAAAGAAAACAGTCTGGAAATTTTTTATTGATAGATTTATATATTTTCCAAATAGTTTGGACTCTGAATAAGAATGTGTGGCTCTTGAAGAATTTAATTTTACAACCACAAATCCCCTTTATAAAATTTTATATTTATATAATTCTCCATTTTAATCAATCACATCAAGACTCCAGCCCAGCACTTCTGGACTGAAGAAAGAAAAACAGGTCTCTACTTGGGGTTGCCCTTCATGCAGGAGTACTCTTTCCTATGTTGAAGATATTTGGAGCAATTTTTAACCATTGACTCCACCATTAAGCTATCTATTGTTGTCTGTTTGAAGATCTCAGCAGAAAAATGTATTAACAGCCACCCCACAGGGAAGACAGATTCAATCAACTCTACAAGACAGATTCAATCAATTCTACCTACTTCTCATCAGAGTACTATTTTGACAGTTACCTGTGATGGAGAAATTATTAGTGAGGATAGCATTTACTAAGTGCTTAGTACTTGACAAGTATGATACTAATGCTTGTGGTGGAATCCCACCTTATTTGATTTAGAACCATTCAATTATTGGACCATGTCAAAGATAATAAAAGAGAGAAATTCCACCACTTCACCCCTGTCAATAAGCAGAGACCTCCACAAAGGTCTACTCCAATCCACTGTTCCCTCAGTGCATTCTGGTTGCCCCATCTCTTAATAGTCTGAGCTTCTGGCCCCACTGAATGTTGATACATGAGTTTTCTAATAGATATTTTTGTACAACACTTCCACAGAATGGAAGTTGAAGGCTTTACTTGATAATCAACTAAAGAAACATGGTGTTCCAAAGCTGGAGGGAAAAAACAAAGATTCTGTTCAACTTATTGAGAGCCAGTATTAGCAGGCATTCCCAATCTCTAGTCACCAGTGTGGGACCTTCTCAGGGAGTTTTCAAGGGCAATTTTACAACATGCAAGAAATACTCCTGCTACCTTCATTTTCAATGCAGTGTCTCTGCTACAGATAACAAAGACCAATGGATATCAGGCTATCCACATTCACACCAATCATCTGAGCTGCTCATTTTCCCGTGGGGAGATAGAGAGGGGAACTTGAAGGGCTCCACAAATACACTGCCTTTGGGGCAGTAGAACTGAAATTACCTGATGGGAACATGAGGATGTGCTTCTTCCCATAATAGCATTATTCCACGTAAAACCTAGTTGTGATAAAGTAATTGATTTACTTTGTCAGTGAACAGCATCAGCTTAAAATCCAAGAGGATGAATAAGATTGCCTTGAAGAAATATGATATGCTATGTATTTCTAAGAAATGTTATCTATTCTTCTATTGGAATCTTCTATACCTTCTGTTCAATTTCAGCTGCCAAGGTCTACGTGAACTCAATTTGAGTCTAGAAATACTTAACGGCGATGCTGTTCTATACCAAGAGCTGAGCTACATATTTTCTTATCTGAATCAAGTCTTGGATACAATCATAACAGAATTGGAAGGGATAAAATACACATGATAAGCAATTTAAATTATGACACAAGATTTGTGATATGGATGATCAAAAACTAAAGAGATCAGTATGAATTAGATTTTCTCAAAAAAATGAGCAAAGAAGCTGACTCGAGATGGCTATTCAACACGCAGAGTCAGCCAGCATTTACAGCACTGAGCTGAACATGTGTCCTTCTCTATCTACTGGTTGTAAGGGACACCAGGTGGCAATAGGTGTAAGCTGAAGGTTAGGCCAGTACAACAGTGGTGGCTGACATGGAATCTGGGCCACATGGTATGTGACTTACTTCTGCTCTCTGGACCTGCTGAAGCCTAACCTCACTTCCACTTCATGATGCAAGTCCTCAGCCTGCCTGACCTTATGACTTGGTGGTCTAACAGAACTCAGTTCACAGCGGGCAGCTGTGGCTACAGAATCACTTGATGTCCCATGATCAGATAATGCTTTTCAAATAGTGTGCAGTTCTCTACCATAGATAACATAACCTTGCTCCAAAGGCCTGCATTGTGAGTGTTCTATTGTGGTTTACCATCAACTCTATGCAGCATCTTTTCTCATGACAGATACTTCACATACCATAGTGGTTATATGACCTGAGCAGCTGAGCTGCTTGTACTGCAACCTGGAGTTAGGGTGGTCCTTCAAAGTCGTCACAAAGTGAAAAGAGAGAGCCCCATCTTGGTAATATCCTTATCATTGGATGTGGACTGCCCTGGGCTACACCTATCAGGGTGTAAACTCAGATGAATCTACAGTCAGTCCCCAAAGAAGGACACTGGCCAGAGTTTTCAGTAACCCACACAACCACTGGAGGTATCTAGCAGTGGAAATCTAGGCAATGCAGCAGCATTCACCATACACATTGTTACTAAAAATCAGGATTCATGGGTAGTTCCCATTTTTTGCTTGATTTAATCTTTTACTGATGTAAACGTATATCAAAAAATCACATTGCACTCCATAAATATACACCATTTTTTAATAATATCAACTTTTCTTTTAGATTAAGGGTTCATGTGCAGGTTCATGACATGAGTATATTGTCTGACACTGAGGTTTGAGGTACAAATGATGCCTGTACCCAGGTAGTAAGCATAGTACCCAATGGGTAGTTTTTCAACCCACTCCCCTTCTTCCCTCCCCTCTTGTAGTCCCCAGTGTCTATCGTTCCCATCTCTATGTCCATGTGTATTCAATATTTAGTTCCCACTTATAAGTGAAAACATAAAGTATTTGGTTTTCTGTTCTTGAGTTAATTTACTCAGGATAATAGTCTTCAGCTCCATCCGTGTTGCTGCAAAGAACAGGGTATCATTCATTTTTATGGCTATATAGTATTCCATGGTGTATATATACCACATTTTCTTTATCCAGTCCAGTGTTGATGGACACGTAGGTTGACTCCATGTCTTTTCTATTGTGAATAGCATGGTGATGAACATGAGTGCATGTATCTTTTTGATAGAGTAAATTATTTTCCTTTGGGTATATACCCAATAGTGGGATTTCTGGGTCAAATGATAGTACTGTTTTAAGTTCTTTGAGAAATCTCCAAACTGCTTTCCATGGTGACTGAACTAGTTTCCATTCCTACCAAGAATGTACATCTTTGCAGCCGGGCGCAGTGGCTCATGCCTATAACCCTAGCACTTTGGGAGGCCGAGACGGGTGGATTGCTTGAGGCCAGGAGTCCAAAAACAGCCTGTCTAACATGGTGAAACCCCATCTCTACTAAAAATACAAAAAAAAAAAAAAATTTGGAGGCTGAGGTTGCAGTGAGCGGAGATCCTGCTGCTGCACTCCAGCCTGGGCAACAAGAGCAAAACTAGGTCTCAAAAAAAAAAAAAAATCTTTGCTTTTCTCCACAGCCTTGCCAGCAGATGTTATTTTTTGACTTTTTAACAATCGCCATTCTAACTGATGTGAGATTTATCTCATTGTGGTTTTGATTTGCTTTTCTGTGATGATTAATGATGCTGAGCATTTTTTCATATCTGTGTTGGCCTCCAGGAAGTCTTTTTTTTTTTTTAGAAGTGTCTGTTCATGTTCTTTACTCATTTTAAAATTGGATTATTTGTTTTTTGCTTGTTGATTTGTTAAGTTCCTTATAGATTCTGGATATTAGACCTTAGTCAGGTGCATAGGTTCCAAATATTTTCTCCCATTCTACAGGCTGTCTGTTTACTCTGTTGGTAACTTCTTTTGCTGCACAAAAGCTTTTTCATTTAATTAGGTCTCACTTGTCAATTTTTTGTTTTGTTGCAATTGCTTTTGGGAACTTAGCCATAAATTCTTTGCCAAAGCTAATATTGAGAAGGGTATTTCCTAGGTTTCCTTCGAGAATTTGTATAGTTTGAGATCTCACATTTAATTTTTTTTTTTTTTTTTTTTTTGAGATATGGTCTCACTCTGTCACCCAGGCTGGAGTGTGGTGGCGTGATCTTAGCTCATTGCAATCTCCGCCTCCCAGGCTCAGCGATCCTCACACCTCAGCCCCCCAAGTAGCTGGGACTATAGGCATGTACCACCATGCCCAGCTGAATTATTAATTGACCTTGAGTTAATTTTTATGATTGAGAAATAGGAGTCTAGTTTCATTCTTATGCATATGGATAGCCAATTATCCCAACACTATTTATTGAATAGGGAGTCCTTTCTCCGTTGATTATTTTTGTCAACTTTGTTGAAGATCAGATAGTTTTAGGTATGTGGCTTTATTTCTGGGCTCTCTATTCTGTTCTGTTGATCTATGTGTCTGTTTTTGTACCAGTACTGTGCTGTTTTGGTTAATCTAGCCTTATAGTATACTTGGAAGTCAGGTAATGTGATGCCTCTGGCTTTGTCCTTTTAGCTTAGGATTGCTTTGGCTATTTAGACTCCTTTTTGGTTCCATATGAATTTTAGAATAGTTTTTTTCTAATTCTGTGAAAAATTATGTTGGTGTTTTGATAGAGATAGCATTGAATCTGTAAATTGCTTTCAGCTGTATGGCCATTTTGATAACATTGATTCATCCATTCCAAGAGTAAGAAATATTTTTCCATTTATTTGTGTCACCTCTGAATTCTCTCAGTCATTTTTGCAGTTCTCCTTGTAGAGATCTCTCACCTCCTTGGGTAGAATTATTTAGGTATTTCATTTTTTGTTGCTATTATAAATGGAATTATGTTCTTGATTTGGCTCTCAGCTAGAATGTTATTGGTGTATAGAAATATTACTGATTTTTGCCCATTGATTTTGTATCCTGAAACTTTACTGAAGTTATTTATCAGTGCCAGGAGCCTTTTGACAGAGTCTTTAGGATATTCTAGGTCTAAAATTATAATGCCAAAAAACAGTTTGACTTTTTTTTCCCCATATTTGGATGCCTTTTATTTCTTTCTCTTGCCTGATTGCTCTGGCTAGAATTTCCAGTACTATATTGAATAACAGTGGCGAGAGTGGACATCCTTGTCTTGTTCCAGTTCTCGAGAGAAATTGTTCCAGCTTCTGCCCATTTAGTATGATGTTGGCTGTGGGTTTGTCATAGATGGCTTTTATTATTTTGAGGTAGGGTCCTTTGATGTCTAGTCTCTTGAGGGATTTTATCATGAAGAGATGCTGGATTTTATCAAAGGCTTTATCTGCATCTATTGAGATGATCATATGGTTTTCTGTTTTTATTCTGTTTATATGGTGAATCACATTTATTGACTTGTGTATGCTGAATCAACCTTGCATCCCAGGAGTAAAGCCTACTTGGTCATGGTGAATTAATTTTTTGGCGTGCTGCTATATTCAGTTTGCTAGTATTTTGTTGAGGGTTTTTGTGTCTATGTTCATCAGGGATATTGGCATGTAGTTTTCTTTTTTCATTGTGTTTCTGCCAGATTATGGTGTCAGGATGATGCTTGTTTTGTAGAATGAGTTGGGGAGAAATCCCTCCTCATAGTTTTTTGGGATAGTTTCAGTAGGATTGGTATCAGGTCTTCTTTGTATATCTCATAGAATGGTTGTGAATCCATTCAGTCCAGGGCTGGGTTTGGTTGGTAGAGTTTCATTACTAATTCAATTTCAGAACTTGTTATTGGTCTGTTCATGTTTTCACTTTCTTCCTGGTTCAGTCTTGGGAGGTTGTGTGTTTCCAGGAATTTATCCATTTCCTCTAGATTTTCTACTTTGTGTGCATAGAGGTTTTCATAAGAGTCTGGGGATCTTCTGTATTTCTATGGAATCAGTTGTAAAGTCATCTTTTTCATTTCTGATTGTGCTCTTCTGTTTTTTTTGTTTGTTTCTTTATCTATCCCTAGCAGTCTATCAGTCTTGTTTATTCTTTCAAAAAACACTTGGTTTTATTGCTCTTTCATTTAGGCTTTTGGATCTCAATTTCATTACTTTCTCTTCTGATTTTAGTTATTCGTTTTATTCTGCTAGCTTTGGGGTTGGGCTGTTCTTTTTTTCTAGTTCCTCTAGGAACAATGTTAGATTATTAATTTAAGATGTTTCTAACTTCTTGATGAAGATATTTAGTGCTATAAATTTTCTCTTACTGCTTTAGCTGCATTCCAAAATGTTTGGTAAGTTATGTCTCCATTTTCATTAATTTCAAAGAATTTGTTGATTTCTGTTTTAATTTTGTTTTTCACTCATGAGTTATTCAGAAGAAGGTTGTTAAAATTTCTATGTTTTTGTGTAGTTTTGAGAGACCTTCTTGCTATTGACTTCTATTTTTATTGCACAAAGATTGAGAGTGCTCTTGGTATCATTTTTATTTTTTTGAATTTATTAAAACTTACTTTTCACTGAGCACATGGTCAATCTTAGAATATCTTCTATGTGTGGATGAGAAGAATGTATAGTTTGTGACTGTTGGATAGAGTATTCTGTGGATACCTATTAGGTCCAATTGGTCAAGTGTTATGTATAAGTCCAGAATTTCTTTGTTAATTTTCTTCCTCAATCATCTGTCTAATGTTGTCAGTTAGGTGTTGACATCCCCCAGTATTATTGTGTGGCTGTCTAAGTCTTTTCATAGATCTAGAAGTACTTGTTTTATAGATGCAGGTGCACCAATTCTGGGTGTATATATACCCATATATAATACTGGGTATTATATATATATATTATATATATATATATTATATATTAAGTATGTATACTTATACCCAGTATAAGAAGATAGTTAAGTCTTCTTATTGAATTGAACCCTTTATCACTACGTAGTGCCCTTCTTTGTCCTTCTTGATTGTTGTTGGTTTAAAGCCTGTTTTATCCGGTATTAGAATAGCAATCCCTGTTCTTTTTTTGTTTTGCATTTGCATGGTAGATCTTTCTCTATCCCTTTATTTTGAGCCTGTGGATGTCATTACATGTGAGACATATCTCTTGAAGATAGTAGACTATTAGGTCTTGTATTTTTATCCAGCTTGCCACTCTATGCCTTTTAAGTGGGGTGTTCAGACCATTTATATTCAGGGTTAATATTGATATGTGAGATTTTGATTCTGTCATCATGTTGTTAGCTGTTTGTTTTGTAGACTTGATTAATTGCTTTATATTGTCTGTGGGCTATGTGCTTGGGTGTGTTTTTGTGGTAGCAAGTTTCAATCTTTTGTTTCCATGTTCAGCACTTCTTTAAGTAAATCTTGTAAGGCTGGTCTGGTGGTAACAAATTCCCCTAGTGCTTGTCTGAGAAGGATTTTATTTCTCTTTTGCTTATGAAGCTTAGTTTGGCATGATATGGTATTCTTGGTTTTAGTTTCTTTTCTACTAAAAATAGGCCTCCAATATCTTCTGTCTTGTAAGGTTTCTCCTGAAAGGTCTTCTGCTAGCCTGATGGGGTTTTCTTTGTAAGTGACCTGACTTTTCTTTCTAGGTGCCTTCAAGCAGTGGTCTACATGTTCAGAGAAACTTCTCTAGTATTGAACTATAGAGATGATCCCTGGATGTATAGTTTTTCATGGGTACTTCTTATAGATATCAGGGTTAATCCCTCCATCCTTTGTTCAGACATCTATTTCAGCATTCATCCTCTAGTATCCATTTCTCTTTCTTTTCAGTTAGATTGTCAACTCTTCTAGAACAAGGACTATATTTATTTAATGGTTGCACATTGTCCAGCATATAAAGAGGAATCAAGTTTTCTGAGTGGATAAATAAATGAACAAATAAATCATCCATACAACTATGTTGCTCAAATATGCTTGAAATAGATAATACCTCTATTATGCGTGTCAGCCAGTGAGTGATATGACTCAACACTTTTAGACTCCTCTAGTTTTATGTCTAGGAAATTGGAGCAGTTTTATAACATAAAAGCCTTTTTTTCTGAAGCCTAATCATCACCTACCTATGTTTAAACTACTTTAAAATAAATACTTTTCTGTTTCGTTTTTCTTTCTTTATTTTTTCAACAAATATCAATTGAGAGTTTAGACCAGGCCACGTTCTATTATTCCCCATTTTACAGATGAGGAAATTAAAGCACCGAGTGGTTATGTAACAGCTTGCCCCAAGATTGAGTACACAGCTAGTAACTAACAGTACTGGGATTTTACAGTACTGGGATTTGAACTAGGATTTGGCTCTAGAGTCTCTGTTGCTAGGCAATAACAAGACAAACAGGATTTCTTCTAAGTTGGGCCTTATAGGCTAGTAGGATAGAGAGGTATTATATCTTTTAACGAATAAAACAATTATCTATTGAGATCATTGATAATTATTTAGTAGAAAAAACTACTGGTAAGTGATATTTAAAGTAATAAGAGGTTCTGCTTTTAAAACAGTGATCAAGAAAAATCTCTTTAGGGAAAGCATTTACTATGTGACATAAAGGATAGGGAGCTAGTTATGAGATGGAACACTGCAGATGCAGGAATAAAATTGTCTTGTTGCAGAAGCTAAAAAGACACCATGATGCCTGGAGCTTAGTAAATAAAGAAGAGACAAGCAAATGATAATACATTTAAAGATACAGGTATAAGCAGACAATGCCCTGAAGTCTTAAGTAATTAATGTGATTTTACCCACTGTAACAGGAACTTGCTTTTGCTGAGGTAAGTGATGACACGTGATTTTAAGAGAATCACTCTGGCTCCACAATCCATGTGGAGAATGGATTGAAGAGGAGTGAAGTGAAAGCAGGAGACCAGTCAGAAGGTTACTGCAATTGTCCAGGTGAGAGTGAAAGTCATCCCTGGTACTTATACCCATTCATCTGATGCTGCCCTCTTTTCATATTAGAGTATGCCAAACGCCTATAAATCCAGCAAGGACTCAGGTATTTTTTAATAGAAAGTTATCAGCACTCAAAAGAAAAGTCTCATAACCTTTCTAACTTAGCTACTTACTTTAACATCAAAACTTCTTGTTCTTTTTAATGCCTTGAATAGTGACTAATAAAATGAACCATTCCCCCACCCCAAAACACCCTAAATTAAGAACTTAACATTCCATTTATAGTGTCCTGTACCTGGAATAATTAACACCAGATGCAGAATAATGGCAGTGATTAGTAATTTTCCCCCATGAGAGCCATTTTTAGGAGGGTTACAGATTGCAATTTACTCCACCACCTCCAATCCACCCCCTCCCAGCTGTTTCCTCAAGCTGGGTGCCCACTCACCTGACTGACAGCACTTCTCATGTGGATGGAGCATGTTGGTGAGGAAAGAGATTAAAACCAAAAACATCCAATATGTAGAATTGTACTTAAACTAAGAATAACAAGAATCACATAATGGCTATCATTTGTTGAGAGTCAGGTACTATATTAAGAACTTAATACACTTTTCCAAAGAACTGACATGTCTCACCAATTCATAAACAATTTATTATCCAGGATCATACTGGAATCTTATCAGGTTCCCCCAGCTCAGCAAAATGCTATAAGCCACATATAGGAAAAACAGTATGCAAATGAATTGCTGTTTACAAAAGTCTAGTCTTTAACCTATTCAGATAGGCTGTCATCTTACCTAATCATACATTTTCCAACCCTGAGTTTGAATCTCTGGATCTTCTCCTCTACTTGTCCATCCCAACTCGCTATTTAAATGATTTTCTCAGCTCCCCAACAGCCTGCACTAATTCCCAGACTTTGATATACATCTATGCCCTGAAGACTAACCTCCTTATAAGTGCTTCTCATAAAGACTTTCATGCTAGCATGGGTGTGTGAAATCTGCCTCTATGTTGCACTGTCCTTCCCAGATCGGTCCCCAGCGTCTAGAGAAGACCACAGAGGCATGAAAATGCTTTCAGTAAATTAAAAACTTTAATTTCTGTTTTCAGAGATAGAGTCTTACTCTGTCACCCAGGCTGAAGGGCAGTGGCATGATCACTGCTTACTGCAGCCTCAACCTCCCCAGGCTCAGGTGATCCTCCCACCTCAGCCTCTCAAGGAACTGGGACTGCAGGGCATGCCATCACACCTGGCTGATTTTTGTATTTTTTGTAGAGATGGGGTTTCACCATGTTACCCAGACTCTTTTCCAACTCCTGCACTCAAGCAATCCACCCACCTCAGCCTCCCAAACTGTTGGTATTACAGGAGTGAGCCACCACGCCTGACCAATTTTAATTTAATAGTGTTGAATAACCTTAATTCTTTCAATTATCTAACTTTCCTCTTGCTCCATGTTTCATTGTTCAAAGAAAACTTTAGACAAATTAAATTTGACAGGCCAGGCACAGTAGCTCATACTTGTAATCCCAGTGCTTTGGAAAGCCAAGGCTGGTGGATCGCTTGAAGCCAGGAGTTTGAGATTATAGTGGGTTATGATCATGCCGCTGCACTCCAGCCTGGGCAATAGAATGAGATCCTGCCTCACAAAAAAAAAAAAAAAATTAACAAGTTTAATTCAACAAAGAAAGATTCAATAATTGGGCAGCCCTCAGAACCAGAAAAGGTTCAGAGAGCTCCATTCAGTAATGTGGCTGCATTTATGGACAGGAAATGTAAGTGAGGTACAGAAATAGCTGATTGGTTGCAGCTCAGCATTTGCCTTATTTGAACATAGTGGCTGCTTGTGATTGACGGAAGCGTGGCTGTTGTGACTGGCTGAGACTCAGCTGATGTTACAAAAGTACACTCCTAAGTTAGGCTTTTAGTTTATGTACTAAGTTAGGCTTCAGTAGGGACTCCATGTACAGAGGCATCCTTAGGCCAAATTTAGTTTAATTTAACACCTTGTACTTGGTCAGCCTCGACCTTGCACATGTGCATGAGTCATTGTTGTCAACTGCAAAAGTAGTTGCCACAATTCTTCACTACTCTCTGTATCTATGCAGTTTTTAACGTCACTTTACAGCTCTCTTTCACCATGCATTTTATCTGAGCTGGCGTTGTAACTTGCTTAGGCCAATAGCGTTTAGTGAAACCAGTGTGCTGCCAGTTCTAATTCTAGGCCTCAAGAGCCCTTGCACACCTTCACCCTCCCTCTTGGAAACCTGTGACCGCTCTGCAACCAAACCCAAGATGGCCAGCTAGAGAATGGGGACCATATGGAGAACAGAGGAGCCGACCCCCAGAAGGCGAGTTGCCTACTAACCTTAGCTGATTACAGATATGGAGAAGCCCTGCTGAAACTAGAACTATCAAACTGCAGCATAGACCCACAGGCAATAGTCATTTGTGGCTATTTTAAGTCATAACGTTTGAGGGACTTTGTTATGCAGCAGCAGATAACTGATACAGTCAGAAATCCAAACACCATTTGAGAAAATTGTCCAAGTCACCATTTTCCTCTGCTTAACCATCAAGCTCAGTTCTTACTGGTTCTGAACATGTCTATAGCTTCTACCTTGGTAGCAATTTAGCCCCTTTAAGATTAAAATAATCAAACTCTGTAGTTAACTACCCAATAGACTCTGTTTTGACATATAACATACAAGTCATTCCTATTAAAAATTAAAATCAAAATCTCCTAATTATGGATCTCTGTGGCAGACACACACTAAGGTGACCCTCAACAAATCATGTCTTTCTATAACGCCCTTTCCTTGAGGAGAGGTGGAACCTGTGACTTGCTTCTGGCCAATAAAATGCGGCAAAAGTGATGGAATAGTCACACCTGTGGCTACATTAGGTTATATAAGCCTTCATCTTAGCAGAGGCTCCCCTCTGGCCTTGAAGAAGTGAGCTTCCATGTTTGGGGAGGACCATGTGGCCAAAAACCCTAGTGGCTTCCAGGACCTGAAATTAGCTCCAGGCTGACAGCCAATCAGAAGGCAGGCACCTCAGTCCTACAAACACAAGTAACTATATTCTGCCAACAGTTACATGACATTGTAAGAGAACCCCAAGCTCTAGAAAGGAATTCAGTCCAGCCGACATCCGAATGCAGCCTTGAGAGATTCTGACCAGAGGACCAGGCTAAACTATACCAGGACTCCTAATCCACAGAAACTGTGAGATAATAAATATGGGCTGTTTTAAGCCACTAAATGTGAGGTAATTTGTTGCACAGCAATAGAAAACGAATACAACCACTCTCTCATCACTATCCTAAATCCTTTCTCGTCTTTTCAAAGTCAACATCCTAGGAAAAGTCATGGATGCTTGGTTAACTCACGTCCTCACCCATTCTTTGCTCCTCACCCCATCTCCATCTACCTTCTTTCCCCAACTTTCCATTGCTGTGGTTTGTGTCAAAGTACCTAATGACCTCCTCACTCAAAGGTTTTATTTTAATATCTTCATCTTACATCTTTATAAATATTTTCCACTCTTCTTGATCCTCTTTTCTACATTGCTTTAAGAACACAGCTTCTTCATGGTTGCCTTCCTCTTTCCTTCTTGGTTTCTCTCGCAGCCTTTTCCTCTTTGGTCTGCCTCTTATATGGTAGAGTTGCTCAGGGTTCTGCCTTTGACCCTCTATGCTTCTCATTTCCCTGGGTGATTTCACTAATAAGAAAGGTTTTGGAGATTCCAGCAGCTCCCAATTCTCTGTCTTCATCCCAGGCCTTTTTGCTCCCCAGACTTGAGGGCATTTCTACTGGACTGTCCCACAGATGTGTTAAATTCAACAGGACCAAACCTGAGTTCATGATCTCACCCTTACAAACTCCAAAACATGTTCCATTCCTGTGTCCCCTCATTAAATATTACCTCCATCCATTTGATATCCCAGGCCAATCGGTTATTTTAAGTTACCCTCCACCATTACCCTCCCCAGCTAGTTGCCCACCAAGCTGCATCCAGGGCTTCTACATCCCACATGAAAATCTATCCCTCTTCTTCATTCTCATTGCTACTGCTCAGGTTCAGACACTAGTTGTTTCTTGCCTGGATTATTAAAACATTTTCCATGTGATTAACTCATGATTCTTTTCTCACCGTCCCACACATTTCTAACAGAAGTCTTCCTACAACGAAAATCTGATTACATCCATTACTTGTTTAAATTTCACTGAATGCCTGACTCCCAATGGTGTCAAGGTAAAGTCCACATTTCATATCATGGCCTGCCGGGTTTCCAGCCTCCTTTATCTGGCATCTTTTCTTTCTCTCCTCCACATGCACCCGACATCTCTCCCATACCGTCATGCTCTGAAATATTCAATTGCTCCCCACTTCTCTACATACTACTTCCTTAAGACTCAGCTCGAACTTCATCTATTCCAGAAGACTTCCTCTACCACCATCGCCACCTTCCTTGTCTTCTTCCCTGTTTCCAAGCTGAGTTAGGCTCCTCCAAACCCCATGTGTTTTCCTGGTCCTTTGCAGGCAATGCACAGGGCTGTGAGCTTCCCCCACCACACTGTGCCCTCTTCAAATACCCAGACCAGCTTGTGTTCCAAGAACCCACTACAGTGACTAGCACACTGTAAGCATCAATAAATGCAAAATTGGATGAATGAAAAATTATAAGTCGGAATGAATGAGTGAATAAGTATATGAATGAATGAGAAATAGGTGGAGCAGCTTGGGGATGCTTTAATTGAGAAAAATATTCATAGGGAACAGGCATGCTGGCTCTAATTCTAATGGACAGCCACACAAAGGAAGGGTAGGAATTTCTCCGGGAACAGTCCCAGAATAGAGATTGCCAGTGGTAAAAATTGTAGGGAAGTGAATTTTATTCTGGCCCAAGTTTGAACTCCCTTCTCAAACAAAATGAGCTTCCACCACAGTTCTCATTATGTCATTTAAAGATAACTCCACCCTTCCAGCGGCTTAAGTCAGAGATACTGAAGTTATCCCTGACCCCTCTCCTTCTCTCATACCCCACTTTCAATCACTCAGCAAATTTTGGTGGTGCCACCTTCCAAATACTAAATCAGAATTCTGCTTTTTTGCTATTTCCACTACTACCAATTTTGTCCAAGTCATATCATCTCTCACCTGGATTGTTGCAATAGCTTCCTGACTAATCACACTCCTTCCACTCTTATCTTCTGTATTATAATTTTTAAAGGGACCTAGAGGGATCCTGTGAAAAAGTAAATCAAATCATATCATGCCTCTGCCTAAAACCCTCCAATAGCTTTCCACTTCAATCAGAATAAAAGTGATATCCTTATGACAGCCTAAAGCTAGTACACAGCCTGCCCCACCTTACTCTGACTCATCTCTTCCTCATCCCCTTGTTAACTCTGCCCTAGCTACATCAGCTCTGATTTCTTGAACATAACAGGCTCAGGACCTTTGCATGGCCTGTGTCAGATTCATGGCTCATTTCTTTGCCCCCTTCAAATCTTTGCTAAAATACGATCTTCTCAAGGAGACCTATTCTGAAACCCCTTTTAATATTATACTCTCATTTTCCTGACATTGCATTTATCACACTCCAACATGTAATTCTCACATACTTATTGTTTCTTACATGGTCCCTCTGCTAGAATATAAACCATAAGGGCATTAATTTTGTTCCATTTTGCTTGTCAACTTATCTCTCATGCTCAAAGCAATGCCTGGTGCAGAGAAGGGAAGCAATAAATGAGCAATCGAATGATTCAGTGAATGAAACAACAAAATTTTAAAATCTTTTAAAACTTTAGCATCTAACAATAGAATGAGCTGCTTTTACAAGCAAGGAGCTCTTCATCACTGAAGGGGTCCAAACAGCTGGCAATTTCCCAGCCACCTTCTTTCTTGGAATGAAGGTCTGAACTGAGGGTACCTAATGTTCCTTCCACCCCTGGGATTCTAAGATTCTTGATTCCTATCTTTCCTAGAAAGCACAGCTGCTGTGCTCTCAAGTTCAGCAAACAAAGGAGATCTCCCCCAGTCGATGTCTCCACTGACCTTCGCTTTGGCACTGGGTCAGTTTCTTTTTCTGGTGAGTCACTATGGCTAGGAGAATGTGGAGGGAAGTGTCAAGGGCAAGCCTTCAACAGAGTTTTTCAACGTGGTAGTTTTTAATCAAGATCCATTTTCTACTTCCAACATGCTACAAGTAAGTCCAAGCAGAGAAAAGAGAATCCTCTGGTGGTTTAATGGTTTGCTCAAAGTCCCAGAGCTAGCATCAAGGTAGAGAGTGAGCTTCCTGATGCTCAGCCCTGCAACACACTCATGGGACTTTTCAAATTATCCTGTGGCTTATTTCTGAAATTAGATTGTGAATGTTGGGAAGAGGCCCTAGAGAAGAAGCATTTGCTGCATTTCCATAGCACTGCCCTTGGAGGGAGCACTCTACTTCCACCAGGTCCTTAGACAGAGATCTCAAAACACAAATGCATTAATAATGTAATAGTAAATGGTAACTCTCTTAGTCCACTTGGGCTGCTATAACAAAATACCTAAACTATATAATTTTTAAAAAACAGAAATGAACCTGAAATCATAAAATTTCTAGAAGATAACATTGGAAAAACTCCTTTAGAAATTGGCTTAGGCAAAGAGTTCATGACCAAGGACATAAAAGCAAATGCAACAAAAACAAAGATAAATAGATGGGACTTAACTAAACTAAAAAGCTTTTGCATAGCAAAAGAAATAACCAGCAGAATAAACCAACAATCCACAGAGTGGCAGAAAATATTTGCAAACTATGCATTCAACAAAGGACTAATATCCAGAATCTACAATGAACTCAAAAAAATCAGCAAGAAAAAATAATAATAATAATGCCATCAAAAAGTGGGCTAAGGACATGAATAGACAATTCTCAAGATATACAAATGGACAACAAATATATGAAAAAATGCTCAACATCACTAATTGTCAGGGAAATGCACATCAAAACCACGATGCCATACCACCTTACTCCTGCAAGAATGGCCATAATTTAAAAATGAAAAAATGATAGATCTTGACGTGGCTGTGTTGAAAAGGGAACACCTTTATGCTGCTGGTGGGAATGTAAACTAGTACAACAACTATGGAAAACAATATAGTGATTCCTTAAGGAACTAAAAATAGAACTACCATCTGATCCAGCAATTCCACTACTGGGTATCTACCCAGAGGAAAGATTTCATTATGTGAAAAAGACACTCGTACATGCATGTTTATAGCAGCACAGTTTGCAATTGCAAAAATATGGAAACAGACTAAATGCCCACCAACAAGCGAGTGCCTAATGAAAATGTGGAAATTGAACAACCTGCTCCTGAATTACTCCAGGTAAATAACAAAATTAAGGCAGAAATAAATAAGTTATTTGAAACCAATGAGAACAAAGAGACAACATACCAGAATCTCTGGGATGCAGCTAAAGCAGTGTTAAGAGGGAAATTTATAGCACCAAATGTCCACGTCAGAAAACTGGAAAGATCTCATATCAACACCCTAACATCACAATTAAAATAACTAGAGAAGCAAGGCAAACAAATCCAAAAGCTAGCAGAATACAAGAAATAACTAAGATCAGAGCAGAACTGAGAGATAGAGACACAAAAAAACCCTTCAAAAAAATCAATGAATCCAGGAGCTGTTTTTTTTTTTTTTGGAAAAAATTAACAAAATAAATAGACCACTAGCCAACTAATAAAAAAATAGAGAAGAACCAAATAGACATAATGAAAAAATGATAAAGGGGATATCACCACTGACCCCAGAGAAAGACAAGCTACCATCAGAGAATACTATAAACATCTCTGTGCAAATAAACTAGAAAATCTAGAAGAAATGGATAAATTCCTGGACACATACACCCTCCCAAGACTAAACCAGGAAGAAGTCATATCCCTGAATAGACTAATATCAAGTTCAGAAATTGAGGCAGTAATTAATAGCCTACAAACTAAAAGAAGCCCAGGACCAGATAGATTCACAGCTGAATTCTACCAGAGGTACAAAGAGGAGCTGGTACCATTCCTTCTAAAACTATTCCAAACAATAGAAAAGGAGAGACTTCTCCCTAACTCATATTATGAGGACAGCATCATCCTGATACCAAAACCTGGCAAAGACACAACAAAAAAAGAAAACTTCAGGCCAATATCCCTGATGAACATCAATGCAAAAATCCTCAGTAAAATACTGGCAAACCAAATCCAGAAGCACATCAAAAAGCTTATCCACCACAATCGAGTTGGCTTCATCCCTGGGATGCAAGGCTGGTTCAACATATGCAAATCAGTAAATGTAATCCATCACATAAACAGAACTAATGACAAAAACCACATGATTATCTCAATAGATGCGGAAAAGGCCTTCGATAAAATTCAACATCCCTTCATGTTAAAAACTCTCAATAAACTAGGTATTGATGGAACACATCTCAAAATAATAAGAGTTGTTTATGACAAACCCATAGCCAATATCGTACTGAATGGGCAAAAGCTGGAAGCATTCCCTTTGAAAACCAACAGAAGACAAGGATACCCGCTCTCACCACTCTTATTCAACATAGTACTGGAAGTTTTGGCCAGGGCAATCAGGCAAGAGAAAGAAATAAAAGATATTCAAATAGGAAAAGAGGAAGTAAAATTGTCTCTTTTTGCAGATGACATGATTGTATATTTAGAAAACCCCATCATCTCAGCCCCAAAACTCCTTAAGCTGATAAGCAATTTCAGCAAAGTCTCAGGATACAAAATCAATGTGCAAAAATCACAAGCATTCCTATATACCAACAATAGACAAGCAGAGAGCCAAATCATGAATGAACTCCCATTCACAACTGCTACAAAGAGAATAAAATACCTAGGAATATAGCTTATAAGGGACATGAAGGACCTCTTCAAGGATAACTACAAACCACTGCTCAAGGAAATAAGAAGGACAGAAACAAACGGAAAAACATTCCATGCTCATGGATAGAAAGAATGAATATTGTGAAAATGGCCATACTGCACGAAGTAATTTATAGATTCAATGCTATTCCCATCAAACTGCCATTGACGTTCTTCACAGAATTAGAAAAAACTACTTTAAATTTCATATGGAACCAGAAAAGAGCCCGTATAGCCAAGACAATCCTAAGCAAAAAGAACAAAGCTGGAGGTATCATGCAACCTGACCTCAAACTATACTACAAGGCTATATTAACCAAAACAGCATGGTACTGGTATCAAAACAGACATAAAGACCGATGGAACAGAACAGAGACCTTAGAAATAACACCACACATCTACAACCATCTGATCTTCGACAAACCTGACAAAAACAAGCAATGGGGAAAGGATTTCCTATTTAATAAATGGTGCTGGGAAAACTGGCTAGCCATATGCAGAAAACTGAAACTGGACCCCTTCCTTACACCTCATACAAAAATTAACTCAAGATGGATTAAAGACTTAAATGTAAAACTCAAAACTACAAAAACCCTAAAAGAAAACCTAGGCAACACTGTTCGGGATATAGGCATGGGAAAAGACTTCATGACTGAAATACCAAAAGCAATTGCAACAAAAGCCAAAACTGGTAAATGGGATCTAACTGAACTAAAGAGCTTCTGCACAGCAAAAGAAACTAGCATCTGAGTCAACTAGACAACTTACAGAATGGGAGAAAATTTTTGCAATCTATCCATCTGACAAAGGTCTAATATCCAGAATCTACAAAAAAAAACTTTAAACAAATTTACAAGAATAAAACACCATCATCAAAAAGTAGGCAAAGGATATCAACAAACACTTCTCAAAAGAAGACATTTATGTGGCCAAGAAACATATGAGAAAAAGCTCATCATCACCAGTCTTTAGAGAAATGCAAATCAAAACCACAATGAGAGTCAGAGTGGCGATTATTAAAAGTCAAGAAATGATAGATGCTAGTGAGGCCGTGGAGAAATAGGAACGCTTTTACACTGTTGATGGGAATGTAAATTAGTTCAACCATTGTGGAAGACAAGTGGTGATTCCTCAAGGATCTAGAACGAGAAATACCATTTGACCCAGTAATCCCATTACTGGGTATATACCCAAAGGAATATAAATCATTCTACTATAAAGACATATGCACACATATGTTTACTGCAGAACTATTTACAATAGCAAAGACATGAACCCAACCCAAATACCCATCAATGATACACTGGATAAAGAAAATGTGGTACATATATACTATGGAATACTATGCAGCCATAAAAAAGAATGAGATCATGTCTTTTTCAGGGACATGGATGAAGCTGGAAGCCATCATCCTCAGCAAACTAACACAGGAACAGAAAACAAAACACCGCATATTCTCACTCATAAGTGGGAGTTGAACAATAAGAACACATGGATACAGGGAGGGGAATAACACACGTCGGGTCCTGTCAGGAGTTGTGGGGAAGGGGAGGGATGGCATTAGGACTAATACCTAATCCATGTGGGGCTTAAAAGCTAAACAATGGGTTGATAGGTGCAGCAAACCACCATGACACACGTGTACCTATGTAACAAACCTGTACGTTCTGCACGTTATCCCAGAACTTAAAGTAAAATGAATTTTTTAAAAAAGAAACCTTTAGGCCAGCACGGTGGCTCACGCCTGTAATCCCAGCACTTTGGCAGGCTGAGGCGGGCGGATCACGAGGTCAGGAGATTGAGACCATCCTGGCTAACACGGTGAAACCCCGTCTCTACTAAAAATACAAAAAATTAGCCGGGCGTCGTGGTGGGCGCCTGTAGTCCCAGCTACTCAGGAGGCTGAGGCAGGAGAATGGCGTAAACCCGGGAGGTGGAGCTTGCAGTGAGCTGAGATCGCACCACTGCACTCCAGTCTGGGCGACAGAGGGAGACTCTGTCTCAAAAAAAGAAGAAAGAAAGAAAGAAAAAAGAAACCTTTAGCCAAAACTGCCCAGCTCCCTTCCTCTGTACTTCTAATCATCAGAAACTGTTTGAAATAATAAACGTTTGTTGTTTTAAGTTGCTAAATTTGGTATTATTTGTTACACAGCAATAGATTGTTCCTGACATTGGTACAGACATTGGAGCCTGGAAATGGAAGGACGCCATAACAAAAACTTTAAAATGTGGGAGTGGCTTTGGAAATGGGCAGTGCATAGAAACTGGAAAGAATTTGAAGGGAGCGCTAGTGAACATTTGAAGATCCTTGAAGAAACTAAGAAGCACGATGATCTTTGAGAAGGTTATGGGTGAAGACTTAAAGAAAAGAAAACTTTATTGGAAACTGATGGTAAAGGGATTCTTGTCATTTGGTGACAGAAACTTTAGTAACACTATTGCCTGAGTAATGTGGAAAGAGAAAAACAAGTCTAATAAAGTGCCCTAAAGAAGGAGGAAAAAAAAGAAAATGTGATATATATATGTACACCACAGAATACTATTCAGCCATAGAAATGAATGAAATAATGGCTTTTGCAGCAACCTGGATGGAATTGGAAACCATTATTCTAAGTGAAGGAACTCAGGAACAAAAAACCGAACATCGTATGTTCTCACTCGTAAGTGGGAGCTAAGCTATGAGGACACAAAGGCATAAGAATGAAAAGGGTGGGAGGGGGTGAGGGATAAAAGACTACACATTGGGTTCAGTGTACCCTGTTCAAGTGATGGGTGGACCAGAATCTCAGAAATCACCACTAAGGAATTTATCCACCAAACACCACCTGCTGCCCAAAAACTATTAAAACAACAATAATAATAAAGAAATGTATTGCTCACAGTTCTGAAGCAATACTGGGAAGGAGGCTGTGAAATCTAAGATCAAGACACCAGCAGATTCCGTGTCTGATGAGGGCTCATTTCTCACAGGTAGTGTCTTCTACATGTCCTCATGTGGCAGAAGGGACAAACAAGCCCCCTCAGGCCTCTTTTCTAAGGGCACGAATCCCATTCATAACGACATAGCCCTCATGAACTAACCACCTCCCAAAGACCCCAGTCTTTAATACTATTTATTACATTGGTGATTAGGTTTCAAGATATGAATTTTGGGAGGACAAAAACATTCAGACCATAGCAGTCATCCTATGGGATGATCCCTATTGTTAATGGAGGGCACCCTTTCAAGGGGTAGAGTTCCCCACGCTGCCATGTTCGTTTACACGGTTTATAATTCCATCTCAGCATATGTCACATACTATGGTAAGAACCATGTTTCCTCAGTTCCAAGATGTACATATTTGTTTACAATGAAATCATTCTGAAATTGAGACGTGTCTTAAAAGCACCATGTACATTTAATACAGTGTTTCTTTTATCCTTATAAGCTGTGAGTAAATTAACAATGCATCTTAAATTCAGTGGTATCTTAGGATCAAGGAGATCCAAGTGTGCTATTTTTTATTTGTCCTTCACCACTAAACTGAAACCTTCTTAAGAACAGAAACTGAAACACATTCATCTGGCATTTCCAGTTTGCAGCACAGGGTAGGATCAAGAGATGTGAAATGAGCAAATAAATGAACAAATGAATGGAAATGTCTATTAAACAGAAAAAGGGAAATACATTTTACAATGCCCCAATGCACATAACCCTTATAACTATCTCTCTGTGTTCAATTTTACGCTTCCCTACACATCCCTCTGATCAGTGGTTCAGTCTCTGGAGGTGACATTTGTTCCAGTAAGAAGTGTTCTGTGAATACTTGCTGTCCTAGTTCTCACGTCACGAAATGTCATGGAGGAAATTGTTATTAATTTGGCACGTTGGTTCACCCATCAGGCTCTTGGCAGTCTGGGTGGTGTGGAGCAGGCCCTGCAAGTGGTTCCGCCTGCTTGAATTGATAGAATCAAATTCCAGCATCTATTAAGGAGCCACTCTGATCCTGGATAGCCAACTATAACTTCTGCCATGTCCTCCCCTAACCACCCGGGCACAGACAATTAAAAATCAAAGGGCCTCATGTAATTCCTTTAATAGACATCTCCAGACTTGAAAGAAGTTCAGGAAGGGAAGAAAAAAAGTGCTGCAAAAGTAAATCTCTGGACCTCTCTCCCATCTGCAAAATGAACTGCATCCATTCAGATTAGCGAATCCAACATTAATTCAACGTTTCTGAGCATGACTGTGCCAGGTGCTATGACAGGGAAGGTCAACTGTAAAAGACTGGCTTACAGAGCTATAGAACAGGGGGAGTTCAAAGCCATCAAGACTCAGGTACTTACATTTATGCAACATCTTTGTGTTCATTGCCTGACAATAACACTAATTAGTAAAGAGAGCTATTGAGATTACAATTGCACTTGGCTCAAAAATCAAAACAATTCAACAAGGTATCAGTTGAGAACTCTTACTACAACACAATTTCCATTTGCTCCAGTCCCTCCTAACCCTACAGGTAACCACTGCCATTGGTGTCTTGGGAATCCTCACGATATCCAAGTGGGATATGCACAACATACATCATTATTGATATTTAGATGAAGGAGAGGAGGCCACAGGAATTTAAAGCACTTGCCCAATGTCACACCACTGGTGAGTAGCAGAGCTTGAAATCAAACTCAAATCCTGTGCCTGAAAACTCATCTGTCTTAGTCAATGCAGGCTGCTATAACAAAGTGCCATACACTGGGTGACTTATAAACAACAGAAATTTATGTCTCTCGGTGCTGGAGCCTGGAAGTCTGAGATCAG
Organism: Pongo abelii; assembly: GCF_028885655.2. Classification (NCBI taxonomy): domain Eukaryota; kingdom Metazoa; phylum Chordata; class Mammalia; order Primates; family Hominidae; genus Pongo; species Pongo abelii. The sequence goes on along the minus strand of NC_071992.2, from coordinate 147,103,791 downwards.
GGTGCCAGAATGGTTGGGTTCTTGTAAAGAGCCCATTTTTCGGTGGCAGACTTCCAACTTCTCATTGTGTCCTCACATGACAGAAGAAAAGCCAGCTAGTTCTCCGACCTCTTCTTTTTCAAAATTATTTTATTTTTCCATAGGTTATTGGGGTACAGATGGTATTTGGTTACATGACTAAGTTCTTTAATAGTGATTTGTGAGATTTTGGTGCACCCATCACCCAAGCAGTATACACTGCACCTTATTTGTGGTGTTTTATCCCTCGCCCCACTCCCACTCTTCCCCCCATGTCCCCAAACTCCATTGTATCATTCTTATGCCTTTATGTCCTCATAGCTTAACTCCCACATATTAGTGAGAACATACGATGTTTGGTTTTCCATTCCTGAGTTACTTCACTTAGAATAATAGTCTCCAATCTCACCTAGGTCGCTCCAAATGCCATTAATTCATTCCTTTTTATGGCTGAGTAGTATTCCATCATATATATATATATATATATATATATATATATATATATATATAATGTCACACCACTATATATATATATGTGTGTGATATATATGTGATATATATTTTATATATATATAATATATATCACAGTTTCTTTATCCACTCGTTGATTGATGGGCGTTTGGGTTGTTTCCATGATTTTACAATTGTGAATTGTGCTGCTATAAACACGTGTGTGCAAGCATCCTTTTCGTACAATGACCTCTTTTCCTCTGGGTAGATGCCCACTACTGGGATTGCTGGATCAAATGGTACTTCTACTTTCAGTTTTTTAAGGAATCTCCACACTGCTTTCCATAGTGGCTATACTAGTTTAAATTACCACCAGCAGCGTAGAAGTCTTCCCTGATCACCGCATCCATGCCAACATCTACCGTTTTTTGATTTTTTGATTATGGCCATTCTTGCAGAAGTAAGATGGTATCTCACTGTGGTTTTGATTTGCCTTCCCCTGATCATTAGTGACGTTGAGCATTTTTCCATGTTTGTTGGCCATTTGTATATCTTCTTTTGAGAATTATCTATTCATGTCCTTAGCCTACTTTTTGATGGGATTTTTTTGTTTTGTTTTGTTTTTCTTACTGACTTGTTTGAGTTCATGGCAGATTCTGGATATTAATCCTTTGTCAGATGTATAAACTGTGAAGATTTTCTCCATTCTGTGGGTTGTCTATATACTCTGCTGACTGTTCCTCTTGCCATGCAACAGCTCTTTAGTTTAATTGAGTCCCAACTATTTATCATTATTTTTATTTGCTCTTGGATTCTTGGTCATGAAATCCTTGCCTAAGCCAGTGTCTAGAAGGGTTTTTCCAATGTTATCTTCCAGAATTTTTATAGCTTCAGGTCTTAGATTTAAGTCTTTAATCCACCTTAAGTTGATTTTTGTATGAGGTGAGAGATGAGGATCTAGTTTCATTCTCCTACATGTGGCTAGCCAATTATACCAGCATCATTTGTTAAAGAGGGTGTCCTTTTCCCACTTTAAGTTTTTCGTTTGCTTTGTTGAAGATCAGTTGGCTCTAAGTATTTGGGTTTATTTCTGGGTTCTCTATTCTGTTCCATTGGTCAGATCTCTTCTTATAAAGACACTAATCCTATTCACGAGAGCTGCCCCTTCATGACCTAATTACCTCCAAAGGACCCACCTCCCAACACCATCACACTGGGATTAAGATTTCAACATATTAATTTTGGGGAGACACAAACATTCAGTCCATTGCACTATCCCTTCACGGAGCCCATCCCTGTCCCCCTAGCAGGGGCTGATAGACACTAGTTAACAGAACTGAAGGAAGGATGTAGCCCAAAAGAACACTCTACTAATGGTGATATATTTTTTAAGGAGCAAAGCACATATCTATGTACAAGAGACTTCCTCAAACTTCCTTTAATCAAGGACAAAGTTGCTCCTTCCGAGGGACTCCCCAGGGCCAACCCGGCTTCATCTCCAGATCTTTATATGCTCTGAGTGTGGCCTCTGCATAGATGTCAAAAACCTTGAGGTTCACTAGAAAAAAAAAAGAGAGAGAGAGAGAGAGACAACCTCTCAAAAAGGAAAGAGTGGAGAAAATCCAGAAATCTGGAGAGTGAGCCAAGGCTTGCAGGCTCAGTCAGAAATCCAGAACTGGGGACTCAGCAGGCTCAGGGGCCAGCCCCACCAGCTCAGAGAATACTAGTGCTGGAAGCCAGTCTAGGGTAAGTTTAAGTGCCTGGTTTTAAACATGACACCCAGAGAGGTTACGTGACTTGTCCATATAAATCCAGCATTGTCTTAGTCTGCTTGGGCTGCTATAACAAAAGATCTTAGACTGGGTAATTGAGGACTAAGTATAGACATTTATTTCTCATTGTTCTGGAGGCTAAGAGGTCCAAGACCAAGCCACCTGCAGATTCAGTGTCTGGTGAAGGTTCGCTGTCTGCTACACAGATACCACCTCTTTTCTGTACCCTCACATTGCAGAAGGGGAGAACAACTCCCTGGAACCTCTTTTCTAAGGTAACTAATCCCATTCATGAGGTTTACATCTCCATGACTTAATCATGTCCCGGAGGCCCTGACTCTTCACACTATTACATCAGTGATTAAGTTTCAACATACAAATTCTGGGGGAAACACATTCAGTCCATAACAAGCAGGTAAGTGGCAAGCTGGAATTGGACTCTAAGTCTGAGGGATCTTAGTGTATTTCTACTATAACCAAGAAAAGATCCTAGGATGGCCTTCTGGGTATATTCCAAAGAAATTATCCAAAGTATGGTATACATATGCCAGAGGTATAGGAAATGATTTTAAAGGGTATACGGATGAATTTTAATGTGTATTTGTTTCAATATGTTTTCTTATAAAAGTACATTTCTGGTCCATAAATATTCTCTCTTCAAATGAGGCTGAAATAGGTAATTGGTTTGTATAAAAGTGAACCTGATTAAAGAAATAAGCAGGAATCCTACTTTCGCCTATCATAAAATAGCTTGTATCAGACTAATGCTCCCAAAAAGATCAGCTATAAAATCTGGATATATACAAAAGAAAAGCAGCTGTTGAAAGTATCTGAGAGCAATCAAGTACAGTAATTGAGACTGAAGAGGCCAAAATCCCCAGAGAAGGGGAATGCCTAGAAGTTTGCCTTGTGTTTGGTACTGTTTTCTTCCCTTATGGCACTTGCCGGTTCACAGCACAGGACAAAGAGTTCCAAAAGAAAGAAGGAGTCTGAAACTTCTGAAAGTCTCCTGGACCTAGACATGAACAATTTCAGTTCAGGGCTAACAAAAAAGCCGGGGTGTGAGAGACCAATGTCTCAGAAGAAAAGGAACTCCAGAGAAAATTAGCATGAAATTTCCCTTTGAGAAATTTTCTGACATTCCAGGCTGTGTATACACACCAAGGAGAAGGCAGCTAATAACAGGCTTAAAATCTGTGAAGATATTCTGCAACACAGGACTAGGGAAGCAAACATTGCAGTCCAAGCTCCACCAAAGAAGAAGATCCCTGCTGCACACCCCAGGCTTCCTAATGAAATACATTCTGCCTGCCATAAGAACACTAAATCTTATCTGAAGAAAGACCACTTCACCCAAAGCCTGTACATTTTTTTTTAATTTTTAGAGATGGGGTCTCACTGTGTTGCCCAGACTGGACTCAAACTCCTGGGCTCAAGCAATCCTCCCACCTCAGCCTTCTGAGTAGCTGGAATTAGAGGCACATGCCACCATGCCTGGCATTTTTTTATACACAATATCTAACATTTAATCAAAAATTTATAGGCATGCCAGGACATGAAAAATAAATAAAAATCAAGAGAGAAAGAGAAGAAAAAAATGACACAAGTAGACCTTCAGGTTATCCATATGTTGGGGTTATTAAACATAGACTTTACTATCTGCAAGCTTAAAATAATCTACTTAAGGAAATAGATGAAAAGGTGACAAATATTATCAGAAAAAAAGAAGCCTATTTTTAAAAGTATCAAATAGGAATTCTAGTAATAAAAACAGTTAAATAAAATTGAGAATAAAATATATAGTTTTAATAGGTTAGAAACAGCTACAGTGATGATTAGCACCCTGGAGTCACTAGAAAATAATCAAATTGAAGCACATTAAAAAAAATTTAAGGTAGAAAATACAGAAAACAGTATGAGACATATAAGACATACTGAAAACATCTAATATATGTGTAATTAAAATTTCAAAATGAGAAGAGAGAGAATATAGGCAAAACAAGTATTTGAGAACACACTGACAGAGTTTTCAAAACTATTAGAAGATATCAAGCCAAAGATTAAAGAAATTCTGTAACCCACACATGGTTTAAATATAAAGAAAACAACATTAAAGTACATCACAGTAAAACCGCTAAAAACCAAAGATAAAGTAAAAGTCCTAAAAGCAACCAGATTTTTAAAAGATATTTTACCTTCAAAGGAATAGCAATAAGCTCGATCGCCGGTTTTCCGAGAGAAATTACAGAAGCAAGTCAATGGGGTGATTCCTCTAAAGTACTGAAATAAAATAACTGCCAAATGAGATCTCCATACCCAACTAAAATCAAACATCCTTCAAAAACGAAATCAAATGGCCAAATGACGATATGCCAGAAATAGAAGGTTGGTTTCATATTAGAAATTATATTGACATAATCCATCAAGTTAATAGATCAAAGGAAAAATGTGATTATCACCACATATGCTTGAAAAGCATCAAAATTCAACATGTAGTCCCTATTTAATCATTCAAGAAAATAGGAATTGCTGAATATTTTCTTAGCAACATATTTCTTAGTGGGGAAATACTGCAGGCTTTTCCTCTAAGATCAGGGACAAGAAAAGTATGTTTACCATCTCCTCTACTACTCAACATTGTAATGCACATATTAGCCAATGCAATTAGACAAAGCAAATCAACTAAATGCATGAGAATTGATAACACATAAGTAAAGCTGTCTCTATTTTCAGTGATATGAATAAATGATAAAATTAACCCAAATAAATATAATAACAACATACTATAAAAGAAGTCATCTACAGAAAGTAATAATTTTATGTACACAAATAATAGTCAATTATGATGTAAAATGGTAGAAAAAATACTACTCCTTGTTACAACAACAATGAAGAAAAATACATAATTGAGAATAACCTTAATAAGGAATGTGCAACATCTACATTGCATTAAAACACTCCTGATGAAAAGAGTTTGGCAATTTCTTTAAAAATTAAAATATTTATCTACCCCTTGGTCATCTAGATATTAATCCAAAATAAATGAAAGCATATGTCCATATAAAGCCATGTACACAAATGTTCATATCAGCTTTATTTGCAATAATTAAAAAATTGAAACAACCCAAAGGTACACCAAGAGATGAGTGAATGCTTTATGACATTGAGCTTGACAGTGATTTCTTAAATATGACACCAAAAGCACGAACAATGAAAGCAAAATTAGACAAATGGGATTACATAAAACTACAAAGCTTCTACACAGCAAAAGTAATCAGCAGACTGAAAAGACAACTTAAGAAATGGGAGAAGATATTTGCAAACTATATATCTGATGAGGGATTAATGTCCAAATTATATAAGGAACACCTAAAACTCGATACAAAAACTTAATTTTTAAAATGGACGAAAGATTGGAATAGACATTTATCCAAAGAAAACATATAAATGGCCAACAGGTATATGAACATCCCTAATCATCAGGGAAATGAATACAAATCAAAACCACAATGACATATCACCTCATACCTGTTAGGATGGCTTTTATCAAAATATAATAATAATAATAACCAGTGGTAGGGAAAATGTGGAGAAATTGGAACTCTCATAGACTACTGATGGGAATGTAAAATGGTGCAGCCTCTGTGGAGTATGGAGGTTACTCAAAAAGTTAAAGATATAGTGGCCCTATTATCTAGCAATCCCACTTCTGGGTATATATCCAAAAGAATTGAAATTAGGATCTCAAATAGATATATGTACTGTCAAGTTCATTACAACATTATTTATAATGGCCAAGATAAGAAAACAATCTAAATGTCCATCAACAGATGTATGGATAAAGAAAATGTGGTACATGCATACAACGGAATATAATTCAGCCTTTTAAAAAAAGGAAATCCTGCCACCTGCAACAACATGAATGAATCTAGAAAACATTATACTAAGTGAAACAAACCAGTCATAGAAAGACAAATACTGCATGAATCATTTGAATTAGATATCTAAAAGAGTCAAACTCAGAAAGTAGAATGGAGTTTTTCAGAGGCTTGGGAGAGGGGAAAATGGTGAGCTGTTTTTCAATGGGTATAATGTTTCAGTTATACAAGATGAGTAAGTTCTAGGGATCTGCCACAAAATGGTGCCTACAGTTAACAATACGGTATTATGCACTTAAAAATTTCTTAAGAAGGTAGATCTTAGGTTAAGTGTTCTTACCACCAAAAAAAATACCACAAAGGATGCAAGAAAATTTTTGGAAGTATTAGATATGTTTGTTATCCTGATTGTACATAATTATGGTTTCACAGGCATACACATATGTACAAACTCATCAAATTGCATGTATTAAATAGGTATGGTTTTTTGTACAGTATTTGTTATACCTCAATAAAGCTATTAAAAATTAAAAATAAAAAACTGTGAAAACTGTGGTGCCTTCATACAAAGTAACTCTAATCAGCAATATAAAGACTAAACTATTAATACAAGCAGTGGCATGAATGGATCTCAAAGTTATTTATGCTCAGCAAAAAAGGCAGACAAAAATGAGTACATACTGCATTATTCTGCCCAGATAAAATTTTAGAAAAACTAATCTATAGCGACAGAAGTTATTTCAGGGTTGCCTGGGGACGTGAGGAAGGGGCTGGAAGAAAAGAGTGCACAGGGGTACAAGGGAACTTTGGGGAATGAGGGATATTTCACAGTCTTGACTGTGATGGCAATTTCATGGATATAAGACAAAAACACTTCTGAGTATTGCACCTTTCATGGGGACTCAAGAAGCACATTAAAATTAGCACTGTGCTTCAAGTGCATGGCCTCCGCTCTGCAAATTTTTGGAGGATAGAATACGGAAAAGGTAAGGAGCTCACAGCTTACGTGTTGGGAGTCAGCAAACAAGTGAGTGCTCTCTGCCTCTTCGATGCCTCCCTGCCCCAGATCCTGGGCACCCTACACTTCCACTGTCTACTAATTGTCTACACAAAGTAACACTACTATGTATAGAGTGATATTTGTTGTTTCCAATTCTCACTACCATCTTGCAAGGCAAGTGTTATCTACATCATACTGCTGAAGGAATTGAGGCCCAACTGGTTTTAGCCACATGCCGGTAAGGAAAGGGAAGGCATGAATTTAAACCCAGGTCTGCTGACCCTGCAGCCTGGGGTCATTAGCAGTGGTTAAGAGCATGCACTCCACTTTGGCAGGCCGAGGCGGGCGGATCACGAGGTCAGGAGATCGAGACCATCCTGGCTAACACGGTGAAACCCCGTCTCTACTAAAAATACAAAAAATTAGCCGGGCGCGGTGGCGGCGCCTGTAGTCCCAGCTACTCGGGAGGCTGAGGCAGGAGAATGGCGTGAACCTGGGAGGCGGAGCTTGCAGTGAGCCGAGATCCCGCCACTGCACTCCAGCCTGGGCAACAGAGCCAGACTCCGTCTCAAAAAAAAAAAAAAAAAAAAAGAGCATGCACTCTGGAATCAGGCAGGCAAAAACTAGAAATCTTCACCTGTTAGCTGTATGATCTTGGGTAGATTAGTAACCTCTCCAATCACCAGTGTTCTTCTCTATAAAATGAAGATAATAATAATAGATCTATTCGAAGGAGTAGAAATAAACAATATATCTAAACATTGCTGGGAACAAGAAATAGCTCAAACAATATTTAAGAAGATCTGTGTCTATTCAGAGAGTCAGCTAAGTTAAAACCAGAAAGAACCTTACAAAGCATCTTGTACAATTTACCTCCCAATTTCAAAGATTATATATTTTTCCTCTACATCCAATTATTGTGAAAATCCCCCTTAATAGGATTTCATAAACAACTTTATTCCTTCTCCCTGATGTTATCTTATGTTACACAGTATATTGCTTTTAGATTCTCCAGACCAATCAGAGTAGAAAATTATCATCCTGTCTTTCTCTGTCACTCTCTGTGACCGCCTGCCTGGCTCACTAATGTCTGTTCCAGACCAGGACTGGAAATAGCAGCCTTTAGTTAACAACCAGAGCCAAAAATATCACATTCCCTAGGTAGAATAATTTAGTCACTTTAGACCAGACCTTTTTCTTACTGTACTTATTTTCAAAAGCAATGTTGAATGTAGGTTGTTTTATTCCTAACGCAGATAAAACATCCATGTATAGATAAAGGAAACATAAACTGTAGTTTTTTTCCATTCATTTTTTGGATGGAAATGGTAATTTTTTTCCATTCATTTATTCAAATAATATGCATCGCATGCCTACATACCAGTGCCAGGCATATTCTAGGTGCTAGGGACAAAAGTAAACAAGCCAGAGGCATGATTCCTGCCCCCACAGGCTTCTGGTCTAGCAGAAAGACAGTAATCCTCAGTTTTTAAAATAATTGTATAATTACAATTGTGATGAGAGCTGAGAGAACAAATCAGAGAGCTCTAAGAATGTTGAAGAGGTTGCTGCCCCTGAAAGATGATGCGGTCTCTCCCTCTTCAATGAGCTCAACCTGGAGAAGGGCCTGAGTGGGGATAGACTTCAAGGGCAGGCTTCAAGGGAAGACCTTGCCTTACCAAAATAACAAAGCAATAGAACTACAGCAGATGTGTGGGGCAGATAGGGTAAATCCGGCCAGCTCAATATCTGTATCAAACTTCTAAGGTCTCCTCTGGTCCTGCAGAGGTTGGAATTCTAAAACCCCGTATCCTGGACTTCCTTGCAGCTAGATTCTGGATCTGATTTAGGTTTCTCCTACCAGCTGTGCCCACTGAGGGCATCAGTTCCAGAACTGGATTAACCAGGAAGACAAGAGGCAGTAGGTGAGGTCCATTTTTTGGGGACAGATCTAGAGTGGGTGACATAGCTCTTAGCCAATAGTTGCAGTAACATCTTCCTAATCCTCAGACCAAGACTATGGTAGTGTCAGTTTGTAACCAACTGCTGAAAATCCAATTCCCCAAAAATAGCAGACACTTGTCCTGCTCCATGCTACATCTCCTCATCCAACCTGGTTTTAGCATAGCTAGGGTGGGAAGCTGCCTGCATTCTACCTCAAGCCCCTGCCATGCCAAGTCTCTGTTTCTCTGTTTCAAGCTTCAGACTTTCTCCAAAGTCATAAAAGGTGGTCCAGCTCATAGAGATGTAACCCACAAGTTCTAACTGTTCACACACTTGAAACCAACCCTTAACCCTCAGGGAGCAGGTGTCGTGGATAAATGCCCCAGCCTCTCATTGTAGAAGGGAGAGTTCTCAGGTGCATTCCACTTAATTCCTCAGAGGGTCCTCAGAGGTCTACAGTGGAAACCTTCGCATTAAATGTGCACTTTCTTGCCATTCCCCACTCTTCTGTGTCTTAGTCTCCCCAGGCCCTCATCCTGGCTTTCTAGGATAAAACTGTCCACATGAACTATCAGCATCCAAGTCCTTATCTCAGCCTCTGGAAGCCAAATTAAGCCATAACATACAACTTACAGATTAAGGCAGACAAGTAGTTCCCCCATTAGGCCAGTTCTTCAGTATTTTTCTGGAAACTGTCTTGGAGACCCAGCCTAGAGCTGACTCCTCCAACACTACCAACAATTATTGAAGCAATAATTCCCTGTGTCAAATCCTTTTCTAATCAAAATCACTCAAGTGGTCCGTTGGCTGTATTTGAACCCCAACTTGCTACATGTTTCCTATATCCTGGATGGAGCACTTCCAGCCTGACTTGCTTTAAGGCTAATGCCATTGGGGCCACTTCACCCCAGCAGATGAAGAAAACTGCAGGAATGGCTTTACTCTTCTTCAGGTCTAACATGTAACCTGATCATTCTAATTTGAAATTTTCCTTTGTGCAACTATCACATTTACTTTTTAAAATACTACCCAATTCTCGACTCCTGTCTTCTTTGTTCAGAATAAGACCTCTGAACAATACTGACCAACAGAGAAATTTTTAATGCCTGAGTGTGGAATGGTTTATTAATACTTCATGAAAACACCCAGTTAGTGTTTTTCTCTAAGAGATCGAATAATTTCAGTGCTAAGACCAAATAATACTAATAGTGAGGTGTATGGTAATGGGGGTAAGGTGAGGATTTCTTTTTTCTTGCTAAAATGTTGAAAATACGTAAAAATATGACAAATATCTACTAAACACCTAGGATTTTTTTTTTTTTTAAGATTGAGTCTGACTCTGTAGCCCAAGCTGGAGTGCCGTGATGCGATCTCAGCTCACTGCAACCTTTGCCTCTGGGGCTCAAGCGATTCTCGTGCCTCAGCCTCCCAAGCAGCTGGGACTACAGGTGCATGCCACCACACCTGGCTAATTTTTTGTATTTTAGTAGAGACAGGGTTTCACCATGTTGCCCAAGGTGGTCTCAAACTCCTGAGCTCAGGCAATCTGCCTGCCTCCACCTCCCAAAATGCTAGGATTACAGGCATGAGCCACCTAGGATTTTAAGACATCATACTTGCTTCCAGCTTCAGCTACTTTTTTAAAAGATTAAAGACATAAAAATGGACAAAGTTGAATCCCATTGCCACCCTCCTCATTCTATTCTAATTCTCCATTCTCCATCTCCCTCCCCGAGAGGCACCACTGTCATGAATTTCATGTGGGTCTTCCATTCTATACTACATAGCTTTGTTATAATGATAAATCTGTAAGTATACATGGAAAGTTTATTTTTCTAATTTATATAAATGACTCATTATATTAATCCCTTTGTGACTTCCTTATTTTACTTTATTAACATTTTAAATCTATTCATATTGAAACATATAGATCTATTTCATTCATGACTAGTTAGATTCCTTTCTCCATTTACTCATTGATAGACATGTAGATTCTTTTTAGATTTAGGTTATTTAAAACTTTACTTCAATACATACCCTTATATGACTCTGCTTATAAACGTGTCTGAAAGTTTCGTTAAGGGCTATACTTAGAAACGGAAATGCCAAGTATATTCTCTAGAGTGTGCACATCTTCAATTTTTCTAGATGTTACCAAACTGTTTTCCAAGATAGTTGTAGCAATTTACAATCCCATAAGCAGTATAAAAGTTTTTATTTTTTTAATCATTTGCCAACACTTGGTATTTTCAGAATTTTTTAATTTTACCAAGCCATAGGTGAGAAATGGTATCTTATTTTGTTGTTTAATTTGCGTCTCTCTGATTACTGGTAAGGTTGAACATCCTGTCTTATTTATATGATATCCAATTTCTCTCTTTTGTGAATACCTGTGTATAAATTATATGCATGTTTCTCTTGTGTTGACTATTTCATATTGACTCATTGGATGTGTGTGTGTGTGTGTATGCTGCATTATAAGCCTGTCTATAATGTATGTTGCTTCTTCCCATCTTAGCTTATATTTTAATTTCACTTACGTGACCTTTCTTATTAGGAAGTTTAACTTTTAATCTGATAAAATTCATCAAACTTTGTATCACTAGGTCAAGATTTTTGTATCTTGTTGATAGAGTTTGGTTCTGTGTCCCTGCCCAAATCTCATTTTGAATTGTGATCTTCAGTGTTGGAGAAGGGGCCTGGTGGGAGGTGATTGGATCGTGGGGGCAAATTTCCCACTTTCTGTTCTCATAATAGTGAGTTCTCGTGAGATCTGGTTGTTTAAAAGTGTGTAGCACTTCCTCCTTCACTCTCTTTCTCTCCTACTCCACCATGGTAAGACACGCTTGCTTCCTCTTCACCTTTCACCATGATCATAAGCTTCCTGAAGCCTCTCCAGCCATGCTTTCTTTACAGCCTGTGGAGCTGTAAACCAATTAAACCTCTTTGCTTTATAAATTACCCAGTCTCAGGTAGTTCTTTATAGCAATGTGAGAAGACACTAATACAGAAAACTGGTACCAGGAGTTGGGTACTGCTATAAAGATACCTGAAAATGTGGAAGTGACTTAAGAACTGGGTAACAGGCAGAGGTTGGAACAATTTGGAGGGCTCAGCAGAAGACAGGAAGATGTGAGAAAGTTTGGAACTTCCTAGAGACTTATTGAATGGTTGTGACAAAAATGATAGTGACACGAACAGTGAAGTCCAGGCTGAGTTGGTCTCAGATGGAGATGAGGAACTAATTGGGAACTGGAGCAAATGTCACTCTTGCTATGCTTTAGCAAAGAGACTGGCTGCCTTGTACTCCTGCTCTAGAGATCTGTGGAACTTTGAACTTGAGAGAGATTTTTTTGGGTATCTGGCAGAAGAAATTTCTAAGCAGCAAAGCCTTTGAGATATTGTCTGGCTGCTTCTAAAGCCTATGCTCATTTGCATAAACAAAGAAATGACCTGATACTAGAACTTATATTTAAAAGGGAAGCAGAGCATAAAAGTTTGGAAAATTTGTAGTCTGACCATGTGTTAGAAAAGAAAAACCCATTTTCTGGGAAGAAATTCAAGGTTTTAGAAATTTGCGTAAGTAAAGAAGAGTCAAATGTTACTAGTCAAAACAATGGGGAAAAATGCCTCCAGAGAATTTCAGAGACCCTCACAGCAGCCCCTCCCATTAAAGTCCTGGAGACCTAGGAGGGGAAAATGTTTTCATGGGCCAGGCCCAGGGCCCCACTACTCTGTGCGGCCTCAGAACATGGCACCATGCATCCCAGATGCTCCAGTCATGGCTAAAAGGGGCCCAGGTACAGCTCAGGCCATTGCTTCGGAGGGTGCAAGCCCTAAGCCTTGGCAGTTTCCATTTGGTGTTGGACCTGTGGGTGTACAGAGGGCAAGAGTTGAGGGTTAGAACCCTCCACCTAGATTTCAGAGGATGTATGGAAATGCCTGGATGTCCAGACAGAAGTCTGCTGCAGGGGCAGAGCCCCCATGGAGAACTTCTACTATGTGCAAGAGGAAAAAGTGGGGTTGGAATCCCCAAACAGAGTCCTCACTGGGGCACTGCATAGTGGATCTATGGGAAGGAGACCACTGTCCCCCAGATCCCAGACCCCAAAATGGTAGATCTGCCAACAGCTTGCACTGCGTACCTAGAAAAGCCACAGGCACTCAATACCAGCCCATGAAAGCAGCCACAAGGGCTGTTCCCTGCAGAGCCACAGAGGCAGAGCTTCCCAAGGCCTTGGGAGCCCCTGCCTTGCATCAATGTAGCCTGGATGTGAGACATGGAGTGAAAGGAGATTATTTTGGAGCTTTGAGATTTAATGACTGCCCTTCCGGGTTTCAGACTTGCACGGGGCCTGTGGCCTGTTTGTTTTGGCCAATTTCTCCCATTTGCAATGGGAGCATTTACCCAATACCTGTACCCCCATTGTATGTTGGAAGTAACTAACTTGTTTTTTATTTTACACACTCAGAGGTGAAAGGCACTTGCCCTGTCTCAGATGATACTTTGGACTTGGACTTTCGAGTTAATGCTGGAATGAGTTAAGACATTGGGGGACTGTTGGGAAGGCATGATTGTGTTTTGAAATATAAGAAGGACACGTGGTTTGGAAGGGGGCAGGGCCAGAATTATATGGTTTGGCTCTGTCCCCACCCAAATCTCATGTTGAATCATGATCTTCAGTGTTATTATAGAAGGGTCCTGGCAGGAGGTGATTGTATCATGAGGGCAGATTTCCCCCCTTGCTTTTTTCATGATAGTGAGTGAGTTCTCATAAGATCTGGTTGTTTAAAAGTCTGTAGCACTTCCCCCTTTTCTCTGCCTCTCTCCTGCTGCCATGTGAAGATATGTTTGCTTCTCTTTCACCCCTCCGCCATGATTGTAAGTTTCCAATGGCCTCCTTAGCCATGCTTCCTGTACAGCCTGCAAAACCATAAGCCAGTTAAACCTCTTTTCTTTATAAATTACCCAGTCTTGGGTAGTTCTTTACAGCAATGTGAGAATGGACTAATATACTTGTTTAAGAAAATATTCTCTACCCTAGGACAAAGTCTGGCTATTTACTGAAATGCATGTTCTCTCTTTCTTGACATGCTGCTAGACCACAGCATTTCCCAGTGTTGCACCTCTGCAGTTGACAAGCGGAGTGCTAGCAGATGTGATGTGTGTCACTTCCAGGCCTGGCCTCTAAAATGTCCTGCGTGATTCCTCATGCTGTTTTCTCTTTCATTAATAAGGTAGATGCAGAGAACCCAGATAAGATTTCAAAGTCCTAAGGTAAGGTAGAGCCATTAGATAAAAAGATCTCGAGTCCCTGAGTGAGGCCATGGAAAGCTGCCCAGTGAACTCTGGCCTGAGTAAGAAACACTTGTTTAGTTGCATTAAGTCTTTGTCATCTGATGTTTTATTTGTAATCCCAGCAGGTCCTAACCTTTAACAAGCTAGTACATCCACTGAGTCCAAAACTTTTTATCCTATATTTGCTTTTAAAGTTGTAAAGTTTTGTTTTTATATTTAGTATTTCAAGCCTTCTGAAATTTATTTCCTATAAATAGCATGAGAAAAAATCCATTTTTTCTTTCTGACAAGCTAATTGTGTCAACCTTGCACATTAAATATTTATTAAGTAGTTCTCCTCCATCCATCATATATCAAATTCCCAATTTTATGTATACATCTGTTTCTAGACTATTCATGCTGTTATATCATTTACAGGGTGTCTAAAAAATTAAAAAGCATTAAATAAATTTATTCTTAAATAATACATTCATTGCATTCTTCAAATCATATGCTCTATTTATTTTTATCAACTTTCAGATGCTTTTTCATATCTCTAAATGTAAAGCAATGAATTCAATTAACAGTTTAAGAACAGCACAAAAAATGTGTTATTTTCCCTGTGTTTCTAGGCTTTCTGTATAGTATACCATCTTTATTCTATTTTTCAAAGAAACCTATAACTTACAGATAACAGAATTTAGCCAAAGGTAATCTTATTTAAGATCTTTGCTACAATTTAATTGGGTATCTTTTACCAAAAAACAAAGTCTTTCTTATTTATTTAATATTTAATAGTTTAACAGAAACTAGAACACTTAGCCTGGAAATGGAATAAACCAAATATGTTCATGATCAGAGATTTGTTTTATAGTTTCCCTTTAATGAAAGCTAATGTTCTTCATAAAAAGAGATTCAGATTTCTGATTTTGTATTTTTCTTCCTCAAGAGTTGTATTCCGCTAAATCTTGTTTTTTGTTTTTTTTTTGACACAGAGTCTTTCTCTGTCGCCCAGGCTAGAATACAGCGGCACCATCTCAGCTCGCTGCAGCCTCTGCCTCCCAGATTCAAGCTATTCTCATGCCTCAGCTTCCTGAGCACCTGGGATTACAGGCATGCATCACCACACCTAGCTAATTTTTGTACTTTTAGTAGAAATGGCTTTTTACCATGTTGGCCAGGCTGGTCTCAAACTTCTGACCTCAGGTGATCTGCCTGCCTTGGCCTCCCAAAATGCTGGGATTACAGGCATGAGCCACCACATCCAGCCTGTATTCTATTAATTCTTAACCAAAAATAAAAAATTATTTGGGGAATTTTTATTAAAGTACATTTGGGAAGATAGACTAATATATTTTTTAATATCCTTGAACAATATTTTCTAACTTTCTCTATGGGACATATGGGTTTCTAAAGGACATTCATGCATTTCATTAATTTAATTCAAGTACTTTCATGCTATAATTATAAACCAGATTTTTTTCTATGCTCCATTATGTTTTCTGTTTTCTATGAAGTTTCTAACTGGCTTTTGCTGATGTATAGGAATACCATTGGCTTCTGTATTAGTCCATTCTTGTGTCACTATAAAGGAATACCTGAGGCGGGGTAGTTTACAAAAAGAGGTTTAATTGGCTTCTGGTTCTGCAGGCTGTACAGGAAGCATGGCACCAGCATCTGCTTCTGGTGAGGTCTCAGGGAGCTTACAATCATGGTGGAAGGCAAAGAGAGAACAGGCGATGTCATGTAGTGAAAGCAGAAGCAAGAGATAAAAAAAGAGGGAGGTCCCAGACTTTTAAAGAACCAGAGCTCACATGAACTAACTGAGCGAGAACTCATTTATTACCAAGGGGGTGTTGCTAAGCCATTCATGAGGGATCTGCCCTCATGATTCTATCACCTCCCACCAGGCCCCACCTCCAACACTGAAAATCACATTTCAACATGAGATTTGGAGGGGACAAACATTCAAACCATATCAACTTCTAAATACTAATCTTGCTTATATTGCTTCTTTCTAACACCACCAAATTTATTTTTATAATTCGTCTGTAGATTCTGTTGCATTTACTATGTAGATAATCATTACCTTGCAAATAATAATGTTTCTTTCTTTCCAAATGTTAGATATCACTTCTTTGTTCTTACCTTATTATATTGGCTTGACCTCCAGAAAAAAATATTGAAAGATTGATGATGGTGAATTTGTTGATTACCTTTTAGATTTTTTAATGTTTTTGGTTTATTTCATTTGAAGCTATGGTACTGGGTGCATGAAAATTTAGCATTGTTATATTTCCTCAAATGAAAAGCATTTTATTATTTTATATAGTAACCTTCTTTATCTCTATAAGGGTAACTCATCTATCAGCAGGTTTTATTGGCTGTGCATTTTGTGATTTATGGCCTCTTGGTATTTGTTTTTTTATTGAAAAGTAACTCCCATACCTCTAGTTTTTTTAATAAACATGATTAAAGCTGTAAGTTTACTCTCACGTACTGTTTCACTGCATCTCACACATTTGAACGTGTAGTAATAACATTTCATTCTAAATGATTTTAAATTCTATTGTGATTATTTTGAGGCATAGGAGGAGTGGGTTTTTACTTATTCCAAATGCATATGTATTTTTAAAAGTTACATTTTACTTGTAAATTTCTAATTAAATTGCATTTTGGAAAGAAATCTGGTCTCTACAATGTCTTGGATTTTGTTAAAACTTTCTTTATGGTTTGATATGTAGTCAGTGTTTATAAATGTTCTATGTGTGTTTGTCTATAAATGTTCTTGTGTGTTTATAAATGTTTTGGATGTATGTATGTACATCCTGTATGTTTTCATGAAGCCACATATATAATTTCAAGTTTGTTCTGTTTTCAAACTTCTGCACTCTCAATGAATTGGTAGCTGTTCAACCTATAGGTCTCTTTCTCTCTCTCTCAAAATATCTTAATCTATAGGTTAAAGAGCTACCAATAAATAAATATATTAATAAATAAATATATTAATATATTGAATAAATATAAATAAATATATTAAATCTGCTCTTAAAAGTATAGCTATATCAATTTTTCTTATAATTCCATCAATTTTAGCTTCACATATTTTAAAGCTATATTACAAGGTCTACATAAGTTCATGTTCATTATATCTTATTCATGAATATTTCTATTCTAGCATACAGGATACTATTAACTATTGCTGTTTAACAAATCAGCTAAAAATGCAATAGCTTAAAAAAATAAGCACTTATTATGACACATGAGTCTATGGGTCAGCTGGACAGTCTTGTTGATCTGGGTCAAGTTCAGCTAATCTCAGCTGGGCATGCTCATGCATCTTGATCAGACAGTGGGCTGGTTGGGAGTTGGCTGCTCTGGGACGGCTTCAGTCACATGGCTGGTGTTGGCTGGCTGTTGGCAATAACAACAGATGTAACTGAGCCACAGTTGTCTCATCTCCCAGCAGGCTAGCCCTACCTTGTTCCCATGGCACAGCTGGGGCTCCAAAACCACAAAGGCTTCTTAAGAGCTATGCTCAAAACTGGCACAGCATCACTTCCAGAACATTCCCTTGCCAAAGAAAGTCACAACCTAGCCCAGATTAAAGGGATTTTAAAAAAACAGAGAGAGAGACTTTTGTTAGGAGGACCTGCAAAGTTACTTGCAAAAGGAGGGACAAAGAATTGAGCATGTTTTAAAAATCAATCTGTCACATAAAATGCTGCTTCTTTCCTCGAATACTGCTAAATATTTGAGCCATATTAATACCGACCTACAGTAATTCCCCCTTATTGGCAGGGAATATGTCCCAAGACCTCCACTTCATGCCTGAAACCATGGATAGTACTGATCGCCATATATATGTTTTTCCTATACATGTATAGCTATGATAAAGTTTAATTTATAAATTAGACACAGGAAGAGATTAACAATTACTAATAATACAATAAAGCAATTATAACATATACTGCAAGAAACGTCATATAAATGTGGTCTCCCCCTCTCTCAAAATATCTTATTGTGCTACACCGTGGGTAACTGAAGCCAAGGAAAGTGAAATTGTGAATAAGGGGGGACTACTGTATTTATGTAATATTACTTTAGTTTTTTCTCATAAAGTCCAAATTTATTATCTCTATCTCACTTTCAAATAGGACAAGACACTTGGCATGTTTTAAATCAAGCTTGTCCAACCCACGGCCCACAGGCCATGTGCAGTACAGGTTGGCTTTCAATGAAACCCAACACAAATTCGTAAACTTTCTTAAAACTTTATGAGATTTTTTTTTTTTTACTTTTTTTTTGCTCATCAGCTGTCATTAATGTTATGTATTTTATGTGTGACCCAAGACAATTCTTCTTCCAAAGTGGCCAGGGA
Source organism: Pongo abelii (assembly GCF_028885655.2). Lineage (NCBI taxonomy): Eukaryota > Metazoa > Chordata > Mammalia > Primates > Hominidae > Pongo > Pongo abelii. Next base: position 147,085,070 of record NC_071992.2, on the reverse strand, counting down.
AGCCAAAAGATTGGACGCCCCGTCTTAAATCATTAGAACTGCCCTATTTCTAGCTTTTACGTTATTATTGTCTAAAATTTTTCTTCCATTGTTTTATTTAAATCCAAAAAGGTGTGTGTGTGTGTGTGTGTGTGTGTGTGTTCACGTGTAGGTTTTACTCTAAATAGTTAATGAGTAACTACGTATTTCAACAGTTTGTTTACAGTATTTTCTTGAACCTTACTTCTTTCTTCCATATTTGTTTTTCTTCTTGATGAATTTTACCATTTTGTAGCTCTTTGGGCTGTAATTTCCTTTACATTCTTTCTTTTTATTTTATTTTATTTTTTTGAGACAGGGTCTCATGCTGTCATCCAGGCTGGAGTGTAGTGGTACAATCACAGCTCATTGTAGCTTCGACTTCCCGGGCTCAAGCGATCCTCCTACCTCAGCCTCCAGAGTAGCTGGGACTACAAGTATAGCCACTATTCCCAGAAAATTTTTTAATTTTTTGTAGAGATGGGAGTCTCTCTATGTTGCCCAGGTTGGTCTTGAAATCCTAGGCTCAAGCGATCCTCCCACCTCAGCCTCCCAAATTGCTGGGATTACAGACATAAGCACCACACTCAGCCCCTGCTTTTATGCTCAAACAAATTTTCTGTATAATTCTAGGGCGGTAATTATTTTTTCTCTGCTCTTTGGGTGGGGATACACACACACACATACATATAACATATATACACATATATATAACTTCAAAGCCAAAATTTCAAACATATTTTTAGGTTGGTGCAAAAGTAAACCTACCTAACATTTTTATGAAAAGGTTGGGTTTAATAGTAAGTTGATCAGTAAAGATTAGCACAGAAAGTGTAGAGGTAAAGCAAAAATAATGCAATGTTACCAAAAAAAAAAAAAAACATTAAAGTATGAGAAATGCTGTTTAAGCCATTCTAAGTTCCCTCCTCCCCCACCACACTGGCCAGTTGTCCCCGCCAAGCCTCTGTGGATAAGCTAGCTGAGCTCTCAAAGGCAAATCCGAAAAAATGCAAAAGTTTAGGACTTTCCTTTCTACAGCCTTTCCTAGAATTAACTGACACACTGCAAAGGTGCTACCTTTACCACTTTCAGTGGAGGGAAGTGTTAAATGTAGGATCCAGCTCGAAAGGAAGAAACTAGAAATGGTTGTCAAGCATGAAGAAACATCTGAGATGTCTTCAAAATCCCTAAGAGAAGAATCACCATTAACAGGGATAAATCAGGCTTTGCTCCGTTGATTTTGATTTTTAGAATCTCATTCCTCACCCTCCCATCTGTCCTTCTGATGAGCCTGCAGTTTAGATGCAGCTCACAAGAGCCTCCTCTTAATGCTATTAAGTAAAGCAGTCAGTGTGAAGTTAATACCACATCTCCCCTGACACTAAACTCGATATCCAAATTTAAGCCCTTCCCATATGTTCCCATTACCAGACTGGACTTGCTTAAGTGGAAAGTCTAACTAATGCTCAGAAAATTTTACTTTTACTGAGTCAATGCCGCAGTGAACTGTGCCGCAGAGTGAACTGGTGCCTCTGCTTTCTTTGGGCTTGTTTTTCCTCTGTGAAGTTGACAGGGGGCATTTTTTTTCAAGTTCCTAGGCCTCAGAACTCCAAAAGAATGATAAGTTCCTTTCAAGCTCTCATTGATAAATAATAGGATATGGGAAAACACTTTTAGAACTAGAGCATCCTTTCTTAGTAAGGATAAATAAAAACAGATGCATTCATACATTGCTGAACAAAGTGTAAATTCCCTCCTAAAAAACGTCTGGCAGGGTTATTTAATAATATGCATGATTTTCCCTCCAGCATTTGCAGTATTGTAAGATAGCCTATTGTATAAGGATAAATTTATATAAGAATGTTTACTGCATGATTATTTATGATAGTGGCAGTACACTGGAAACTACTTCAATATTCATCAATAGGGAATTGGTTGAAGAACTATGATGGTCATGCTATGAAATATTATGTAGCTATTAAAAATAAAGAGATGTATATGTATTGAACTAGAAGAATGCCCATGATATGTTATTAAGTGAAAAGTATTAAGTTATAAAGTAATGTGTAAAATGTCATATAATTTTTCATTTAAAAAAGAAAAACTACATCTACAAATATATGAATACACACACACAGGAAGAATTATATGTGTATACATGTAAATATATGAAAGAGTACCTCTACACACAAAAACTATTAGCATTGGTTAGTACGAAGAAAAGGGATTGGGAGAAGATAGGAAAAATCCTTAACTTTTTATATATCTTTCACACTTTGACTTGTTCCAGTGGTCATGCATTATTTTTATAATGTAAAAAAAAATAAAGTTTTTTAAATTAAGCACAAAGCATTCCAATCCCATAATATCAATATATTAAATAATATTATCAATACCATTCTCTTTAAATTGGGATAAATCATTACTTTAATCATTCACTAGTTCAACTAATAGGCATTGCATCCAGTCAATCCATATTTAGTAATGTCTGACATACCAGGCACTGTGCTAAATTCTAGGATACAACACAGAACAAAACAGACACAGACACTGCCTTCATGGAACTTATGGTCCACACGGCCAAAGAGATAGCGATATTAAATAAGTAAAGCATTTATACAAATTGTGACTAGAGCAAGGAAAGGAAAATATGGAATACTATGGAAGTGACCAAGGAAGACCATTCTGAAGAGAACACATGTAAGATGAGAAGATGTAAAACATGAAGATTTGGAAGATGTAAAAGATTGGGAAGTTTTACATCTTCCCAGAGATTGGGATCTTCCCCCGAACAAGGGAAGGTGGAATGAGATGAGGTCAGAGAGAAGGGCTACATATTACATAGCTATTTATGCCATGGGAAGGAGTTTGGATTTTGTTGTGAAGTGCACAGAAAAAGTCAACACAGAGGGCTGCCATGATGATATTTCTGTTACAGGGCAAACGCTGTATACACACCTGTGATAGAGACATTTAAAAAAGTAAGTATGGTGTGGGGCCATGACAGAGATCTATAGAAGCAGAGTGAGGAATAACTACTTCTGCCTGGAAGAATCTGGAAAGGATCCCCAGAAGATACAATACTTGATATGGGTTTTAAAGAATGATTAACAGTTCACCAGGCTGAGGCCAAGATGGGTGGAGATGGGAATCTGGTAGAAAATGTAGACAGACAAAAGTGTGCATAGATGTAGATGCTTAAGAAAGAAACACTTCAGAGGGAAATGAACCAGCATTTCCATGTAGCTCGAGAATAAGATACACGGCCAGAGGGAGACAGTGGTGGATGATAGACAGTGCACAGATTTGGGGGACCTTTGTAGACCATCCTACTTTTTGGAATTTATCCTATAGGACACATGATTTTTAAAAACAGGAATGTGTAATAATCACTTCTAATAACCATACTACATTCCAATTCATCACTCCATGAACCTTCACTTGTTCCATAAAAAGTTAAGACATGATCATAATTTTTGAATTGGATTTTGCCATCATATGGTAAATGCATGTTTAATGCTAAGAGAAACTGCCAGTTTTTCAGAATATTTATACCATTTTTAACTCCACCAGCAAAGTATGAGTGTTCCATTCACCTCATTCTCTCACCAACACTTGATACTGTCAGCCTGTGTAATTTTAGCCTTTCTTTTGGGATATAGACTGTGTTAGGTTGTTCTTGTATTGCTATAAAGAAATACCTGAGGCTGGGTAATTTATGAGAAAATAGGTTTAATTCATTCCTGTTCTGCAGGCTGTACAGGAAGCATAGCACGTCTGCTTCTAGTGAGGCCTCAGGAAGCTTCCAATAATGTTGGAAGGCAAGGAGGACCAGACATGTCACGTGGCAGGAGCAGGTGCAAGGGAGAGAGTCGGGGGAAAGGTGCCACACACTTTTAAACAATCAGATCTCATGAGAACTCACTCACTATCACAATGACAGCACCAAGGCATGAGGGATTCACCCTTATGACCCAAACACCACCCACCAAGCCCTACTTCCAACACTGGGGATCACATTTCAATATAAGATTTGGGGTGACAAATATTCAAACTGTCATAGAGGTATCTCAATATTATCGACATTGAGCATCTTTTCATATGTTTATTGCCCATTGTGATATCTTCTTTTGTAAGTGCCTGTTCAAGACTTTTGCCCATTTTTAATTGAAATGTTCATCTCTTTATTATTGATTTGTAGTAGTTCTTAATAAATTCTGGATTCATTTGTTTCACATCTAGTCTAATTCCAGGCAGAGAAATAGAAAGAAAATGAATCTTGACAGAAAATGAAGAAGGAAAAGAGAATATGTGTAGACTATCTAGTAAATGTCAATGAAGTTGCTAGGTAGGCTTAATTTGTTACTTAATTTTGTCCTCCCAGCAGCCCTTGTAAATTGGTTTCATTGATCCTATTGAATAAATGAAGAAACTGAATCTCAGAGGGGTTAAGAGACTGAGTCAGGGTCACTCAGCTATGATGTAGCAGAATCTGAGCTGACTGAAATCCATATCCTGACCCCTCTGAAGTTAAAAGGCTGCCTATCCAGATGGGCCTCAGCTCTCTCAAGATCCTGAGGTTGACAAGGTTAATGTGACTTCTTTGGACCTCTCCCTAAATAAATCAATTTATTTCCTAGTCCTGGCTCTAACTGGAGGATATTAATCTGCTAATGGTCCTTTCCACTGAGACACATGTTCACCATCTTTTAACCAGGGACCACATCTCCATGAGTACTAGCTTTCAAGGAGCTGCAGATCAATGCCTGTTACTCCATGTGCAAATTCTCTACCCTGCAAAGGTTGCCTCGAATAGATAAGCTGGACCCTGTCTTGCCATTAGCAGTAATAGGTGTCTGACAATTTCATCCATGAGGGGAGTCAGCAGGTCTTCACAAAAATATGTGCCTCGTAAGTGCTATGTGAAAGCTAGAAAGAAACGTTCCCACTAGATGTAACTGGCATTGGGATTTCACAAACACAGAGACTCTTAGAGGAGAAAGGTACCTCAGAGAATCTAATCCAATCCCTTCATGTCACAGATGGAGAACTGACAGCAAAGTCATTTTCTTAAGACACAAATCTGACAATGTCATTCCCACGCTTAATGCCTCCTCATCAGCTACAGGATAATAATAACTATAACAACAACACTATTTCATCCAATGCTATCTGCCATCAATTATAAGTTGTATCATCATTTTTGTTTACCACTAAGAAAGGAAAAGATACCTGCCAATTAAACTATGACACATAGCCCAGGGGGACATATGAATTGCTCACACCAGCGTCTTGTTGCTTTGAATGTTTTTCATCTATTTTGAGGAATTAGACAATCTCTGTTGCCATCGGTTGCAATGCTTTGTGTTCAACAGGCAATCCTTTTGCATGCACCACGTTAATGAAATTTTAATACAGCATCATCTCTTATAGGTGTCTCCCTTCCTAAAGCCTGTAAAAATACTTGGGTTTGCTTTGCAAGAAAATATAGGATTATTGTCATCCCACCAATGAATATTTGCTTCACTACTTTCAAATCTACTTTCTACCACTCTGTTTCAATGGCTTTCTATAGATACAATAATTTTTTATTTAATACCAAATTATAGTGTATTATTTTTAAGATATTTTCAGTGGCAACCAAATTAAACATCTGTCATATCAACAATACTTATCATGTTATTGAAGTCAGAACATGGATAGCTACACCCAAGGTCACACATGTATGGGCAATGTCACATCTGCTGCCTATTTAGCAGCAATTCTAAAGTATTACACACCATAAGTCACATCTAAAGTTCAGGCATGTTATACTACAGAAGAAGAAAAATGTGCATCTTAGAATCAATGAATTAAAAGGATAAAAGCCAGCACTAATTGAGCATTTACTATATGCCAGTCATTTCTGAAGTCTTTTTCAAGTCTAATGAATTTAATTTTCAGGGGGGGACCAGATGGCTGACTAGACACAGCCAGGATATGCCTTTCCCACCAAGAGAAACCAAAATATTGACTAAAGCATCACATTTCAAAGAGATCTTTTGAGATAAAATGCTGAAAGCCAATACAGAGGTGATGCAAACACTGAGGTTGAAGAGGGAGGAATCTGAGAGGCCTGCATAGAGTTGCCAAGTATCAGGATCAACTCTTGATCCAGAATAGGTCCTAAGGAAGGCGTGAGTCGAAGAATTCCAGGGCACCACACTCCTGCCATGGACTTCTGGGACCCTAGCTACAAGAGATCCCATGACCCCCAAAGCCATGTGAATTGGCAAGTGGAATTGCCCGGAGAGTAGGCAGAGGCAGAGCTTGAACCTGTGTGAAGCCCAGGAGGCTCTGCCTGTGGGACAGCTGAGGCAAAACACAACCACAGCTGCCCATCCCAGGCTCTCCACCTTGCCCTGAGTGAGATCTAGCCCCTGCTGACTGCCAGGCCGGGAGAGAGCAGGGCTGTCCATCCTGTGACACTGGGTCACACCTGATCTGCATGCCCCATTGTCCTTCAGTCCCTCCCAAGGCCCCTGCCTGGCCACTCATGCAACAAGCTGCCCACAGCCCAGCCTCTACTGCCCCGACTGAATGTTTTGCCATCCACCCGGGAGCAATATGGCCCCCAGAACAGCCAAGGGCCCAGGTACAAAGCTGTGGGCCCAGTGTTAACCCCTCAGCATTCAAGCAAGATGAGATCTGTGGCCTGAGATCGAGCTCTCACTCTGAGAACACTGAGAAGAGTGAGATGTGGGTTTGTGTGCTGATGCAGGAGCTGGGTATCCCTCTCTCCACAAGACCAGTCTGGGAAGGGGTATCTTGTTGGCCAGCTGCAGCTTCTGCCTGAGAGAGCCCCATGGCCTGCAACACCTGGAGTAGCCCAGCAACCTGGGTGCAGACCGCTTGGGACGAAACTAGCTGAACAGGCCTGCTCCTGGGGAAGTCACCAGAGGAAGACTGTCAGGGGAACATGAGATGGATGGTCCCACAGCTGTCTTCTGGGCAAAAAGCCCCAGACCAAGGGCACCATACCAGTTGATATGGTTTGGATTTATGTCCCCACACAAATCTCATGTTGAATTGTAATCCTCAATGTTAGAAGAGGGACCTGCTGGGATTTGACTGGATCATGGGGGCAGACTTCCCTCTTCCTGTTCTTGTGATAGTGAGTCCTCATTAGATCTGATTTTTTAAAGTATGTAGCACCTCTCCCTTCTCTCTCTTCCTCCTGCTCCAGCCATGTAAGTTGTGCCTACTTCCCCTTCACCTTCTGCCATGATTGTAAGTTTCCCAAGGCCTCCCCAGCCATGCTTCCTGTACAGCCTGTGGAACTGTGAGCCAGTTAACCTCTTTTCTTTATAAATTACCCAGTCTCAAGTATTTCTTTATAGCAGTGTGAAAACAGACTAATACACTAGTTATGCACCCATGGCACCATTGCTCCACCCAGAAATCCTCTGCCCTTGACCCACTGCATCAGCAGATCACCCGCAGACACACCCTACAACCTGCTCTGACTCTGCCAAGCTCAGGGAACCAGCAGGTCCCCAGGGAGTTGTGGGTCCCCTGTGACCTAACCTTTGGCTTCGGCTGCCCCTAAGAGGGGGGACAGTGCAGCCCAACTGGGACCTCCTTAGGGCTAAGGAAACATGGACACAGCACCAATGATTGGAGAGGATCCCTAAGGCCTAGGAATGGATTTTGTGAGGGACTCATCTTCCCCTGCCACTACCACTACCATCTCCCTCTCCCCAGAGTACTGCTGTGTATACACTGAAATACAAAAGAGGCACATGGCTGAGTAAAAGCCTATCTGCTGGCTTTTATTGTCAAGTGCCATCTACTGGATCTCAGCTTAAATTACACCACCAAACAAAAACAAATTCCTTCACCATGTATCATCTGTGAAACAATGCAGAAAACTAGCCACAACTAAGGAATCCATACAGAGCCTGGGCCCTCTGAAAACACCCAGAAATGAAGCCAGTTGACTATACACAACACATACCACAGTCAAACCCTCAAAAGAAAAAAAAAGAATATAAGAACAAAAAGCCCCCTTCAAATGACAGCAATTTCAAAAAGATAAAGAAACACCAGCCCTCTCAGATAAGAAGAAATCAGTGCAAGACCTCCAGCAATTCAAAAGGTCAGAGTGTTTCCATATCTCCAAATGATCAGACTAAGTCTCCAGCAATATATCCTAACCATACTGAAATATCTGAAATGACAGACCTAGAATTCAGAATCTGGATAGCAAAGAAGCTCAACAAAATTCAACAGACAGTTGAAACCTAATCCAAGGAAGCCAGAAAAACAATCCAAGAGTTGAAAGATAACATAGCTTCTTTTCAAAATAATCAAACTGAACTTATAGAACTGAAGAATTCATTATATGAATTTCAATATATAAGTGGTAGCCTTAACAACAGTCTAAACCAAGTTGAGGAAAGAATTTGAGAGCCGAAAGACTGGGCTTTCAGATGAATCCAGCCAAGACAAAAAAATAAGGATTTTTTAAAAAAATAAGCAAAACCTTCAAGAAATATGAAGCTATGTAAAGAGACCAAACCCATGGCTCATTGCAGGTTTTGTTCTTGAAAGAGGAGGAGAGAGAGAGTAAGTCATTTGGAAAACATATTTGAGGACACAGTCCATGATGATTCCCCCAATCTTAATAGAGAGGTCAACATGCAAATTTACGAAAGTTGGAGAACCCCTGTGAGACACTATACAAGATGACCATCCATCTTTAAGACACATAATCATCAGACTTTCCAAAGTAACTGTGAAAGGAAATCTTAAAGGCAGCTAGAGAAAAGGGTCAGATCTCTTACAAAGGAGGCCCCATCAGGCTAACAGCATACTTCTCAGCAGAAATCTTACCAGCCAGAAGAGACTGGGGGCCTATTTTCAGCATGCTTAAAGAAAAGAAACAATATCATATCCCACCTAACTCAGTTTCACAAGTGAAGAAGAAATAAAATCTTTTCCAGATAAGCCAACACTAAGGGAATTCATTACCACTAGACCAGCCTTACAAGAAATATTTAAGGGAGTTCTAAACATAGAAACAAAAGAACAATACCTTCTACCACAAAAACACACTTAAGTACATGGCCCACAGACCCTACAAAGTAACTACACAGTTGAGACTACAAAGCAACCAGCTAACAACACTACGAAAGGATCAGAGCCTCACATATCAGTATTAACCTTAAATGTAAACAGTCTAAACACTCCACTCAAAAGGCAAAGAGTGGCATGTTGTACTGAAAAAAAAAAGATACCCAATCATGTGCTGTCTTCAAAAGACCCATCTCACACATAACAACAACCATAGGCTTAACATAGAGAGATGGAAAAAGATCTATGATGCAAATGGAAAACAAAAAAGAACAGAGGTTGATATTCTTATATCAGATAAAATGGACTTTAAACCAACAACAGTTTAAAAAAAAAAAGGACAAAGAAGGCCATTAAATAATGATACAGGGATCAATTCAACAAGAAAACTTAACTATCCTAAATATATATGCACTCAACATTGGAGCACTCAGATTCATAAAACAAGTACTTCTAGACCTACAAAAAGACTTAGACAACCACACAATAATAGTGATGGACTTCAGCACTCCATTAACAGTGTTAGACAGATCATCAAGGCAGAAAATTAACAAAGAAATCCTGGACTTAAATTCAACACTTGACCAATTGGACCTAATAGACATCTACAGTATACTCAACAACTACAAAATAGATATTCTTCTCATTTGCACACAAAACAAACTCTAAGGAAGGCCCTACAGATCCATTTTATAGATGAGGAGCTATACCCCAGAGAGACTGACAAACTTTCCCAAGGTCACATGACTAGCAAATAGAAGTAGTCAGCAAACCAGGCAGTATTGCTCTTGAGATCTTCTAACCCTGTGCTATATTGACACTGTAAATCTAAATTTCATATTATTCTAATTCAAGGACCTATGTATTTGGGTCTTGTCTGTTCTCTGCATATCCATCTCACATAGCTCCTGTCTTAAACTTCGTGTTTCAGTGCTGCTTTTACACTCTACACTGCCCCACCCTTTCTTGCTTTTCCTCTCTCTGGATTCCTGCCCTCTTGTTGCTTCCTCTGGTCAATCTTCCTTCATCTTTCAAGATTCAACTCTGATGTCACCTCCCCCAAGAAGCTTGCTATGATAGCTCCTTCCAAAATATGGGTTAGGTGCCTGCTCTGTGCTTCTGTGATACTTGAATTTCCCTCTATTCACATTGTATTTTCATCATCCATTCACACGACTGATAGTCAAAATGCACTGGTTCGGAGTCTGGCAAGCAACTTCACCAATTAGGCAGACATTTATGCTGGTGGGTCAAGGCCTGTGGCTGCAAATCATTCAATGGTGTTGACAGCACCACCACATTTACTTATCTGTCTCTCCTAACTAATGAACACTCTTCACATCCTCATGATGGAGCCTACACCTAGAACATATTAGGCACTCACTAATTGAATTCCAAAGTGAATTCAATTGAAATTTGCTCAAGGTCATACAGCAAACAACCACAGAATGAGTCTGTTCACTTAGTCTTGGATGTTCAGAGTACAGACTTTGGAGGATTCATCCCAGCCCCATTATAGAAATCCAGCACACAGACAGGCAGAGAGGTAGGAAGAGCAATGTCTGTGAGAAACAAGAAAGAAGCCATGGAGAGGAGACCAGGAGAGGCACGAGAGCCCTCTGCTCATTCAGTGAATGTCAGAGCCAAGAAAACCCTTAAGAGATTTGATCTGTCAATTCTAGAAAAGAGGAAATCAAGGCCCAGAAGAGGTGGCTCCTGGCCCAAGGCCTCTGGCCAGTAGAGGCAGAGCTGGGACCAAAACAGAAGTTTTGGTCGCCCATCCACTCCACCCACAGGGCAAGAGCACTGGCTATTGAGCCCTTCAAATTCAAAGGCAAGAAATGCAGCAAGTGGATTCCTATAAGTAGACCAGAAATTATAAAAAGACCACTTTCCTCTTGGAAGTCTTGTTCTTTAGCCAGGAATTTACTTGCTACATTTAGGAACAAGACAGATGAATCAGAGTTAAAAATGAGTTTGAGAAGTGTATATAAGAAAAGTGTTGAAGGACTCTCTCAGGACAAATTCATCAGTTAATAATCACAAAAATCCTGACAGAAATCAGCCAGCCTTGTCATGAAAGACAGGTGATGAATCTAAGCCAAAAAGTGGAACATTGTGACTGGGCCTAACATCAAACCCAATCAAAACTGTCAGGCAGCTAATGTTCCCCCCAAAGCATCAATAAGCTTCGTAGCACCTAGATTTGTAATCAATTTCCCACCAAAATAATGGAATGATTATAGACCTAGAAGAAGATAATAAGTCCTGAAGGGCAGGAGGGGTAAAGTAGGATATGAAAACGAGATGCTAACATTACTGAGCCCCTGCTTTTTTGCTTAATCCCCAGTGGTTCTACAGCCATTACGCCCATTTCACAGATAAGGCAACTGGGACTCACAGAGGTGAAGTGTCTTGCCCAAGGTCTCAGGTCAGGTCAGCAGTGGTGTCAATCAGGGACTGGTCAGGCAAACAGAAAACAATCTAGATGTTTTAACCTGAAAAAGACTAGGCATGTTAATCCTAATTAGGCATTAGGATCTTACAAGACTGTTGGAAGGACCCAAGAAGTGAATGTTGGGGGAGCAGGGGGACAGATTTGCCCATCACTAGCTTTCAGGTTTATCTCTGCAGCTAGAGTGTAAGGATTGACTCCCAAGGATGAGGATAATTCAGAAAGACATTGTCAATGCTGTACCTCCTCCAAAGCCCCATATAGATAATGACTGTTAGATAAACGGAGAAGCTGCTGCAAAGAATCTCAAATTTACCAAAACTACACATCTGGCCCTGCTGCCAGTTGGCAGCAGGGGAAGCTTCTAAAAGCTTCTACTTCCCTTCTTCCATCTATGTCTCAGGAAGTGCATTTCACTGGAAGAGCCTTACCATATCAGGAACCATCCTGGCAGGTGAGTAAAGGAAATATAGTTCCCAGTCTTCCAACTCCTGCAGTGCAGGGGAGAGCATCAAAGGGGTGAGCATGGTGCTAGGGCTCACAGATATATCCAGAAAAACAGTTCAGCTGAAAACCAGACTCAGGTCTGTCTGGTTCCAAAACTTCTACTTTCTCCACTAGCTCTTCTTCTAACTCGAGGAAAAGTTAAAGGTTTCCATGGGATGATACGAAGCATCTCTGTATTGCTTTTCAAAAGAATTAAAAGGAGTAAACAGTTACATACTTCGATTTTTAAATTTAATAGTAGTAGGACTACTTATTACCAGAAAAGTTGATCTATACTCAAGTTAACTGAAAAGAGTTTATGGATAATTCTTTATTGATATATATACAGTATCTATTCAGATATCACTAATTTCTGAACTCATATACATGGGGGAAAAACTGAAAATCTAACAATCTACTAAAAAAACTTAAATAGCTTCAAAGTTTATGATATGATTTTACAAGCATTATCACATTTGAGCTTCAAGACAACCTTACAAGGAGGAAAACTGCATATTACTCCTGTTCCATGTCACAGGAGAAATGAAGCGTGAAGTTAAGTCTTCTAACATACTGAGTTATGCCACTTGACACCGCACTAACATCAGGGCCTCTCAACTCTCATCCCAGCCCTGCTATGACCTTGCTGTGTAACCTTGGATCAACGTGTCACCTTTCTGAAATATTAACGCTGACATGTTTATTTACCTGATAGAATTGTTGTGAGGAACATTCATGTCAACACATTCATGAAACATCTATCCTGGCTATGTGCTGAATTAAATTCAATTATGCCTACAAGGAATAAACTTGGATAAAGTTAAAAGAGCTATACAAGTGCAAACAATTAGCATATCAATTTTCTTTTTTGGTGTTTGTCTCTTTCTAATAAAAGCCAAATGTATGGGAAATTTTGGCTTAGTATTCCCACCTATTTCTTTTTAACTGAAACTACAGAAAAAGAGGTCCCTGCCCTAAAGAAACTTAAAACAGAAAAGACAAAACATGAGCAGATAGGCCTTGTCTCACCGACTTTTCCTCCCAACTTTTCTAGGGTCAGTGGTGGTTTTCATGCAATGTGGAATTTAATGAAATACTGCCATGTATATATATGTACATATACTGCCATGTATTTTGCGATTGTCAGATTGGTCTCTACAGCTACATTTCAGACATCTTGAGGGCATAGACCCATGAAGGATGATTAGTTTTATCTTGAACTCCAAAGCTCATTAATTGGATGACATCACTGCTCCAAATGTGGTCCAAAAACCAGCAGTATTGGTGTCACCTGGAAACTTATCAGAAATGTAGAAAATAAGACCCAACTCCAGATCTACTTACTCAGAATCTGCACTTTGACATAATGCCCAGATAAGTCATGTGCCCATTAAAATGTGACAAGTGCTGACCTTGAGAATGGTGATAAGAAAGATTCTGAGGCTCTCAGCTGCAAAGAGCACTTCAATAGTTGTGTGATATTTTTTCAGGGCAAAAGGGAACAAAAAGCAATAAGTGTGTTAACCTTGACAAAGACCAAATCTTACATTTCTATATTTCCCACATCCCCAAACATAATTCTGGGCAGAATTTAAGTACAGTAGATTCATGACACTCATATAATGAACTTATCTGAGTGCTTTACTTACAACCAAATTTATAGGTATCATTAAACCATATAGACATCACAAAGGCCTATGACCTCCTCCATAGCATGCTCCATAGTATAACTGTAATGGAGTTGCTATGGAACTGACAGAGACAGGAAGTAGATTAGGGGTTACCAGGGGCTGGGAAGCAAGTGGGGAATTCTTGCTTCATGGTTATAGACTTTCTGTTTGGGTTAACAAAAAGGGTTTTGACATAGATAGTGGTAACAAGTCGAACAACATTGTGAATATAATTAATGCCACCAAATTGCATACTTTAAAATGATTTCAATGGCAAATTATATAATACATATTTTTACCACTATAAAAAATGAATTTGAAAAAGGGAGAGCTGCTATGGGTCAGGAACATTGTGTATGAGATGGTATGAGGCTGGGATCCATAGGCCAGTATCCAGCAAGGCTCAAATCCTGCCTTCCACCCATTTCTGTATGGTCCCTCGGGGGAGGGGCACAAAGCCGATAAACAAGGCAAAAGAGCATGTATTACCAGCTAACTGGTTACTTAATATTCACAAAAGGTATGAAAATGTCATAAGTCTTCTAAGGGAAGTGAGAGGTGACAGCTTGGAGGGGAATCAGGTGCCTGGAGACTGGCAGAGGCTGGGAAAGAGTGAAAGCCCTGATCTGACAGAGGGTTTGGAGATGTCCCAGATGGGCGATAGAACAGGACTGAGGAAGGGCAAAACATGCTTGGGCTTGCCAAAAGATTGGAGAAGTTACAAAATGGGGCAATTTCATAAAAGGGCTTTATGATCATGATAGCAAATTATAATTTTTTGAGGGGACACAGTCTTGCTCTGTCACCCAGGCTGCAGCACAGTGGCACAATCATGGCTCACTGCAGCCCCAACATCCCAGGCTGATATGGTTTGGATTTGTGCTCCCACCCAAATCTCATGTCAAATTGTAATCCCCCATGTTGGAAAGGGGGCCTGGTGGGAGGTGATTGGACCAGGGGGGCAGATTTCCCCTTGCTGTTCTCACAATGGTGAGTGAGTTCTCACGAGATCTGGTTGTTTAAAAGCGTATAGCATCTCCCCCTTCTTCCTCTTCCTTCTGCCCTGGCTATGTGAAGATGTGCCTGCTTCCCCTTCACCTTCCACCATGATTGTAAGTTTCCCAAGGCCTCCCCAGCCATGCTTCCTATACAGCCTTCAGAACAATGAGCCAATTCAACCTCTTTTCTTTATGAATTACCGAGTTTCAGATATATCTTTACAGCAATGTGAGAACAGACCAATATACGGGCTCAAGCAATCCTCCCATCTCAGCCTCCTCAGTAGCTGGGACCACAGATGCATGCCACCACACCCAGCTAATTTTATTTTTTTTAGAGAGAGGGTCTCTCTATGTTGCCTAGGCTGGTCTTGAACTCCTGGGTTCAAGTAATCCTCCCACCTCAGCCTCCCAAAGTGCTGGGATTACAGGAATGAGCCACCACACCTAGCTTTATAATATATTTTTAAGAGACAGAGTCTTACTCTGCCTCCCAGGCTGGAGTGCAGTGGTACAAACATGGCTCAGTGTACCCTTGAATTCCTGGGCTCAAGCAATCCTCCTGCCTCAGCCTCTTGAGTAGCTGTTTGACCATGATAAATTCCCACACATTAGCACTGGTATAAAGGTTATCTGTTTATTTACCCTTCAGCAGAATAGAAACCTTAGTCAAGCCATGACAGCCAGTGAGTGGCACACCTGAACCAACCTCTTGGCTCCTGAATGCTATCCCTTTCCCTCCACCGTTTTGAGCCAAGGACTATGGCAAGGATTTCTGTCTATCACAAATGATTCATGAGAGTCTCTGTCCTCCTTTGTCCTGGTATGTCTCACAAGAAGCAACAACTAACAGTTTGAAACCATCAATATAAGACTTTAATAGATTTAAAGAGTCGGGCCTGTACCCCAGCCAATCACTTCTCTAGTGCTTTGAAGTCCAGCAGTTGTTATGGCCAAAGACCAGAGGGCCAGAGAAAACAATTAGCAAATGCATGAATGTGGTCTCTGTTTATTCTTTTTTTGTGAGGAATAATCATGTGTTAGTTGAAGTGAGATCTTATGAATCAATTACATGTTGGTTGAGCACAACCACTGCTAAATTCATAACATATTTTAATATGTTATCATTTACTACAGAGATTATTATTTCACACCAAAAAAATCACCAACTTCTTCAACAATAAATATGAACTGTATAAATAAGGTAACCAACTGTCCCAGTTTGCCCACCAGGTCAGCTCTCTAGTGTGAGAGGTTCTCTGGACATGAGATTTTCAATACTAAAACTAAGAAAGTCCTGAACTAACTGCAAAAAGTAGATCATCCTGTGTATGTACCTACCATGTGCTGCACACCACAGAGAAGTGCAGAAAGAAATGAAATATAAGCCTTTTCCTCAAAGACATTAGAATGATGGCAGAGGTAGTTTTAATGAGAATGTGCCTGTTTCTGTGCATTTCCATGTATATGACCTTCTCTCTGATCAATGAAAGGCATCCATCTGCCATGGCAAAAAAGTAGAAAGATGTGGCTGGGCGCAGTGGCCCATGCCTGTAATCCTAGCACTTTACGAGGCCAAGGCGGGTGAATTATCTGAGGTCAAGAGTTTAGGAGTAGCCTGGCCAACATGGTGAAACCCCGTCTCTCCTAAAAGTACAAGAATTAGCCGGGCGTGGTGGCATGTGCCTGTAATCCCAGCTACTCAGGAGGCTGAGGCAGGTTCAGGAGCTGGAGGTTGCAGTGAGCCAAGATCACGCCACTTCACTCCAGCCTGTGGGTGAAAGAGCAAAACTCTATTCCAAAAAAAAAAAAAAAGAGAAAGAAAGAAAAGAAAAGAAAGTAGAAAGATGTCTGTGATTAGAACTCTTGGAGCAGAAATGCAAAGAGAAAAAAAGCACATTTGCTATTCATCTTTTGAATAGTAAAATAAAATTATCAAGACAGTATTCTGAAAGTCATACTTTCTCAAGATATATTATACACACACACATACACATATATATATACATATATATGTGTATATATATACATATATATGTATATATGTGTATATACATACGTATATATGTATATATACACGTATATGTGTATATATACACATATATATGTGTATATATACATATATATGTGTATATATACATATATACGTGTATATATATACATATATATATATCTCCAATTAACAAATCAAGCATGAGACCTGGATGATTTTAACATTGAGTTTTTTCTAGGCAAGGCACAGAGAATACTTAGGATATGATGTGGTGGAAATCCCACCCGATAGTCAGGGAAATTGCTAAGATTTCCAAACCCACTGCAGAAATAAGAAAAAGGCTGGGAGTATGCAACCAGATATGTGTGCAATGGCTTCCACCTCCAGAATTCCATAGCAGAGAAGCAGACAGTTGGAGGGCTTTGCTGCACATCCGTGATACCCTGGTCGCCTCCTAACATGGGGCAGTCACACAGGCTTGATTGGTGATTAGCACGGTTAAGGCAGAAAAACAACCTAAAGTGCCCTCCTGAGGTCTGTCAGCCCCTTCCTACCCACAGCATGGAAAGGACCCAGAAGCCTATGCCTTCCTGGTAAGGGGAGTGGAAAGTAACTGCGCTGAGAACCCCACCCAACCTCACAAAGCCATGTCAGGAAGCAAAGTGGCAGAGCCACAAGCAGCACGGGGGAAGGCAGGATAGAGCGCAGGCAGCATGTGAGGAGATAGAGGCAGAGACAGGGAGACAGAGAGAAATAGACAGAGAAAGAGGGAGAGAACAGATCCCAGATTCACCAGCTGTGTCTCAAGGTCATCTGGGCAAGTGACCTGGAAACCATCCCAAACCATCCAGAGATCAGCAGAGTAAACCTCCAGCCACAGATCCCAGGCCTCCTTTCCCACAGCCACAAAGGTACGTAACTCCCCTTCCCAGCCAGATGCCACCTTAGGGAGGAAAGGGAATGAATGCTGGATGACTAAGCATTTGCCAAAATGAATTGCTTGAAAGTCAAAAATTATCTAAATCAGAAGAGACTGAGATATAATTTATTGGCAAATAAAATTCTTTCTGCCCTATCCCATCTTCCTGGCTTCCTCCCAACCCTCTATCCTATGCAATATGAGCTCATAACAATTCATCAATTATCGAAAATATGAACAAAATGAAAAAGAAGGGGAGTTATTTAAAAGTAGACTATCTCATTACTTATTGGATATGATTTGAAAATAAAGGCACAGGACAGGCACATTTTAAGTGAGAAAGACTTTGCTAAGACCTCATCGCATCACTCAAGAAGCTAGGTTGTGTTATGGTGAGCAATAACCCAAGATTTCAGCAGCTCAGGACCACAAGCATTTATTTTCTACTCTCACCACATGTGTCTTGTGGGTTGGTGGGTTGATGCTCCCTGAAATCCTTCAGGGACCCAGGCTAATGGAACAGCCACCATCTGGAACTTTGCCAGTCGCTATGCGAAGGGAAAACAGCTCAGAAAGTTCTCAAATCTGCAATTTAATGCTTGGGCCCGGAGTGATACTAACTACTTCTACTCACAACTCATTGCCTAGGGCTAACCCCACTGCCCCCCCCAACCACAAGGGGGCCAGAAACTTCATACTACCATGTGCCGGAAAATATCTGACCAATAGCATTAATGATTGCCCAAAAAGAAAAGCGAGACTTTATTAATTCCTCATATCATGCTGTTTCAACATTGAATGATTCAAAGTCAAACTGGCTGCCTGTATAAGCTGATTAATTGGCTAAAAGTTTAAATAGCAGCAGACAGTAAATCATAACATTAGCCACATTGTTAGACTAAATTCTCCGAGGCCAGATCAGAATCCATGTCACATTTGTCTCTTTAATGTGCAGAGCATAGTGTTTATTAATATTCTTTACTCTAAGAAATATTAAATCCAGCCCTAACTGGTTTGTGCAAAAAGGAAATTGATTGGCTTATGTAGCTAAACAGATTTGAGTTTCAGGTTAGGCTGTATCCAGGGCTCAAATGATGTGATTGAGACAGTTTCTCTCTTTGTTTTTCAGCTCTGCTTTTTTTGCAGAGCCTCTATTCACAGGCAGGCTCTCCTCTTGGGGTCCCAAGATGTCTTCCAGTAGCTCCTGCAGCTTTGTGGTTGGGGGCAGGAGAAAAGGCTGCTTCCTGATAGTTCAAAGAAAAGTCCCCTAACTGAGTCATGTGCCCATTCTCGAACCCATTACAGGAGCCAGGGGAATGGATTATTTGAGACAGTGTATATCAATCAGGGCTCACTCCAAGAGATGGAGATGAAAGTCAGGAAAAATGGATAAATTTGCTGAATATTTAGCATATGCCAAGTAGTGTCCTAATAATTCTACAGAGTCACTTGATCCTGACATCAATCTTATGAGCCAGCTTTTATCATGATGTCCATTTCATAACAGAGGAGTGGCTGAGTAAGGTCAAGTCAGGTGCTTATGTTTACACAGTGGTAAGTGCTAGAGCTGAGATTCTAACCCATGCGTTCTCACTAGCGAGCCCATACATGTAACTGCTATTCAAACTGGCCCTGTGCCCATCGCACCCAAACTCCTTCACTGGGAAATGTGTGGTACAGTGGGAAGCAGGGAATTGCTGCTGGAAAGACAACCAGATCATGTCTGCCACAGTGCTCAAAGAAAAATAATTTTAAAGTTACAGAAAGAATGAAATCTGCACTATACCAAAATTGTATACAACAATTTTTCTTACGCAAAATTGTATAATTTTCATTAACATCCTGATTATGTAAACATAGAATCAACTATTTACACTGTTTCCCTAGACGTGCTGCACAGATATTTCAGTTGGGGCATTCTTTCAGTCATTTGTTTAAAAAGCGACTGTCACATGAACCTATGAACAGCCCCCTCCACTTCCACGAGGCTTTCCTTCATCTTGCCCTCTGGCTCCTGTCTCTTAATTCTCCAGGGTTGTGTCTACAAACCACTTGAGGTGCATTTTCTCCCCACTGGTCTCTTTAGAGAACAGGAAAACTCCTTCCAGAAGCCGCTCCCCTCATAAACATTTTCCTTGTATTTCTTTGGCCAAGACAAGTCATCTATCATCCCTTAACCAGTTATTCTCAAAGGGGGATGGAATTAACATAATTGGCTAGATTAAGCAGGACTCATTCTCTAGGCTGTGCACTGAGACCTCCTCTTTAAGCCTGCTGCCAATATCCAAATCAAACTATCTTCTGTTAAGTAACGTAGAAGGGGACAATGGCTGTGGGTAAGGACACATGTCTACCACTGTCCCACACCACAGCTGCTGCTACAGAGACCCCAAGAGAACAAGGCTGCCCCCCAAAGGGCATTATCCCTTTCTCTGATAACAGTGACTGAAGCTGCTTCCTGAGGACTTCTGCCACCTCTCTGTCACCCTCTTTCATCACCTCTGGTCATCAGCTTCCCCTGCAGATGTCCCCAGCCATGACACTTAAACCTCTGTACCCCTAGAAGTGCCAGAGCTTCTCCAAGCAGCTAGCACAAATTGCTTATTTGTGCTTATTCCTGGTTTTATGATGATGTATTAACTCTTAAGATTCTATGACTAGAAACTCTAACGATCCACATTTTACAAGACAGGAAACTGAGGCTGTGAAAAGTTAAGGTAATTATCCAGGATCATGCAGCTAAAACATGCCAACACTTGAATTCAAAGCCAAGATAACAGAACTCTGGATTCTGACTCTTAACTATCACCTGTCCTACCAGGGTCATTTATAGGGATGCAGAGGATGTAATCCTTTTGCATTTCTCTGGTATGTGAGCAACACAGCAGCTCACCTACTCTATGAGTTTTAGTGAAAACCATTTTTCCATTTTTTGACTTACACTGCATTTGTCCCCCTATCACTCCCCCAAGACTCCTCAGACACAAGGCAACGATGGCAGGCCGAGACCATATCCTAGAAATAGACTCTAGACACACGGTCATATTGATTTTGAAGTGGGCCCTCCCATCCACCATCTAGAGCTTTTTTACAAGACAGAGATTCTCCTCAGTTTCTTCTTCCTGTTCAGTTTCTGCTTCCATTAGACTGAGTTCTTCTCCAGGAGGCTTCTCAGCCCCTCATACAAATAGACTTGCAATGCCCCCACCACCTCCAACCCGTCAGCCTGATCTGCCTAAATGCATTGGAATTCCCCACAGTAGACACTGCCTAGGCTCCCTTTATTCTATTTCTTATTAATTATTATTCTGCTTGATAATAGTAACACAAACACCTTACATTATTGGTTTTCTAAAACACTGTATAAATTACATCCTATCCAGACAGAAAGAAAAAAGCCACATAAAAACATTCTGGATGTTGCTTCTGTGATTTTCCTAATCTGGGCACAAGAATCTTGACCAAAACTTCCAGGGAGGGTCTATGCAGTCCATAACTCAGAAAGGATCTGTAACCTGAAATTTTATTAGTAACCCAGATAACAATTGGATGCTAACAGATTTATGTGTAATTAGCTAAAATTCCCTTTCTATAGTCTCTGGAAGTCCAGAGCCCTCTTTATGGTTTCTGTGTCTTTCCAGAGCTTCCTCTCCTGACTCCCTTTATTCAGTGCCTACATCTGCATTTGTTATCACTGTTTTGGATCATGTCACTCAAACTCAATTTCTTATCCTGTTTCCATAAACTACATACTTCCAGTAGACATTTGAGAGTTCACCTAAATTATATTAAATGTTATTAATTTTTAAATAAACAAAAATTAAATAAATTTAATATTAACTTCAATAATGAATTAAATATTAATTAAATCTACTGAATATTTGTGGCTCACGTGATAAGATAGATTCAGGAGTACACCACTGTATTAAGCTACTTGGGCTGCCAGAACAATATACCACAGGATGGGTGATGTAAACAACAGAAATGTATTTATCATAGTTCTAGATGCTGGTGCCAGCTCAAGGTGCCAGCTGGTTCAGTTCCTGGTGAGGGCTCTTTCCTGGCTTGCAGACAGCCCCCTTCTTGCTTTGTCCTTTTATGGTCTTTCCTCTGAACACGTGCAGGGAAAGACAGAGAGAAATCTTTCTCTCACACTTTCTTCTTTTTATAAAGCCACCAATTTTATCAGATTGAGACCCCACCCATATGACCTCATTAACCTTAATTATCTTCCTAGGGCCCTATCTCCAAAGAGTCACACTGGGGTTCAGGGCTTCAACATGTGAATTTCAGGGATATAAAATTCAGTCCATAGCAATCACCTTCCACTATATCAGTCATGCTTTTCTGCCTTTTCTTGTTTTATCTGTTTCCTCTTCCCTCTCTCCCTGCACATGGAAGTACTTATCCTGAATCCTCTGTTGTACAGAGCAATCCTCCCAGTCTACACAGCTCCAGTTCCCAAATCTCCAAATTCAAATCAATGAATATGCTCAATAAAATTAAGGGCTCCTCTAAGTGCCTTTACAGAGAATATAAATGTTCCTTATGTAGACAAGAGAAGAACTTGGAGAATATGTTAAAGACGACTCATTTAATCTGCCTCTCTATAGCTTCCATTCATTGGTTCTAATTCTATCTTCTAGAGTATATTAGTTAGCCCTAGTACAACACTGCATGTTTTTAATGCCAAAATTTCAGGGGCCTACAACAATAAAATATTTTCCTGCCTTGCAGGTTTACAAGTCAGCTGTACCAGTTCAAGCTGCTTTGGGCTGTAGTCAAGTTCAGGTCTGTTCCATGCATCTCTCATTCTGGGACAAGCTGCCACCTGGGCCTTGCTCTTCTCTTGGAAAATGCAAGAAGCCAAGCCAAACTGCACAGGCCTCTGCTTGTATTATGTCCACTCACACGCCACTAACGAAAGTGCCAAGTCCATCAATGCAAAAGGGAAATGTACTCCTCTCTCAACCCCAGGGAGAGGGTTGGGAAGATCATGGCTAGAGAGCAGCATAAAGGAAGAGTTTATGGGCACACAGCACAGTCAGCCATATGGATTAACATGGAATGAAGCAATTCTATGCACTCCTTCTGTCCACACTGTGTCCCTAGACATTTTAGAGAAAATCCAAAAATCTCTTCCAAATTCAATGATTCAGATAAGTGTCCCTGCATTACAGACTCCTCCCTCATCTGAAAGGCTGGCAGTAGAGTCTCCAGAAAAGTGTGTCTGGACTATGACATGATGCGAGAAGGATTGGAAAGCATGGATATATGGAACCGTAGCTTCTCAGACGTAGAAGTGCCTTGGATCAGTGTGTGCTTCTCACATCCTAGAACACTGAAGTAGACAGGTGGAGCTGCTCATGGCCAAAGCCATTGTGTCCAGGGAGCACTGCCACCCCAGCATTTTCCTGGCTGCCCCTCAAGTTCAGAGATCAACGTCCCAGCACACTTGGAACTCATCACTGCTCACTAGTAAGGAAGCTCTGCTACAGAGACCTTCACTTTTGACACTCTGAAGCTAGAGGACCCTTAATAGCATCTCTGACAGGTGGTCCTCCACCCTCAATGTATCCCCCTCTCAAGGAAGGATACTCACCTCTCCCAAGGAAGCCCAGACAGTTTTGCACATCTCTAACTGCTTGACCCATTCCTTCATTCACCAGACATGCTATTTTATACCTAATACATCAGCCTCTGTCCTAGATCCTGAGATACAGAGAAGGGTCATTCATGGCTTTTCCCTCAAGGAGGACTTGTGGTAGTGAGAGAGACACAGCAACTCCAGTTATTGTAATATGAAGAGTAAGTGATATGTGAGTCAAAGAAGCACCCCAAAAAAGCATGATCTAAGGTATTAGAATTATTTATGTTGAACTGAAGTTTTTCTTTCTTTCTTCTTTTTTTTTTTTTTTTGAGATGGAGTCTCGCCCTGTCACCCAGGCTGGAGTGCAATGGTGTGATCTTGGTTCACTGTAACCTCTGCCTCCTGGGTTCAAGCGATTCTCCTGCCTCAGCCTCCCAAGTAGCTGGGATTACAGGCACGTGCCACCACCTCCTGCTAATTTTTTGTATCTTTGGTAGAGACAGGGTTTCACCATGTTGGCCAGGCTGGTCTCGAACTCCTGACCTCATGATCTGCCTGCCTCGAAGTTTTTCTTTTTATTATTATTATTATTATTATTATTATTATTATTATACTTTAGGTTTTATGGTACATGTGCACAATGTGCAGGTAAGTTACATATGTATACATGTGCCATGCTGGTGCGCTGCACCCACTAACTCATCATCTAGCATTAGGTATATCTCCCAGTGCTATCCCTCCCCCCTCCCCCCACCCCACAACAGTCCCCGAAGTGTGATGTTCCCCTTCCTGTGTCCATGTGTTCTCATTGTTCAATTCCCACCTATGAGTGAGAATATGCGGTGTTTGGTTTTTTGTTCTTGCGATAGTTTACTGAGAATGATGATTTCCAATTTCATCTGTGTCCCTACAAAGGACATGAACTCATCATTTTTTATGGCTGCATAGTATTCCATGGTGTATATGTGCCACATTTTCTTAATCCAGTCTATCATTGTTGGACATTTGGGTTGGTTCCAAGTCTTTGCTATTGTGAATAATGTGGCAATAAACATACGTGTGCATGTGTCTTTATAGCAGCATGATTTATAGTCCTTTGTGTATATACCCAGTAACGAAGTTTTTCTTTATGTAGCTTCTACCCATTTGTCCTAGTGGCCCCATCCCTTTAGGAAACCAACCTAATTTCTCTTCTAAAGAGCATCTTACCTAGTATCTGAATTTACTGATCATTTATTTACCCCTATGTCTCCAAAGGGTAAAAGATTTGAGGTGAATCTAAATTTTCCAGATGGTAGATGGTTGGCTCTATCTATAGGAGATCATCAGGAGTGGTAGAAAGAGCATGGGCTTTGGGGTCAGATGCTTCCAGGTGTGAATCTCCCAAACCTTAGCCCTCTTGCAAGTCAATTTCTCAGAGCCTTCAGTTCCCGATCTGTGAAATGAGACCATAGCATCTCCCTTGTAGAGCCATAGTGGGGATTAGATGAGCTGGTGTGTGACTCACAAAGTTACTGGCACGGCATAAGCATTACAAAAATGGTATGGTGCTTCCCCTCTTTGCAATTCCCCGGCAAGCATGTTTGACCTTCAGTAACCTACTTTTGCTCAAAAACTGGTTATCATTTCACTTCACCGCCAGGTGGCAGTATCTGAGGCCATTGGGATTTCCTTCCAGCAGCTAAAGCAATAATGGAAAAACAACACAATATTAAAACACAGCTAGTAAGTGATAAGTGGCTTCCAAACCAGAGCTCCAACATAATAAATATTTTCTCATCAAGCAGAACCTGCCAGCAGTATTTGATTTGCTTTGTAGCTGGGTGTTACATGATAAAGTGACTGCGCAGCCTGCTAATTCCAGAGCCACGCTCTCAGTGAGGAAGAGAGAAACGATCTATGGAGAAAGCAAAAAGCAATGGTAGGAATCATGCCAGGCATGGTGGCTTATGCCCGTAATCTCAGCACTTTGGGAGGCCGAGGTGGGAGGATCACTTAAACTCGGGAGTTTGAGATCAGCCTGGGCAACATAGTTAGGCCTCGTCTCTATACCAAAAGAAAAAAGAAAAAAAGTCTAAATAGAAAGGAAGAATTTTAAAAAGCAATGGTAGGAATCAAGAAGAAACTGTAATGGTTTTAAAAATTAAAATAAAAGATTCTTAATTTTAAGCCACAACCTGTAAAAAGGAAAAAATGAGAATCAGAAATCTAATCCCTCGTGTTTGGGAACCAACCTGAATAGAGCCTGGTGTAAAATATGTTTTTCATGGATAGAGCCAGATATGCTGCAGATTGCATCATTTGTGTAAGTCGACAAGGGTATAGCTTACCAAGTGTCTCCCATGTGTCAGGCCCAGGATTAAAAACATGATGGTACAATATGAAAAGAATCTCAGCATAAGATTGTCCAGGACACTATGGAAGCATCCAACGATGATCATGAAGGCTTCTCCAGAGAGATGACATTTTAGCTGAGCACAGAGGGAGTGGACCTGCCCTGGTGAGTGGATTTTGGTAGGACACAGGAAGGGGGCCCTTGGAGAGGTACCCAGAGAGGCAGAAAGATGATCCAGGTGGAGTGAGCAAACACCCAGAGGTATGAATGAACTCATCTAAATAACAACATCCAACTCAGAAGACAGGGGAGGAAGTGATGGGAAAGGGGCCAGAAAACTAAGCAAAGCCATAGTTAGCAAGAGGGCATGAACAATATAGGTAATAGAAATTATAAACACCAAAGATTTTCAACAAACTGTAAACCTGGTCAGATGGTGTGATGATAATGATAATGACCCAGCAGTGTATCAATAGCTTAACAGACATTGCCTTTTATAATTCTCAAAATAACTCATCGCAGGGGAATAATTAGCTCCATTTTAGAGACGAGAGCCGGAGGTTCATGTGTGTGTCCCAGTTGATAAACGTAGCGCCTTGCAGTTAGGAGTCAAACCAGGTTGCCTGACTTCAAAGCAGGTGTTTCCAACACTGGCATATAATGGAGTGGAAAAGTTAGTATCTTGGAAGATTAACATGGTTTTATTTTGTTTTCTATTGTGGTCCTCATATTTCCTTGTACCCCGTGTTCCTTTCCCTGCATTTAAGCAGCAGGCAGAACATTCAGTGTTCCTTGGCTTAAGGAAGAAATGACCCAGAGGAATGAGGCCAGAACAGAAGATACAATTTTGGGTTTTCCATTTTTAAAGCCTAAACTCTCGAAACAAGAGAGTTAGAAGAAAGTGTAGTGAGGATGGACTATTATGCTTTGGGTTTTCTGGACCACAAGAAGCTTGCCTGGGCCAGGCTAAAGATAGAAGAAATAAAGAGATGTGGATCCCATCCCCATCCCAGCCAGGAGTCCAGGTAGGGGGTGAGCCCCCCAAATAGGTTTAGAGAAGTCAAGAGAAGGCAGAGTCTGTGGAGCCGCAAGCCTGTCCCCAAGCCCAAGCTCAGAATGGCATGGGATCAGAAAAAATGCCTGTATGGTAGATCTAGATATACCTTATGGCAGCCTCACAGGGCCCCCCATGCCTCAGTCTGTTGTGAGAACAGCAGAATTAGAGCAGAAATGGTGTTTCGTTTCTACTATAGTAGGTGAGGGAATGATGGTAGAATATTCTCCCATCCGGAGGGTCAAAGGAGGACTGACTGACTCATGGTCAGACACGAGAAAGGACAGAGCAGTGGACAAATGACTGAGGCTCTGGGGGGAATGTCAGCCTGCAGCCACACCACCAGGCTCCAGGTGCCTCCTCCACAAAACTCCCAGAGCTTAGATGCAACCCCAGACAGCAACGCCCAAGTAGACTGAAATGATCTTTCCTGCACTTAAACCTAGCAGCAGCTTGAAATCAAAACCAGAGTCCCTTGTAGGAAAAAAAAAAAAAAAAAAAGGTTACATTTCTGGTCACACCTGAGGTCTTAGACCTAGATTCGTTTCTGCTGTGGTATGAATCTAGCAGCCTCCACATGTGAGCAGAGCAGTGGTCTCCCAGCGGGCTTCCGCAGAAACTCCTAACAAGCACTGCACGGTGCCACGTGAACATCTTTCTCGGCTGCACTGTGAAGCAGATGGTTCCGCTGTGGGTGATACCCAGTGGTAACACTCTTTATTTAGTCTGCCAGGTCCTTGAGAGTGTTCATTTCTGTTTGCTCAGAAGTGTTTACAGTGGCTTCTCTGGTTGGAACATCCAGACCTAGGGGCCTTCCAACCCCTGTGGATTGCTGCGTTCAGAGTCAGGAAGGGTGGAGGCAGCTTCCCATAGGAGGACTCTGGGTGTTTCAGAGAGCCTTGAGCCAGGGGTCGGGAAGCCTAGGTCCCCATCTGGGCTCTGCCATAATCAGTGCAGGGACCTTGGCCAAGTGAGTCAACCTCTCTTTGCTTCGGTTTCCTGTCTTAAAATAGAAGATATCATTTCTTCGCTGCTTAGTCTCGGGAGTAAAGTGAGGAAAAAATGAGGTCAGGAACGGAAAAGGTGGAATAGGGGCCAGAGAGCAGCTTCACGCAGTCCCAGTACCCTTCCCCTTCTTTCTTCTCGCCTTCTGCCATCATAGATTTCAGGGTGCATCTTGCTTTTTGGACTGTGAGCTCACCTCAGCTATGTCTTTAGGGTAAGACATAGTCCTTACCCTAAAGAGCTCTCCAGCTTACAGATCACCTGCACAAAACCCTCCTAGGGCTTCCCATTATTCTCGCAGCAAGTTCCAACTTTCCTCCAGGGTCTACACTGTGGGCCACAGGACTTGACTCTGTGCCTTTCTCCGACTGTTCTGTGGTGGGCAGGCCTATGCAAGCCTACCCTCAAGGGAGCTGAGAGGCCGAGGAAAGAGGCTAACAAATCCAGTTCCTCGGAAGAAATATCTACTAAGGACTTATATACAGAACCGAAGCCTTGGAGGGCCACAAAATGGTGGATACTTGCACTCGCCCTCCAGAAAGTATTCTTTATATAGCAAGACTTCAGGGTAAAACATGCAGCTGGTCACATCTTCAGACTTTCTTGCCACAACTTGTGACCACTAGGGAGCTTAGATAAGCATATTTATGAAGGGTTATCTGCTACTGGCATTGTTTAAAGAGCTTAATGCAGAACACCTTGGTATGTGGGAGTCAACCGTCAGTGATCACGGTGGTTTCTCTTCAAGATGGCGTCACTCCTGCCATGCAATAGGCCGTTTCCTGCACCAAACTCATCACCTGTGAGACCACTTTGCCCACTCGGCTCCCCCACACCGGCATTCTTCCTGCTGTCAAATGCTCCAAGTCTGTTCCTGCTTTAAATCCTTCGTGTTTGCTGTTCCCTCTGGCCAGGACATTCTTCCCCCAGATCTTTCCACACTCACTCCCTCACTTTCTTCGGGTCTCTGAGCAACATCATCTCCTCAGAAAGAGACATTTCCTGGCCAAAAATTATACCTGCTCCGTGACCTACTTTTCTTTTATCCTACATGCCTCTTAAATACATAGCTTCAGAGCATCTTGTCTATTGTCTATTTGTAACTCAATAAGGGCAGAAATTGTTTCATTCATCTATATATCTTCAGCACATAGAATAATGCATATGTGTATGCTGCCACTGCTAACAAGGACTGTTCTGAGGTTTAAATAAGATAATGTGTGTATGTCAGATGCTTAGCACAGGGCTGCTGTATTAGTTTCCTGTGGCTGCTGTAACAAATTACAAATTACCACAAACTTGGTTTTAAACAACAGAAATGCATTTTCTTACAGTTCTAGAAGTCTGAAATCCATATCACTGGGCCAAAATGGAGGCGTCTGCAGGGCTGTGCTCCCTCCAGAGGCTCTAGGGGAGACTTCGTCCCTGGCCTCTTTTGGCTTCTGGTGGCTGCCAGCATTCCTTGGCTTGTGGCCACATTCCTTCAATTTTCAAGGCCAACGTCTTCAAACCTTGCTCTCTGCCTTTATGATCATAGCGCCTTCCCCTCTGTGTGTAAAATCTCCCTCTACCTCCCTCTTGTAACGATATATGTGACTGTACTTAGCATGCACCCAAATTATCAAAGATAATCTCCCCATCTCAACATCTTTAACTTAATCACATCTGCCAAGATCCTTTTTGCCCCCAATATAAGGTAAAACTAACTCACAGGTTCCAGGAACTAAGACATGGCATCTTTTGGGGCTAGCTAGCTAATCTAGCTGGGCAAACAGTAAGTGTTCAAAAAATTTCACCTGATCGTATTACAAATTTTCCTCAGCTAGACCTTTTTTTTTTTTTTTTTTGATATGAGGTCTCACTCTGTCACCCAAGCTGGAGTGCAGTGGCGTGATCTCAGCTCACTACAACCTCTGCCTCCTGGGTTCAAGCGATTCTCATGCCTCTGCCTCCTGAGTAGCTGGAATTACAGCCACATCCCACTGGCTCATTTTTTTTGTATTTTAAGCAGAAGTAGGTTTTTACTGTGTTGGTCAGGCTGGTCTCAAATGATCCACCAGCCTCGGCCTCCCAAAGTGCTGGGATGACAGGCATGAGCCACCGCCCCAACCCAGCTAGGCCATTTTAAAGCTTTGGAATCTAGGTGAGATTTAGTATTAAAGAGCATATGCAACAGTGCATTGTATGTATTTTTACCTCTAAAAAAATGTTAATAAAATGATGATGCGTCTTATTAATGTGTCTTAAAATCAAAGAAATATTGTGTTATTGTTGAGGAATTGTACCTATTATATCGTAGGGAGAAAGTGACAAAGATATATCCTTCTCCCACCCTGCAAACACCCTGCACACACACACACACATTACACACACACACACACACACACAGACACACAGTCACATACCCACAGACATTAAGTTGGTTGCAAGGTCACAGAAAAAATTAGCACATGGCAGAAATTTTTAAAGAAGGGTTGAGCCTAAGGAGTTTCTGGAATTTGTCCTCATTGGTTGGCAGATCAGCTAACCAGAGCTCAAGGAACATGGGTTCTAAAGTCTAAAGATTGGAGCAGAACAATCCTATACTTTGGAAATTGAGATTTAAACAACAGCAAAGAGAAAAGTTAAGAGCTCATCAATCAATATTTATCTCTGATAGAAGGATGTGACCAAAATGGAACCTGAGCCAGCAAAGATCAGCAGGGGACAGAACTGCCCCTTGCTTGTTTTCTCAGTGAGACCTCTACCACACTCTCCACTCCAGCAAGTCATGAGTAACTACCAGTGCCAAAAAGACCCCCATTCTACTCCCCTGCTTGGCAAACAACAGCTCATCTTTCAGTTTTCAGCTTTAACATTGATCATATCCACATCTGACCATCCAGTCTACCTTCCACCCACCCCCACACACACACTCACACTCCACCCTATCCACCTCCTGTGTTTGAAACCTAGGCTTTACAAATCAACCCCTCCAGGCTGCAGGATGACTTTTTAAGTATAAATATTATTTTTAATTGAAAAATCATAATTGTATTACATTTGTGGAGTACAATGTGATGTTTTGATATAGACGTACAATGTAGAATGATCAAACCTAAGAGAGTAAATTTCAAATGTATCACCACAAAAAAATTAAGTAAGTGAAATGGATATTCTGAATGACTTTGAATTTCAGAAAACATTGCGCAAATTTCTCTGCCTCATTGACTGCTGTTGTCTCTTTACCTTAGTCCTTTTTCTTCCTCAGTTTTGTTAAAGGATAATGGACAAATAACATCGTGTAAGTTTAAGGTATACACCATGATGATTTGATATATATTGTGAAATGATTACCACAATCAAGTAGTTAGTTAACACATCTATCACATCCCATCGTCACTGTTTTTTGTTTTTGTTGTTGTTGTTGTTGTTTTGTTTTGTTTGAGACAGAGTCTCGCACTGTCGCCCGGGCTGGAGTGCAATAGCATGATCTCAGCTCACTGCCTCCTCCTCCGAGGTTCAAGCAATTCTCCTGCCTCAGCCTCCCAAGTAGCTGGGATTACAGGCACCCACACCACACCCGGCTAATTTTTTGTATTTTTAGTAGAGATGGGGTTTCACTCTGTTGGCCAGGCTGGTCTCGAACGCCTGACCTCATGATTCACCCACGTCAGCCTCCCAAAGTGTTGGGATTACAGGCGTGAGCCACCTCACCCGACCAGTCACTGTTTTTTGTTTGTTTTTGGTTCCATTTGATGGTGAGAACATTTAAGACCTGCTTACAGCTTTCTGGTGGGATTTAAATACTTTGAAGGCAAGTTGGAAAAGAGTAATGGCAACTGGTAGGCTGCCAGGTGTCTCAGAAAAGTCAGACTTCCTCAGTTCCCCTCTCTGCTCTGTAACCAGCTCTGTATATCACATTCATTCACATGGCTTCCAACTTCTCCCCTTTAGAAACAAAAGGCTTTAACTATAGGATCCCTAAATATCCTTCTAGTTCTAACAATTCCTCGATGCTCTGAGCACATCCAACTGTTTAGCTTCTTGACTTCCAGTGTATACTCATCCCTCCATGACACTTAGGACTCATCAAATCTGAAGTCAACTGTACATTCTATATAACCAAGACCTAGATGGAAAGACAGGCAAGTCATTGAGGGGAAAATACTGCCCTAATTTACTCAATAATCTCTGGCTGGTATTACTTTTCAAAGCCTGTGACCAGAGGCCATTTCTCTAGCCTAGCAATTTTCTTTGCCTCGGGGTTCAATGGAACAAAATAATTTTCCTTAGGTTAACTAAGTTAGGGAAGGATTTGGATTCTAGACAGTTCTTACACACACACACACACACGGATTCATTTGAAAGACTTTCCTATTGTTTTTGGAAGCCCTAAAACATTAAGCATATGCTCAATTTTTTTTAATAGTCTCATGAAAATTATAGTGTGTTTTAAACTGGGTTTTACCTTCCTGTGAGCTCGTAGCTCTTGAAGTTGGTTAAAACCTACCTCCTAGGAGTTAAGTAACTTGAAAAACTCTGATATTGATTTCTAAAAACCAGAAGCCTGAGTTTCATGATTCCGAGGCTGTTCTAATCCTGACTTACTCAGATGACCTTAGCACCGACTTCCTAAGCACAGCAGGAATTGCTTAGGAATTAATTGCTTCATATCAGTTAATGCTCTCTCTGTGCTAGGTACCACCCGAAAACTTAGTGGCTTCAAACAACAACAATAGTTTGCAGCTGAATATTTAGTAATGAGCAGGGTTCAGCAGAAACACTCTGTTCCGTTTGGTGTCAGCTGGAACAGCTTGAAGGCTGGGACTGGAATCTTCTGAAAGCTCTTTTTCTCACTTGTCTCCTGGACTGGGAAGACTCAAACAGCTAAGGACTTCTCCCACGTCCGTCCATCTTTCTATGTGGTTTCTCCTCATGCTGTCTCTTACTTGTGGCTTCAGGACTTCCTACAGGTGATCTCAGGGCTACTGAGGTGCAAGGTGCATATCCCAGGACAAAGTCCCAGGCAGAAGTTGTATTGTCTTTTATGACCTAGCCTCAAAAGCCACACAATCAGTTCTGTCATAGTCTATTGGTCAACAAGTCCCATATGTCCAGTAAAGTTCAAGGAAGGGAAACATGGACCTCACCTTTCAATGAAGGAGTGTTAAATTCACATCATAGGACAAGCACATGGCATGGTATATGTAAGTGCTGGCATCTTTGAAAAATACAACCTGACACACCTCAAACCTGTCAGGTAGATATCAACGCCCCTAATTACAGACGAAGAGAATGAGCCTAACAAAAATGAAGTGGCTTATCCCATGACCATATGATGAATAAACGTCAGGGCTGGAATTTAGGGGGAGAGGGGCCTGGAGGATGGGAAGTTTGGGGAGTAGAGGTGAGAAGACCCCCAGTCATCCCGGGGTTGCTGTAAGAGAATGAGGCAGAAGAGGCAGTACACAGAAGCAGGGGCTCAGCTTGTGTCCCAATGTGAGAGTAAGATCCATGGAGACAGGGACTACCTTGCTTACCTTTTTATACCAGCAGGGTTTAACACAAGCAGAATGGTAATGTAGGAAAAGCATAGGTGTGGGAGTTTGTGCAAGGTTGAGACTATGTGATCTTGGTCAAGACTTAACCTCTCTGAGCTTTGATTTCCTTATCTGTTAAATAGGGAGACTAGTACTCTTATAACAAGGTTTTATAAAGAATCCAACATGCTAGCTAGTGTGTAAAGTTCTTGCTATATAGTAGAAAATCAGCTAATGGTCATTACCATTATTATACAGATATTTACAAAATTGAAATAAATCAATTAGTTTTGGGAGTTGATGTTTTTGTTAATATTTGGTCAGGCTCAGGTGCAAGTTATGCTGGGACCTCTAATATTTGAGTTGATAGGGAGAAGAACAGAACTGGGTCTGAGAAGAAACGGCAGGAGGGAGCTAGTTTGCTAGTTCAGGATAGTTGAAGTAAACACCCATTACATGGTTATGGACATTGGAATCAGATGACTCTATTTGAGCTTGGTCAAATTGCTTACTCCTTCAAAGCATCAGTTTCCTTATCTGTAAAAATTAGATAATGGTATTGTATATAAATTGGTATATAAGTGAAATAATCAATAATAAAACACCTAGCAAACTGCCTGCCATATAGTAAAATTTCAGTGACTATGAGTTCTTTCCCCCACCCACTTACCCCTTTACCTTACTATCTGAAGAAGAACAGTGGTTTACTCATAATTATATTGACCCCTCACATTCAATTAAGTTGTTGAGTTGAATTTACACCATCCATCCCCATGGACTGATTGGGGTCATACAACTATGTGTTTTAAGAAGTGTTTATCAAGTACCAATTATGTTCCAGTCAGGGTGCTGGCTCCCAATATACATCTGACAAACCGAAACACAGTCCATTGCCCTTGAGGAGCTTACAGTGTGGAAGGGAAGACCTTGGCAGTGACTGTCAGGGAGGACTTGCTGAATTACAGGATAGAAATAAGCCTTTCATTTGCTCCTTGTCATCTCTGCTAAAGTCTGCTCTTACGTGTTATCTTCATCATCTCTGTGAACACAGACTCATGCATGTGAAGGCATTTCTCATCCAGGTCAGAGCTCCGGATGGTTGTAGGCAACAAGCATTGCCTCTCTTCCTGGCCTCCCCTGGACCCCTTGGCCTTGCAGGACAGACACCTAGAGGCGGGGCCAGCTGAAAGGAGAAAGGTGACATAGATTGAGATCTGCTGCCAGGCCTCCTGCCTTCTCCTGTTTTTCCCAACTTCTGTCTGGTACTCTTCTCTCTGCTACCTCTCACTTTTTGGGACAAATACGCCTGGGTTTTCACTTCCTCCCCATACCAAAAGCCTGCTCTCCATCAGACATATGTTCGCCCTTTCACACATGGGTTCCTCTGATCAGCATAACAGCTCTGCACGTTCGGTTTCATTATCCCCTCTTCACATTAGGCTCAGAGAGATTAGGTGTCTTAAGGGGTTAAGCCAGTGAGTGGGAAAGCTGGATTTAAAAGCAGGCTGCCTGATTCCAAGTTCACCTTGCTACTGATTCAGTTCTGTTCAACACGCATTTAACACACAACTGCCTTATGCCAAGCACTGGCAAAACAGCAAAGAACAAGGTACGGTTGCTGTTCCCCAAGGGCACACAGACTAATGGGGATGTCAGGCACACCAGAAGAAATGTTAAATCTGAGTTAAATTAGATAATGTATGTCAAATGCTTGCTTCGGTGCCTGGCACATAGAAAGCTCTCAGTGGAGGTCAGCTCTTGCTCCTATAAATATAAATACCAATGTAAAGGGAAGGGAACAAGGCCAAGGTGCACAGACAAAAGACAGGCAGTCCAGTCTTAGATGCATTACGTGAGTTCTGTATCCTGAGCTACTTGCACTTTAAGCCTTATTGTGTTTAGTGTAGAGCATCATTCTGTAGAGACCCCACGGAAGACTGGAACAGCTCCAGGAGAATGTCCAAAGGATGAGAGGACTTGAGCTCTATCGCAGGAGGACTCCTGAGATAACTAGGGATGTGTATGCTGAGGCAGCATACATCAACTAAGAATTTCCTTTGCCTGCTTATAAAAATGACCAGAAATAATACTATTTTACTTTCAAAAAATAAATTGGTTTTTTTTTTAAATCTCAATGGAAAAAGTCTGCATGTGCGCATAGCTGCTCCAGACATTACAAACTCAGGTTCCTTCTACCTTTCTGCTCTACCAACCTTGGCACTGGCTTCTATCCTCAAGGTTGCCTCGTATGGCTGCTGTAGTTCCAGCTATCACTTTTCCATTCTAGTCAGAAAATGGAAAGAAACCAGGAGGGGTGAGGGGAAGGGGAAAGGATCAGCTATCAACCCCTTTTGAGGAATGTTCTTGGAACTCTTACCCAACAGCTTTTGTTTACGTCTCTTTGGCCAGAATTTAAATTGCCCCAGCTAGCTAGGGAGATTGGGAGATGTGTTCTTTAATTAGGAGCATCAAACTCCTGAATAAAATTTGAGAACTGTTTTTAAGGCGAAAGATAGACTAGATATTGGGTAGGCAACCAGGAGACTCTGCTGCTGCGAACATAGTGTCCATCTCGACCTACTTACAAGGGCTGTCCAGAAGAAGAAGGATAAGTACATTCCATAGAAGGACAGAATTAGGAGACAAGTTTCAGCTCAATCCAAGGAAAAGTTCACCAAACCATGGACTATGGCTGCCTCATGCAATAGGGAGAATTCTCCTTTAGAGAGGGGAGTATGGATAAGTGTATGGGAGTGCTGTGGCAAGGATTTGGAACATCAAGAACAGAACTGGGCTTGAGGAATGTTAAGATTCTCTTTCTAGTTATGAAATGGAAGGTTTTTCCCTTGTTAAAAGATTTTTAGGCATCCTCCAGCTAGGAGAAGAGGTATTTCAGGAGAGTAGAGCCATCCTTCCAAAGAGCCTCAAGGTCCGATATAGGCAATTATAGACTAGGCTCATGAGTCTGAGCAACAGGCATGCCAGGTGAATACTGTGTTTGTTTTTTAAGTTACATTTAAATTTTAATGGTATGAAATTTATGGAAAAGTTAGGAAATCCCAATAAGGGAAAATTTTGAAAATTAAAACCATCAAAATCCCTTCAGTAGGTGTCTGACAGCTCTAACAGAAAGAGCATTCTCTTTGGAGTCAAATACTCCTCAGCTCAGCTCCAGCTTCCACCTCCTACCAGTTCACCATGCATGGAGAAGTTATTTAACTTCTCTGAGCCTTGTTTTCCTTGTCTGTAAAAACATAATAATTGTAACTACCTTCAAGAGTCATTGTGGCAATTAAGATTTAAACGCGTTTAAGAGGCATAACACATATATATTTAATACACAATACATCATCAAAAATATTTCCTTTCTTCTTTCCCACTATCTATCCAAACCACTATGAATATTTAGGAGTATTTTGTTACATGGTTTTAATGCCATTACAAAGATATTTTTGTATCCTGTATTTTACTTAGCATATATCATAATCATTTTTGTTTTAACAGACTCTTTATAAACAACTTTCATGGCTGTGTAATGCTCTAGCTAATAGATATATCATAACTAATTGGATGTTGGGAATTAATATATTTCTCCTATATTTATATATAGAAAGGAACATTTTGTGAATAAGATCCTTTCCTCATTTTGGATCATTCCTTTAGAATACATTTTCAGAAGAGAAATCATTCTACCAAAGAGTAAAAATAATTTAAAGCCTTTGATACATATTGCCAAATTCCTTTCCAATATTTCATTTTTATGTATGAGATGGATTTATAATTAAGTTTTTTTGTCTGTTATTCTTTTTAAATTGTGGGCCTCTTGAGGACAAAGCTGTATTTTTTCATCTTATAACTCTATCCCCTATGACAGTGCCTGACCATAGGGTGCACTTTAATAAATATTTACTTAATGAATAAAAATGATCGTGCCTATTCACATGTTCATCAGCACAAGAATGCCTGTTTCATTACATCCTCATCATTATAAGTGAATATACTGAGATGGGAGTGGGGGTGGATCCAGAGGACAAATTCCTAAATAGATGCCTTTCATGACCTTTCTAGAATTTTCTGGGCTATCCCAGAACTTATAAAGGCTGACAGAACACAAGTTTCTGACTTCTTGTTTAATCTTAACTTGTATGCACAGCTGGCAAAGGCACATATTTAAAACTAGTCTTTGGATCTTAACAAAAGCAGCGAGCTTTCTAAAAAAAAATGTCTATGTGTCTCTATTGCTGTGTGATAAACCGCCCCAAAACTTAGTGAGTTTAAACAATTTATTTAGTTTATGATTCTACAAGTCAATAATTTTTTTTGAGACAGGGTCTCACTCTGTCCCCTTGGCTGGAGTACAATGGCGTGATCAGGGCTCACCACAGCCTTGACCTCCTGGGTACAAGTGATCCTCCCACCTCAGCCTCCTTAGTAGCTGGGACTACAGGTGTGTTCCACCATGCCCAGCTAATTTGTGTACTTTTAGTAGAGATGAGGTTTCACCATGTTGCCCAGGCTGGTCTCAAACTCCTGCACTTAAGCGATCCACCTGCCTTGGCCTCCCAAAGTGCTGGGATTACAGGCTCGAACCTCTATACCCAGCCAAGCCAATAATATTTAACATGGGTTCAGTCAGGCAATTCATCTGATCTTGATCAAGCTTACTCATATATCTGCAGATGCAGACAGCTACCAGGGTCAGCTCCTGGCTCAGCGGGAGGCTGGCTAACTGAGGATGGCTTATCACCCTCCAGCAGGCTTGCCCAAGCTTGCTTACGTGGAATCTGGAAGGGTTTAAAACTATGGAGGAGGCATGCATGGTCTCTTGAGGCCTGAGCTCAGAATTGGCACACCATCACTTCTGTTGCATTCTGTCAGCCAAACCATGTCACGAGGCCAGCCCAAATTCAAAGGCAAAGGGGTAAGATTCCACCTTTTAGATAGAGGAGCTACAAAGCCATGTTGCATGGGGTGTGAGTACAGAAAAGGAAGGAATAAAAATTTAGCCCTTTTGCAATTTCCCACAGTGCCAGTGACCACTTAGCAGAATGAATCTACTAAGTGGAATTACTTAATCTTGTCTATTTTAAACTTGAAGATGATTTATCCTCAATTATGTATGTAGTGCCTCAGAGATTTAAAAGATTTAAAATGGTGTTACCTTGGCTAAGTTTCTGTGTGCCAGCACATTAGGCAGGTTGGGTGGACAAAGGGCTCCCTCCTCAATTTTTAGATGGAAGATGAATCTCAAGGAAGTTTACCCGATGGGGAAGCAGGTAGAGTCAATCATTCACTCCCTAGCCATCTCCTGCTCTATGTCTTAATAATGAAGGAAGTTTCTTATCTCCTTACTTTCAATAATAAAAGCCCCAATGCCATTCATTTCTAAACCACACTGCATTATTCAGAAATAAGTTGTAAGTATTGAGGTGGGGAATAAGTTGTAAGGGTTGAGGTGGGGGTAAAATTAGAACAGAAGGCGTCATGAGTCCATTTTCACCTACCCCAGTTTTGGCAATACTGTTTCACGTCAGGCTCTGAGGCAACATTAATAGCCTGAATTTGGGCTGAGACCTCACAGAATCCTCCAACGCGCTCGGCTGTGTTCACCATTACTTGTCACCTACGAGACTTGATTTCAGGAGGCAGAAAGGAGACAGTCCTACATCCCACCTGCCAAACCCTGCTTGTGTGAAAGTCCCTTAATGGAACACCAAGCCATTCCTTCCACAGTGAGAAATGTTTGAAAGTGTAAACCCTCAGGAAATCAATTATTATTATAACAATTCTATAGTATATTATAGAATTAAATACAAACAGGCAGGCCTGGCATGATGGCTCACGCCAGTAATCCCAGCACTTTGGGAGGCTGAGACAGGAGGACTGCTTGAGGCCAGGAGTTCAAGACCAGCCTGGGCAACATAGTGAGACCCTATCTCTACAAAAAAATTAAAAATTAGCAGGGTGTGGTTGCACATGCCTGTGGTCCCAGCTACTCAGGAAGCTGAGGCAGGAGGATCTCTTTAGCCCAGGAGGTTGTAGCTGCAGTGAGCTGTGATCACAGCACTGCACTCCAGCTTGGGCAACAGAGTGAGACCCTGTCTCAAAAAAAAATTAATTAAAAAATTAAATAAATATGGACATGCATTGCTTAGTGATGGGAATATGTTCTGAGAAATGTGTCGTTAGGTGATTTCATCATTGTGTGAACATTATAGAGTGTACTTATACAAACCTAGATGGTAGAGCCTACTACATACCTAGGCTATATGGTATAGTCTATTGCTCGTAGGCAACAAACCTGTAGAGCATATTACTGTTCCAAATACCGTAGGCAACTGTTAACACAATGGTATGTGTGTATCTAAACATATCCAATACAGAAAAGTTACACTAAAAATACAGTATTATAATCTTATTGGGCCATATATGCAGCATATATGCAGTCCATCATTGACAGAAACGTCATTATGCATCTCATGACTGTATTTATGTATATAAATTCATATAGATAATATGTATCTTGTATAACATATAATATGTATATATTTTCTATAATATTATATAATGTATTATACAGTTACAAAACATATAATTCTATAACAACGTAATAACTTTTTTAGTAGACAAAATCTATGAAGCCCTGGACTTCAGGCAAAGAAGGACAATAATCCTTAAGAGATGGGAAACGAATGAGGAGAGGCCTACAATTGCCCCAGTTTCTGCTTTGCAAGTTTCCAGACCATGGAGAGGGTTTTGTGTTTGATTAACGATGTCTGTCCTGGGCTCAGAGAGGGTCAATAACAG
The DNA here is from genome assembly GCF_028885655.2 of Pongo abelii. Taxonomy (NCBI): domain Eukaryota; kingdom Metazoa; phylum Chordata; class Mammalia; order Primates; family Hominidae; genus Pongo; species Pongo abelii. The sequence goes on along the minus strand of NC_071992.2, from coordinate 147,045,104 downwards.
CCCCCAACCACATATTCCCCATTCCTGCATGACTGTTAAAATCTTTGGCTTTTCTGCACTCTATTCTCCTACCTTCTTCTTCACAGTCTAAAATTTTATCATTCTCTACCAGATAGAGAAAAATGTCACGGCAAAAACACAGAAATTCCAAGTTGCTGGACTTCTTACTTTCTATTAACATTACTTTGTCTTGGACAATACATAAAATGTTTTACATACACTGTATTAATTGCATCTCATGATTGCCCAGTACAGCAGTTAGCACACTTTCAACTCCAAATAACAGAAACCCCCATTCAAAATGGCTTAAACACTAAAAGGGCTTATTTTCTCTGATATCAAAATGCCTGCAATGAGGCACCTTCACAATTTGTTAATTCAGTTTCTCAAAAACATTATCCAGGACCTGATATCTTCCCATCTTTCTCTTCTGCCAGTCAACTTTGTACCTCATGGTTCAAGCTGGATGCCACATGTCCAGACACTACATGTGGACACCACAATGTCCCCTAGTGCAGCCACTGTTCTTCTGGCCTGTTCAAGATCTGTCTGTATGCTAGGAAGTAGCAGAGCATCCTCTCTAATCCACATCTCCTGACTCTGAAGCCAGCGCTGATTTTACTATTCTAAGCAGACTGTCTGTCAGATGATCCTGCCCCGGTTACGGTTAATGACCAAGGCGATTTGTTGACTCATTTTCAGCAGGGAATTTAAAAGAGTAATTACCAGGTTTGACTTCTCTCAAAGAGGAAGTTTAAATTTAGCTTTTACCTGCAGTTCTCTGCTGTGACTTTGGAGAAAATCTATTCAACATCACATAGAAAACACTAATTGTATTGCATAGTTTGGATACAAACTAATTACGTTATTGCTGCCGCAAATGCTAGAACACACCTAATTATAGGGTTTGAGGAATACATACTTTGTCTATGACTATGACAGCCCAGAATGGCTGGGCAGGTTTTTTAGCTCCCCGCCTCTGGCAAGGGAGATATCATCATCCTTGTTCAAGCTGGTAATTTATTCTGATGACAAAGTTGTATTCTTGTGCCCTGTTATAATGTAAAACAAGCAAAAAAAAAAAAAAAGAAATTAAATGCCTATCAGGATCCAAGTGCTACAGCCAGCACTTGAGAGATTATATCGTTGATATATCATAGTGGTCAAGAACACAGAACCTGGCACCTCACTGGCGTTGGCTGGGTTTTAGTCCTAGCTCTGCTCCTTACTAATTGTGTGATCTTCCTCAAACTGTTTAATTTCTCTAGGGCTCACTTTCCTCATCTGTGAAATGGGGATACTGATTACAACATTATCTCTCTGACAGTGTGTGAAGCACTTAAAACTATCTGCAGCATATAGTAAGTGCTAAGTATTATTATTTCACCTTGTTACCTTATTTATTTGAATGTTTCTAAAAACCTGTAGAATGGATGAAATTTGGATACCAGAGCTGTTTTGAGGGTGATAGGAGACGATGTGTGAAATACTCAATTAATGGTTGCAAAAACCCATCCCCCATGAGGAGACAGAGGCCAAGGGAGTAAGTGACTTACCAGGTTTCCCCAACTGGCACTGGCCCTGCTGCTCCACAGAAACTCTTCCCTAGACACACTTTTCTTCCTCCCATTGCTTCTGGTCCAAGCTTATCACTCCTCTTTCCTCGGTGCCTGCAAATGGTGGCCCACTACACTGAGAATCAAGTCCAGGCTCTGGGCAATTGACAAAGGATCTCCCTGTGGTACCTCTCTAACTTCATCTCCAGTTCCTCCTCTCCTCACTCACTCTAGTCAAAAGCATAGGGCCTTCTTTTTCTTCTTTCGTCATGGTCAAGTTTATTCCCATCTTGGAACTTTTGCCTGAACTCATACCTGACTCCCTCCTATTATTCAGAATTTGGGTACTTGTCACTCTCCCTAGATCCCTTCCCTGGTCACACACCCCAAAGTAGCCATTGGCCACTAGTTACTAGATCACTTTATTTTAATTCCCTGTTTAATGTATTATCTGATCACTCCCTTGTCATATTTCCTCATGTACCTGTGAGACTCATGAGAACAGGGACCTTCTCTGATTATGTCCCAAGATGCCAGAATGGTCCTTGGCATATTATAGGTATTCCACAAATATTAGTTGAATGGATGAATAGGATATGAATCTATCTTTTGCTCCCAACTCTAGTGCTCATTCTCCTACAAGTCATTTGCAGGGTTGCTGCCAATATGGGTAACTCCATCGTGAGAATTTGAGAAAAATACCCCCTCTCAATAGATGAATTGTAAAAAGGTGCCATTTCTGAGTAGTGTTACAGGAAATCAGGGACCCCGAACAGAGGGAATGGCTGGAGCCGTAGCAGAGGAACATAAATTGTGAAGATTTCATGGACATTTATCAGTTCCCAAATAATACTTTTATAATTTCTTATGCCTGTCTTTACCTTAATCTCTTAATCCTGTTATCTTAGTAAGCTGAGGATGTACATCACCTCAGAACCACTGTGATAATTGTGTTAACTGTACAAACTGCTTATAAAACGTGTGTGTTTGAACAATATGAAATCAGTGCACCTTGAAAAAGAACAGAATAACAGTGATTTTTAGGGAACAAGGGGAGACAAATAAAAGGTCTGACTGCCTGCGGGGTCGGGCAAAAAGAGCCATATTTTTCTTCTTGCAGAGAGCCTATAAATGGACATGCAAGTAGGGAAGATATGGCTAAATTCTTTTCCTAGCAAGGAATATTAATATTAATACCCTGGGAAAGGAATGCATTCCTAGGGGGAGGTCTATAAACAGCCGCTCTAGGAGTGTCTGTCTTAGGCGGTTGAGATAAGGACTGAGATACGCCCTGGTCTCCTGCAGTACCCTCAGGCTTACCAGGGTGGGGAGAAAACTCCGCCCTGGTAAATTTGTGGTCAGACCGGTTCTCTGCTCTCGAACCCTGTTTTCTGTTGTTTAAGATGTTTATCAAGACAATACATGCACCGCTGAACATAGACCCTTATCAGTAGTTCTCCTTTTTGCCTTTTAAAGCATGTGATCTACTCCTTGTTCTTACACCCCTTCCGCTTTCGAAACCCTTAAAAAACTTGCTGGTTTGAGGCTCAGGTAGGCATCACGGTCCTACTGATACATGATGTCACCCCTGGCGGCCCAGCTGTAAAATTCCTCTCTTTGAACTCTTTCTCTTTATTTCTCAGCTGGCTGACACTTACGGAAAATAGAAAGAACCTATGTTGAAATATTGGGGGCAGGTTCCCCCGATAGAGTAGACCAGGTAGAAAATGGCCCTCACACTCTGTGGATCATGTAGAAAAAGGTACCCATCTCTTGGACTGATACAGCCTTGCTCAACATCACATGACCTGGCCAGTGCCCACATGTGGTGTACAACCAGTGCAGAGAGGTGGGGGAGTGTGTTTGTGTGCCACATGTATGTGCATGGTATGTATGCACACAACATTTTGAAAATGTCCCCAGTTGCTAAATGTTTAGACATTACCAAGTTTAAAGTCACAAAACATGTCAACGTCAGAAGCCATCATGCATTCTCTCTCTCTTACATATGAGGCCAGATGATAAGGAATTGGTAGTGACATATGTTTATTCTGTGCTATGGTTCAGACCACATCTAAAATCTTTTGTCAGCTCAGAGCACCCCATACGAAAAGTAATAAACTGAAACACTTCTAAGTGAAGGCCCCCTAGAAGTGAAGGACACCTCAAACCATGTCTGACGAGAGTAGTTGAAGCCTGGAGATGTTTAGCTTACAAGAGTCCCAGGAAGACCTGATAGCCATCTACAAAACCTTAAGTGCTAACACAAAAAGGATACACTTCACTTACTCATTTATTCACCAACTCTCTATCAAGTATCTGTGATGTGTTCTCCATGTTGGAGTTACAGCAGCAAACAAAATGAAACATAAAAAATCCCTGCCTTTGCAGCACCTACATCCTAAATTCACTAGTTACAGGAGACACAAAGCAAACAAGCAAATACAAGGCAATAGAATATAGCATCAAGTTCAGGCTCTGTGCAATTTACAAATTTATTATCTAATAATAAAATATTAGATAGTGACGAGTGCTATGAAGAAAGCAAGTGGCTGGGGACAGGAGCCAGAGGAAGCAGGTAGTTTAGTTGAGTGATCAGAGAAGAGCCTCCAACAAGATAGCATTTGAGCTGAGACCCATATGAGGAGAAAGAGCTGAGTTTCATTCTGGTGAAAAGCCATGTCAGGCAGATAGAACAGCAAGTGCAAAGGCCTAAGGTGAGAACAAGCTTGGCAAATTCATGGAAAAAAAAAAAAAAAAAGGACAGTGCAGCTGAGACTTAGTAATGGTGGACCAAAGGTAAGGGATATTGTTCCTAAGGCTGGCAGGGGCTATATCCCATACAGCCTGGAAGATCACTGTAAAGAGTTTGAATTTTTTTCTAATTTTTTTAAGCAGAAGAGAGATATGATCCAATTTACATCTCTAAAGATGACTTTGGTTGCTGGGGGAGAATGGATTATAGAGCAGCAAGAGTTCTCTGTGTTCTATGAATAGAACTAAGATCAAGGGAGAGAACCACAGGAGACAGATTTTAGCCCAAGACAAGTCCTTTCTAAATGAACAAGCTGATTTAAAGGTGGTGAGTGTCCTCCACTAGAGGTATCCAAGAGAAGGCTAGATGTTTCTTTCTGGGAGGAGGCTGTGATGGTTAATTTTATGCGTCAAATTTACTGGGCCACAGGGTGCCCAGATATTTGACTAAATATTATTCTGGGGGTATTTGTTAAAGTGTTTCTGATTGAGATTCATATTTCAATCAGTGATGGAGAAAAGAAGATTACCCTTCCCAATGTGGGTGGGAGTCACCTAGTCAACTGAAGGCCAGACCAGAACTTACATCATTGCCTCTCCTGAGTCTCCAGCTTGCCAGCTGCTAATCTTGCGATTTCTCCATAACATGTGAGTCAATTCCTTATAATAAATCTCTTCATTTATTACACACATACACATATATACACATATGTCCTATTGGTTCTGTTTTTCTGGAAAAACAAAACAAATCCAGTAACACAGAGAGGAATATTGCAGTGAGATTTCTGGCATCAGAAGACATCTTGACTTAAAACCCCTATAGAACCCTTCCAGTCCTGGAGGAGAGGATACAGCTCAAAACTTTGGACTATATGGTGACTTTATTTCCCCATAGTTCTGAAATGTATGCTCAAGTGTTTTTTTTCTTTCTTTCTTTCCTTCCTATTTATTTCTTAAGTAAAAGAATAGCAATACATGAACATGGTAAAATATTCAAAAATGTAGTTCTAAATGTAAAAGCAAAGACCTCCCACCAACTCCTTTTACCCATAGGTAACTACTATTGACAATTTCTTATGTATCCTTCTAGAAAAATTATATGCTTGTGTCAACATATATACACACATAGATATTTTCATTTACACAAATGGGATTATACTCTACACACTGTTTCATGCCTTGCCTTTTTCACTTAATAAGATGTAAGATGCTTTTTTTGTTTTTTTTTTTTTTGAGACACAGTCTCACTCTGTTGCCCAGGCTAGAGTGTAGTGGCGCGATTTCAGCTCACTGCAAGCTCCGCCTCCTGGGTTCGTGCCATTCTCCTGTCTCAGCTGCCTGAGTAGCTGGAACTACAGGCACCCACCACCATGCCTGGCTAATTTTTTGTATTTTTAATAGAAACGGCGTTTCAGCCTGTTAACCAGATGGTCTCAATCTCCTGACCTCATGATCCACTCACCTTGACCTCCCAAAGTGCTGGGATTACAGGCATGAGCCACTGTGCCCAGCCCGTTTTTTTTTGTTGTTGTTGTTATTGTTGTTTTAAGCCTTCTGTCCTTGAATTGTTTCGAAACACTGGACAGAGGTCTTGCTGTCTTAAGAGGGTCACACCAAGATAGGTTATTTCTCTTCAACTTATTTTAAGTTCAGGGGTACATGTGCAGGATGAGCAGGTTTGTTACACAGGCAAATGTGTGCTGTGGTGGTTTACTGCACAGATCATCCATCACCTAGGTATTAAGCCCAGCATCCATTAGCTATTTTTCCTGATGCTCTCCCTCCCCCAACACCCCTCACTACCAACAGGCCCCAGTGTGTGTTGTTCCCCCTCGTGTGTCCACATGTTCACATCATTCAGCTCCCACTTGTAAACGAGAACATGAGGTGTTTGGTTTTCTGTTTCTGTGTTAGTTCGCTGAAGATAATGGCTTCCAGCTCCAACCATGTCCCTGCAAAGGATGTAATCTCATTCCCTTTTATGGCTGCATAGTATTCCATGATGTATATATAATGCATTTTCTTTATCCAGTCTATCATCGGTGGGCATTCAGATTGATTCCATGTCTTTGCTGCTGTGAATAGTGCTGCAGTAAACATATACATGAGTGTATATTTATAATGGAATGATTTATATTCCTTTGGGTATATACCCAGTAATGGGATTGCTGGGTCAAATCCCAATGGGTATATACCCAGTAATGGCGTTGCTGGGTATTTCTGACTCTAGATCTTTGAGGAATCGTCACATTGTCTTCTACAATGGTTGAACTAATTTACATTCCCACCAACAGTGTAAAAGTATTTCTTTGTCTCCTCAACCTTTCCAGCACCTGTTGTTTTTTGACTTTTTAATAATCGTCATCCTGACTGGTGTGAGATGGTATCTCATGGTTTTGATTTGCATTTCTCTAATGATTAGTGATGTTAAGCTTTTGTTTCATATGTTCGTCAGCTACATGAATGTCTGCAGATGAGCCTGGGCAACATAGTGAAATCCCATCCCTCTCTCCCAATAATGCAAAAAATTAGCCAGGCATGCTGGCACACACCTGTGGTCCCAGCTACTTGGGAAGCTGACGTGAGAGGATCACTTGAGCCTAGGAGGCAGAGGTTGTCGTAAGCCAGATCATGCTACTGCACTCCAACCTGGGCGACAGAGTGAGACCCCATCTCAAAGTAAAAAAAAAAAAGTTTAATGGAAGATGAGAAATGGCCTATGTATATGGAAGCCCTATTCTGAGCCAGGTGCTGTGCCTTTGACATTGCTATATCATGCCATCTGACTAATGAACCCCATGCTGGACATTAGATCATGAAAACACCTTTCTTCTCTCCCTGCTACTCTAACTGTCCCTCATTCTCCTTTCCCTCTCCTGTTTTTCTTTTTTCCTTTTCCTTTTTTTTTTTTTTTTTTTTCTCAGAGGCTTGCTGAGTCCAGTTATGAGGTAAAAAGGATCTTGGCCTGTGTGTGGTACTGTTACATACCTGGTATCTACCAATAGGTATTGGCCTGTGTGTAGATTTTAGAGTCAGACATGGATTTGAATTCTGACTTGACTTTGTACTAGTTGTGTGAACTTGGACTTATATGTCACTTAACCTAACGGCAGTAGGCAGCTTTCAGGTGGCTCCCGGTGATGGTTGCCTCCTGGTACTCTCACCCATGCATAATTGCCTCCCTTTAAGTGTGGGCTGGAATTAGTGACTTGCTTTTCATGAATAGGATATGGCAAAATTTGATAGGATATCATTTCTTTTTTTTCTTTTTTTTTGAGATGGAGTTTTGGTCTTGTCTCCCAGGCTGGAGTCCAATGGCACAATCTCGGCTCACTGCAACCTCCGCCCCCCGAGTTCAAGCACTTCTCCTGCCTCAGCCTCCCGAGTAGCTGGGATTACAGGCACCCACCACCACGCCCAGCTAATTTTTGTATTTTTTAGTAGAGATGGGGTTTCACTATGTTGGCCAAGCTGGTCTCGAACTCCCAACCTCAGATGATCCACCCACCTTGGCCTCCCAAAGTGCTGGGATTACAGGCGTGAGCCACCGCACCCGGCCAATGGGATGTCATTTCTAAGATTCAGTTAAAGACTGGGACTTCTGTCTTTTCTGTGCCCTCTTTCTTTTCCCCTCCCTTGCTTGCTCTGATGAAGCCAGCTTCCATGTTGTGAGCTGCCACGCGGAGAGGTCCACATGGTAAAAAAACCAAGGCCTTCAGTTCAACATCCTGGGAAGAACTGAATCTTGCTGGCAACCATGTGAGTGAGCTTGGAAGCAGTTCCCACCCTCATGAGGCACATCTTCACTGCAGCCCATGAGAGGCCCTGAGCCTGAGGGCCCAGCTAAGCCAGTCTCAGGCTCTTGACCACAGAAACTTTGATACAATGAATGTTTATTGCATTAAATCATCAAATGAGTGAGTGGTATTTGTTACAGAGCAATAAATAACTAACACACTAAATGCTGGTTAGTTTGTGGGTTTAAGAAAAAGAGGCAGAGCCTTTTAACCCAGGCTAGAGGGACCCCAACTCTTGGTTCAGTCTTTAGAAGGTCCTAATCTCTACCTCCTCCTGCCACATCCCTCCCAAGAGGACAAGGAGGGCCAAAGGGAACATACCTACTCTGTTTTGGCTACGCAAGACTCCAGAGTTCTGTGCCCAGATGGACTTGACTTGGTCCCAGGACGGGAGGACTTTCCCTTCTAGGTAGACCCTTCCACTTGTGTACACACCCTTGAGGCCCATAAGGTAGCCCAGAGACAGCCATTGTGAGTGGAGAAGGGACTAAGCCTGGATATGTGTATTGGGGTACCCACCATTTGTTAGCTGGATTTTCACCTGTAAACATGGTTTGGTGCCTCCATTAGCACTCTTGTTCCCAACACCACAAACGTTAGAGGAGGCCCTGAGTGGAGATAATAGTAACTGATAACCGAATGGGATCGTTTATTTGAAAGTCCCTATCACAGAGCGTGACATGCAGTGAATGACCGATAAATCATAGCTCACTTCCTGCTTTTAGTGTCTCTGTGTCCTACACAGAAAAACTAGGACTCACTGGATTTGCCACAGGGATCAGCATTCTTCCCAAAGAGTCCCTGGCTGACAGTTCTGGGCCTTCAGAGGTAAAAGGTATTTCTGGACTGGAGCAAATTCATAGCTCTGCTAAGGGAAGCAACCCTTGAAAACACACTTCTTATACTTCCTCTCCCTTGCTTGCTCTGATGAAGCCAGCTTCCATGTTGTGAGCTGCCACATGGAGAGGTCCACATGGTAAAAAACCAAGGCTTTTTTACCATGGACCAGCTGGGGCTATTGTGGCCCTGCCTCCGAGGACACCCTGGAATATTGGCTACAGTATTAGGCCTTCTTCCTACCAGGAAGTAAGAAGAAGGGAGAAATTCCTGAGCTCATTGGGAGACGAAAACATGCTGGCTTAACTTCAAAGTGTTATTTAGTCAGCAAATCTTTTTGAGAAGGTATAGCAGAAGGAATGAGAGATATCTCTTTCTATCCTGTTAGTGTGAGAAAGAGCTAAGCTTGAGTACTGAACTTTGTTTCTTACTAGCTTTTGGGCAAGTTATGTGACTTCTCTATTCTTCAATGTCTTCATCTGTAAAACGGGGGTTAAGAAATTTCTATCACATAGGGCCATGTGAGGAATAAAAGGGATAATCATGGATCATGCTTAGGACAGCTCAGATGTCTCACCTTAAAAGGAGGATTAAAAGCAGGACAGACTCTCAGGCTTGCTGTGTAGATGGCGTTAGGTCGTGCATGCTTAGTCTGGCACCTGCTACCAGAAGAGGCTTGTAGTGGGTTGAATGTGGGCCCTGCAAAATATATGTCCATCTGGAATGTATGAAGATGTCACTAGGTGGAAAAGGGGTCTTTGCGGATGTAATTAAGCTAAAAATCTCAAGATCGTCCTCGATCGGGGATGATCAGGGACCCTAAATCCAGTGATAAATGTCCTTAGAAAAGAAGAGAAAGGAAGATGGCAAACACAGGAGGGCACTACATAAAGACAGAAGCAAAGATTGCCGCTATGCAGCCCCAAGCCAAGAAATGCCTGGAGCCACGAGCAACTGGAATATGCAAGGATTCTCTCTTACGACCTTTGGAGGAACAAAAGCACTGTGAACATCTGGATTTCAGACTTCTGGCCACCAGCAGTATGAGAGAATAAATTTATTTTAAGCCACCATGTCTGGGATAATTTGTTGCAACGGCCCTAGGAAGTTATTACAGGCCTTAATAAATGTACACTATTACTGTTATCTGTTGCTTTTTGTTTTTTTATTTTTTTGCTACACCAAGGTTGGAAAGCCGCCTGCGTTCTATGGAGGGAAAACTGAAATGCTGGGCTAGGACCCAAAAGGAAAAGGTCCATCTGGCTTAGTACAGGTCCCCACCCCTGCCCTGCCTCTGACCCATCCCTCCAGGCAGGGTTTCATCCTTGGGCCGCCTTCATTGCCAGGCTTTCTGAGGCTGACAGCACACCCTGAGCCAAGAGATTCCAAGCCTCAGCATGAAGGGAATAATTGTCAGCGAGCTCCCAGATTGTTTTGTCACTTCCACTTTGCAATATGACAAGTAGGCGTCCAAAATATGCTCCAGGAGGGGGAGCCAGAAATTTTCCAAAAGCATACGTGGCAGCCCGAGTCACTGCTAAATAAGTGTCAGCCGAGTTCTTGGCTTCCCTCCTTACGCCAAGCCGTGCTGTGTCCCTCAGGATGGGGAGTGCCGCTGGAGCACCACCAGGAAAAGAAAAGCCCGCTCTCAGTGGCATTGGAACCATCAGCGTGGCTTCACTGACTACTTTGGGATTTGTCTAGATGACCTCATAATAATAGCTATATTTCTAGAATCATAAAAATGACAACAATAAATAGCTATTAGGTACCCTGCGTGAGGTGCTGTACTAAGTCATTTATGTACTGTCTATTCTTTCATCTTCATGACAATTCTATGAAATGGCAATGATTATTATTATCTCTCTGTTACAGAGAAGCAAATTGAGGAAGAAGGAGTTTAAATAATGTGCCCAATATTTCATTTCTAGGGGAGGGACTAAAAAAGATTCCATTTCTAAGAAGTGGCAGAGGTAAAAATCCAACTCTCATGAGCTCATCCCTAAAGCTGGAGATGTGTACTACACAGTCACTTTGTACAGTATTTTACAGTTTGTTGGAATAATAACCATGCTGCCCTCATTCCCATTGGGAGCTAAGGGTCATCATACCAGAAAGGGACTGGCTATTCCAGATAGGAAGTGAACAAGACTGTTAAAATGCAGAAAACATAGGTAGCATAAATAGAATAATTAAAGTAGACCAGATTGAGTTTTCTTCCTCTCCCACCTCTTTTCCTGGAGCTTGGCATGTATAGATGCTAACGCAAGAGAAGGTCTTTTATCATGTAACTCAGGAATAGGAAGGAGACTGACATTTTTTTTTTTTTAGCACCACAGGATACAAAAGAAATGCTAGCAATAGGTTGATATTTGCAGTTGAGAGGTTTATTTGAGGCCAGATTGTTCCAAAGGCCTCTTCCCTTCCCCTCTTTACTCTTAAGATCTTACTATTGGTTGCCTACCCAGCATTCATTCCTGCCTTCTTCCTTCCAGATAAAACTCAGGTTTTGTTCTTTCTCTCCTACATCAAAATCAGTGGTGGTCGACCTCATTTCCAGCTCCAGGGATGGGCTTGATTGATCTAAGAGGATCTATTCTCTCTGGCAATGATTGGTTAAGGAATGGTGATCCCACAATTCTGGCTAAAGAAACATGAGAAGTTTTCTTCTAGGATGGGTGGTGGCTTAGGGGCTTTTGCGGGAAATGTCTTTCCTTCTAGGAAAGAACCACAGGGAAAAAAGAAAAAAAAAGAGCCCTTCTTCCTCTAGATCTTGTCTCATCCAGATACGATGCTCAGAGCTGCAGCCACCATATTGTTATGAGCCTGAGAAAGAAGCCAGCTAATGATGACAGAGCAAAGAGATAGAGAGAAACTGCTCCCAAATGCCACTGTTGAAAGGCTAATTCAACCAGCCTCGGATCTGCCTGCCCCCTGGAATTCCTGCTATATGAGATAATAATTCTCTATTGTTTAAGCCAGCTTGAGTCAGGGTTTTGTTTCTGCCACCAAAAGCATCCTGACTAATGCAGGATTCAAAGTGCACTCTCCTCCCCCTCCTTCCCCATCCAGCCGCTGAACTGAACCTGAACATCACTGAGAATAACCAACAACCCATTGCAGAGTCTGTACACAAGAGGAAGAAGGGAGTGAGGGACATTTAAAGACTGAGGAGTTCATAGGAATGGAGACAGAGCAAAGATATAAGAGACAGGGATACTCCATGCCACCTGCGGAGGGTAGAAACACAGAGTGTGCTCAGGAATCAAGGACTAAGACTCCATAACTGTGGGCAAGGTGAATACACTAGACCTGCCACTTTTGAATCCTCACCATCCTCGACTCTGAATGTGTTGGACCATTGTGTTTGAAATTTAAGTAAAGAACTGATTGAATAGTCTCCATGGTTCCATATGGTGCTTCCCAGGCCAACAGTCAACTATCCTTTTTCAGGCTGTGTCACCCCTACTTCCTGAAATATGGTGAACTGCTGGGATTACAGATTGTTGATCCCAGTAGACTCTTAAAAGGCCAACTAATCTAACCCTTTCCCTTTGTGAATGGTGCTCTAAGACTTAGAAAGGGGAGGTGAATTCCCTGAGACAGTGCAGAGTACATTTGTGGCAAAACCAAAAAAGAAATGTAAGTCTCCTGTCTCCCAAGTCAGTTCTTACTATACCACCATTTCCCCCTAAGTGTACATCAAAAAATTGTCAAAGATTTTGACAGCCAGAACAGTTTTCAATGGTCAAATAAGCTTGTGAAGTACTGCATGAAGTATTAATAAATCATGTTAAAGGTTTTTCTACTAGCAGAACTTCTCATAGTTTTGGTTTTGTTTAATTTGTTTGCCAAAAAAAAATGCTTTGTGAATCTCTAAAACTGAAATATAACATATATTCATATATTCTTTCTCAATCTATTAGGCTATGGAATCTTTCTCCCAGAGCATCTCATCAGAAGAATGCTCTGCAAATTACATTTGAGCAACTGCACAACATTTGCCTCCATAAAAAGGAAATGAGGTCAGAACACAAAGAAAAGCAGAGTTCAGGCAGAAGTGAAAAGTGGGTAGATAAGTCATCAAATGGATGGATGGTTAGAAGAATGGATAAATCATCAAATGGATGGATGGTTAGAAGAATGAATGGATAAACAGTCAAATGGATGGATGTGTGGAAGAATGAATGGATAAATAGTCAAATGGATAAAGGGGTGGAAGAGTGGATGGATGAATGGGTAGATGGTTAGAGAAAGGCAACATAATTTGAGTCCCTAATATAGCAGACCTGTTACATGGCCAATATTTTTTTCCCCGTAAGCTAGGTTGTTTAAGCTAGTCAGGTTTTTCTGTTGTTCTTGTGATAATACTGTATAACAAATGATTCCCAAATTTCAGTGGTAAAGTTTGTGATAAACATTGTATCACAAAATTGTTTATACCATACTCTCAGGAAAGCTGGGCCTGGCTGACCCCCAGGATCTGGTTACATTCAGGTCTTCTTCATTTGTCTTTGTTGCAGAACCAAGACTGAAGGAATCAATGCTACTTGGTATGTGCTCTTCTCATGGTAGTAAGAGGAAGTATCAAAGAGCTGGTAGACACTTGCCTCTTAAGACCTCAGCCTGAAACTGGTACATAGCCACTTCCAGCCACATTCCACTGGCCAAAACAAGTCTCACTGCCAAAGCTTAAACTCAATGGGGGAAGAAAGCTATACTCTGTTCACAAGGAAGCCAAGAGCAGAGAGGTAAAGAAAAATAGTGGACAGATGCTTAAAATCCACTGGAAATTGGGTCTTCTATGATTTACAAGCCAGAGTCCTGAAAAATTCAATTGGCTGGTTAATTTGGGGAATCCCTGCCTAGTAACATGCCTCTAACTTTATAGCTGGTCCCTGCTTGGTAAAGCGCCTCTAAATACTTTATAGCTAGACAAACTAGGCTGCTTTACTCACCTGGACTGTTCCTCATTTCTGAAACATTCCCTCTTCTCCACTCACTCTTACTTCTTCCTTTTTTTCAAATTTGACATAAACTTTTGTTCCTTGTTAGTATGTTTAACACAGACTTTTATAATTGTGTGATAGACAAACAATTCAACCTATTACATGATGGAGTGGCCTGACAGCAGCTCACTGCTGGCAGGGTTGTCATATTTGTACAACAGTGATTGTTTAATTATCTGACTGTTTCTACAGGTATTGAATTCATTATTTTCTTTTTCTATTTTTCAATGATTAAATAATTGTTGTATGTATTTGGGGGCATGTGTAACATTTTGATACCTGTATATAATATATAATGATAATTCCAGAATAACTAGGATTTCCAACACCTCAAACATTTAGCCTTTCTTTGTGTTGGGAACATTGTAATTCTTTTCTTCTAGTTGTTTTGAAATATACAATAAAGGATTGTTAACTATAATTTCCCTACTGTACTATTAAATACTAGAACTTACTTCTCTATCTAACTGTATTTTTGTACCCCTTAACCAACTTACCTTCCCAGCCCCATTCATTATTTTCTAAAAATGAACTGCATTGGGAAAAATGAGAGAATTGACATTAACAATGAGAAGCAGAGATCTCATAAACTTAAGGCATTTGTAACAGAGATGGAAAGCGTTGGGCACACTTTAAATTGGGAATCTTGAGCCTCAAGAGGATCAACTGTAGATTCAATTATGAAAGAAACAAGCAAAATTAAAGAATGAGTCTCTGGTTCTGAATGATGTTGTTGAAGACTGTGTTGTAAGGTGAAGTATAATTGGGGATTCGATTATATTTTACAGGCCTCCAGAGAAAGAAACCCCTTGGTGATATATACAAGGAAAGAATTTGATTTTCAGATACATTGTCTGAGGAACATACTAAAGGAAAAGAAATATTTTACTGCCTGTGTCTACGAAATAATTAACATGAATATGGTCACCTGCCAATCAGTGAGCATGATTTGAGAGCTCACATTAATCAGGAGGGTATAGCATGGTGTATTGTTACACACAGAAACCTAGTCCCAAGTTTTGGGACTTTGGGAAAGTTACTTAATCTCAGTTTCCCCATGTGTAATATGGAAGATGATACTACAGACATCTTATGGTTTTTGAGAAGTTCAAATCAAATAATAATTAGCTCCATCTTCTTGCTATGGACCAGGCATGGTTCATATACTTTACATAGGTAACACATTACTTACAACACTCTGTGAGTGGTTATCTATCCTTTACAGAGGAGGAAACTGAGGCATGAAGAAGGGAAGTGGCATGCCCAAGGCCACACCGCTGGTTAGCAATAGAGCTAGGATGCCACCTCAGGCCATCTGGCTCATAATCTACGCTCCTGTCCAGTCCACTGTCACATCTCCAGGACAAAGTCAGCATGGGGAGAGCAACACAGGGCAGATTCTTAGGAAATTGGCACATCCTCCTTTTCACCTCAATGGAGATGATGACAGACACGGAAGCACCCGCCTGGGCTCTCGTGCGTGAGCCTGCGTGCTTCATATGTCTCCTTGATGGTGCAGGCTGGGCAAGTGTGGGGTGGCTCTGCCTCCTTCTAGCTCTGTGACCTTTGGCAAATCATCAGGTTCCTCATCTTCCACTTCTTCACCTGTCCATGGGGCTGATAATACTCGCCTCTAATATTTTACAGAATTCCTGTGAGGTCTGAAGAGATAACAAAGGCTCAAGTCCCTTGAAAATGTAAGTCCTCTGCAAATGCTAGGTTTGTTTTATAACACAACGAGGCTGATCTTTTAAAGTAACATACCAGACCCAACCCTCCCAAGTGAGAGCTGGCCCTTCAGAGGCATCCTCCTCCTCTGCTACTGAGCCAGAGGCTTTTTCTAATTATGCCACTTTTGCTCAAGGCATGTTTGGAATGTTTCCTTGGAAATTACCTTTCCTGCTAGTTTACAGGCCAAGTGAGAAAATCAGTTTTATTACCTCACAGACAGGCCTCCATTTCATTTCGGGGAGCCAAAAATGGTGTTTCTGATCTTGTTCTCTCATCTTATTCATAAGAAGCCGTTCTGAATGAATTATGTCTATTTTAAAAAAAATCAAATCCACCCTCAGAGGGGGAAGATTTGCCTCATGGAGACTATCAAAGGAACTTGATGTGGGAAACTGAAAGCAATATCATTATTTCACAGTCATATTTCACACTCATCAAACTCAAATGACAGCTGTGCCCCCTTGTGCCAGCCAGGTCTGTGAGCAAGTGCTGAGCCCGTCAGATATTAAGAGATCCATCCCTATGATCATCCTCAGACTGAAAAGCATCTTAGAAGTCATGTTATCTAGGCAGGGCGCAGTGGCTCACGCCTGTAATCTTAGCACTTTGGGAGGCCGAGCAGACTGATCACTTGAGGTCAGGAGTTTGAGACCAGCCTGACCAACATGGTGAAACCCTGTCTCTACTAAAAATACAAAAAAAATTAGCCAGGTATGGTGGTGGGCACCTGTAATCCCAGCTACTTGGGAGGCTGAGACAGGAGAATTGCTTGAACCCGGGACGTGGAGGTTGCAGTGAGCCCAGATCAGGCCACTGCACTCCAGCCTGGGCAACAGAGAAAGACTCCATCTCAAAAAAAAAAAAAAAAAAAAAGTAGAAATCATATTATCTAAATCATTCAATTCATTCATTCAGTGCATTCATTCCTTCAAAAAGCCGTTCACTAAGTACCCTCAACACACCCTCACTCTAATTAGAGAAGCAACAGGAAAACACACAAGTCAAAGAGAAGTGTGATGCTCACTCTGATGGAGGCCTGTGATAGCTGAGAGACGCCAGGCTGGCCCGACCCCAGAAGCCATGTTTAGGGACTTTTCCGGATGAGAGGCCCTGGAGTGGGATTTAGAGGTCCAGTTACAGTTAGTGAAGTCAAGAAGGGTCCAGGAATCTGGAAAGAAGGATAAATATGTATCCAGGCCCAAGATGTGGAAGGACATGCCGCTTTTGTACAACAGCAAAACTGGGAAAGACATGCAAGTCCTCAGAGACCCAAGAACGAGTAGGTTTGGTGCCCATAGTGCAGACATGGCATAACAAATGCTACAGTGCTTGACAATATTTCAAACTCAGAGTGGAGAGAAAGGGACTATTACCAATGTTTTAACCTCCACCTTTCCTAGAAGAGGCTAGCAAATGCATCTGGAGTTGTTTCTAATGATCTGCAGGCTAAATAACTCATGCCCTTTTGTGTTTGCTCAGCCTCTTAGGCTTGAGTTTTTCCTACAACTGCCCACTTTCCTCATTCATATTGCCTGCCTGGCTTCTGCTGGTACTGAATTGGCCACCTTGCTTTTAGCTCGTTGACACCGTTTACCATGCCCTACTGAAGAAGTTCTTTTTTTTTTTTTTTTTCTTTTTTGAGACGGAGTCTTGCTCTGTCACCCAGGCTGGAGTGCAGTGGCATGATCTTGGCTCACTGAAAGCTCTGCCTCCCGGGTTCACGCCATTCTTCTGCCTCAGCCTCCTGAGTAGCTGAGACTACAGGTGCCCGCCACCACGCCAGGGTAATTTTGTTTTTGTATTTTTAGTGGAGACGGGGTTTCACCGTGTTAGCCAGAATGGTCTCGATCTCCTGACCTCATGATCCGCCCGAAGAAGTTCTTAAATTGAGGTCTACAGACTCCTTGTAGGATTCAAGAATTAAGGAAGGATCCATGAACTTGAAGGAGAACAAAAGTTACATCGTTTTTTTTGTTTTGTTTTGTTTTGTTTTTACTAATCTCTAACTTAAATTTAGATTGTTCTTCATTCTTCAATGTAGGCAACAAACTACGGTAGTATTAGCAATGCTTCTACCTGTGGGTTCATCACCAGTAGGAATAACTACTATTTCCATTTTTTTACAAGGGTTGTTGCAGAATCTCAAAATAGTGTTTGCATCCATTGCTGCTTTGAAACTGCAATACATATTTGACCTGCCATTGGATCTTATTATTTAACACCTCAACAAAGCACATATATTTCTATATTATAAGATAAGGATTTTTTTTTACATTTTGATAATCATTTCTCAATAGAATTGGTTTCCTCTATAATGCTATATATTTCATTTTAAGCATTTAATCCATTACTCTGAGAAGGGGTGTATGGCACAAAGAAAAAATCTTAATAATCCCCACTTAGACACTTCCATGTGCTTTAAACAAAAATGAATACATTTAATTATTGCTGACATAATTAATTATAATTATCGCTGCTGGCTTTTACAGATGGAAAAAAACTGAGTCACAGAAAGATGAAGTGAACTACAAAGTGCCACATAATCAGGAAGCGGCAAGGAACGGAAGGGATCTCAACAGCCTGGTTCCTAAGGCCATGCCCTCAACCACTGGGCTGTCCTGCCTTCTAGAAGAACCTGGACAGGGCACAGGCCCAGAGCCCCAGGGCCTCGATTTGATCCTAGAGGGAACGGGAAGAGCAGGAGGAGAGAGAATTGCATCTGTGCTGCCGAAAGATAAGAGAATGGAGTAGAGGAGCCTGGAATGAGATGTGGTTAGAAACCCAAAAGGCAGGAAATGGCCCAAACCAGAGCAGTAGCTGTGAGCAGAAGAGTGGTAATCAATTTCACCAATCTTTAGGCTATGGAATCAATGCACCTTGGTACCCAGAGAATGAAGTGCTCCCAACCAGATAACCAGGTAACTGAATAAGGTTCTTTTCTCATTAACTCTGCTATCCTAAATCAAGAAAGCAAAACAATGATTCTGAGGCCAAATAGAACCCATGGAGTAAGGGCTAAAAGCTAATTATTTAGAACATTTGAGTTGATTTGGATGGTCAGGGGTTAAGCCATTGGATTGCCAACAATTTCCAGTCCAGTTCCACACACTTTGGTGGACCCAATAAGCACCAGATATAGTCAGAGGTCAAAGGAGAGACAAGGACTACACAATGTGGCCTAAAGGAGGTGCCCTGGGATTCTGTGCAAGCTTCTACTCTGAGCATTGCAGGGCACTTAACCCTAAGCCCTGGGCATGAAATGCCTTTAGCACTGCACCTCATTGCCGTGACAACCAAAAAGTACTCCCCCATATTTTCAAATCCCCCCCACCCCCGGGAAGCCCTCCCATCCTGCTTGACAGCCTCTAGGCTACAGACAAAAGCAAGAATCAGAGGCACTGCTGGACCCATCCACATAAGAGTCATTCCTGCAATCCTGTAGCAAAGTTCTGTTGTTAATAATTCAATCCTAACCACAGAGTCTTCCCTGAACGCGCTCTCTGTAATTCTGCTGTGCCTTTATCCATGCTGTTTCCGCCTCTGACCACACCCTCCTCCCGTGCTCATCAGCCAGGCAGACTCAGCATCTGGCACGTGGTCAGAACTCAATATCCATTAGCCATTATGCACACCTGCTCTGTGAAGCCGCCTCCACTTCCCTGGGGAAATAAGGCACACTTTCCATAACCACCAAAAACAGTGACCAAACAGTGTTGTGATCATTTATTTCCAAATAGAATGCACATTTTCTAATAGACACTCGGGAAGATGTGTTGAATGAATGAATAAATAATATCTTAATTTGCCCAGTGATCTATACTGTCAACAACTCAAGCAGATCAGGCCATATTTCAATTTTGCTGAGAAGAAAACTGTAAGTCTCCCTCTTCCCAAAAATCTACCATTTATTGAATGTTTAATAAATGTTATTTATTAAATAACATTTAATAATGTCATTAAATGTACCGCCCTGATAATTCCTGATTGTGTGGCATTGTGTGTTTAGCAGTGTACTGTCACTTTAAATGCATCGTACCAGTTAAGAGGAAGTCTAAGAGGCTAGGTGGCTCTCCCAAAGTCAAGGCCACACAGCCAGTGAGGAAAGGGCTGAACTGCACGCAGAAGGCCTTGGCCTTGTGATCTGTGGGGCTTATCTGGACACAGCAACTAAATGTGGCACAAAGCAAATCCAAAATACTGTACACATTAGGATTTATAAAGAGGGGAATATTAGGGTAGGAACTCTTTATAAAAGGATTTCAGGATGATACCTTTAAAAGCATAAGCTCCCTTATAAGTTAAAAATCTTCCTGATTTACAATCACCAATTTTCTCACCCAGCTCTGCAGGAAGACACCAGTTGCATGAAGTGGGGCCACCTGCATTTCCAGGAACACAGACATCCCAGTCAGTGCCAGGAAGGTGGTGAATGTCCTCAGCCTGTAGGGGTTGCCATCAGGTCCCCACTGGCCCCTGCAATTCCTCCTCTGGTGTGAGTGACTGTGTTCTTGGTTCTGCTTGCTGGGAGCTCACCTAGGAGAGAACCCAGCACTGAGAGAGACCACAGGGCATGCTTGGCTCCAAAAGACACCCGCTTTGGGCTGAGGTTGGGGGCTGCGTTTTGCATTTGCCTCAATGCCTGGGTGGTCTCCAGGGTTGGTGCCAAAGAGCACACATTGCAGCAATTTAGCGGAGACCACAGAAGTGGGTGAGAGCGGCGGAGGTTGAAGTGGGTTTGGAGACAGGCTCCACTCCCCCACCCTGCCGACTCCCTCTTGCCACCCACAGAATAAAAAGGTGCTTCTGGTCCATGCAGTGTGTTGCAAAGGCTGTTTTCCATGCTGGACAATCAATTGCCAGGCACTACCCTCCCTGAGCCTCTGTTCACTCAGACATGAAAATAAAGGTGAGAATGTCCACCACTTGGGCTTAGCGTGAGGACAAGATGGTGCCTTGTTTGGGTGCTTAGAGTAATGAATTCAGAGTTAGAGAGGGGAAACCTTTGTTATCCACAAGGCTGAGAGGGTGCACAATTTAGTTCAGCAACTATTTATGTTAATAGCTGCACCATTCCAGTCCCTTCTGGAGATACAGAGATAGAAAAGATACAGCCCCAGCTGTCATAACTCTGATATGAGGCCTAGTTTTCATTTTCTTTCAACATGGAATGACAGAGAAGGCAATTGGGATGTGAAAGGAGGCAAGTGCCTTGGTGGGAGGGACGGAGGTTAAAGGGCTGACCCCCAAGAGGCCTCCACTCCAGAGGCCTGGGGCCTGGGTCGGATTAAACTTGACACCACCTTTTAGTAAGAGCACCATGTAATAAGGGCCTGCCATGTGCCAGCCCCATGCTAAGCACATCAAATACATCATCGGATTATCTTCAAAGCAATCTTTGAATGAATGATGATCTTCAACTCTGCAAAGGAAGCATCCTTAACCCTCTTTTGGAGGCAGGGAGGCAGCACTGTGTACTGGCTAAGGATGTGAGCTTCAGAATTGAGCAGCTGTGTGACTCCTGCAAGTGGTTAACCTGAGCCTCAGTTTCTTCACCTGTAAAATGAAAACCATGCACAGCTCCCTCCTGGGTTTATTTAGGAAAGTTAAAAGCAATATACATTTAACTGCTTAGCACAGTATCTGGAAATCCATTGTGGTTGCTATGAAATGGTAGCCTCAAGATAATGTATACTGTGTTCAAAATACTGTGGGCGCTTAACAAATGTTAGCTTTCTGACTACATTTACCGTGCTACCCCTCCTGCCCACCAGCCCCACCTGAGCTCTGCATTCCTAGTGCTTAGCACAGAGTCGCACTCCAATGCACTGACTGGAGACGTGAAGTGGTATTATAGAGTGAGGATGTCAGGCCAGAACATTTCCTCTAGATCTGTGATTCTAATATTGTTTTATGCTATAACATCATTTGAGAATATAAGCATGCCCCTCCCCCTAACTCTCTCTCTCTCTCTCTCTCTCTCTCTCACACACACACACAAACACACACACACATCAGTCATATTAATGTCTCAACAATCTGTGAGTTCCAGGAGACAGGAGATCCATTTTAAGATGCACTCGAGTCCAATACCCCTTGGCTATAGTGCAATTACTTGCCAATACTGTTCTTAAAAGAGAGCCGGGCCCTGACAGCTGGAGCTGATGCTCTCCAGGCCACCCCAGTGGGCCCCACACCTCCGGCTCCTTCACCCGATGGTGACCCAGTGATTCGGCCCTGCCATCTCTGGCCGGGTTTTGCTGTTTTCCCAGCCAGAGCAGCAACACTCCAGGAGTCAAAAGGATAACAGGAAGAACTCTAACCTGAGCAAGAGGTTTTTTTTAATGGACCTATGCTTTCATATGGCAGCCACACAAAGGCACAGACAGAAATAGTTACTGCAAACTGTTTCCCTTCGAAGCTTCTCCTTCCAAGGAGATGCTTATCATCATTGAGACTGCTTGTTTGGGAAGAGCTGACTGTCAGCGCAGGGTCAGGCCAGACAGGGAAGCGGATTCCAGGGGACCAGGGCTGTAGCTATTACCAACCCCTGTCAGAGCTGGAAATGTGGAAACATCTCTGAGCCAACCTCCATCCACACGTACATGAAACCCAAAGGGGAGAGAACATTCCCTCTCCGGAAAGAGAGTAGGTGTTCATGTTTCTTCTTTTCCTTCTATTTATTTCCCCCTTTCAGAGATAAATCTGCTATCCTGCTGGTCTGGAACTAAGAGATAAACGCTGCTTCCAGACAATGGGATTATTTTCTCTGACAGATTGAAATAGGACCTTGTCTCAATACAGCACATTGAGTTTTGTTTTGTTTTGTTTTGAGGGGACAGGGTTCACTATGTTACCCAAGCTGGGGTGCAGTAGCTATTCACAGGTGCGATCATAATGCACTAGCAGCCTTGAACTCTAGACTCAAGCAATCCTCATGCCTCAGACTTCTCAAGTTGAGTAGCTGGGACTACAAGTATGGGCCACCATGCCAGGCCTACCTTGAATATAATCCAATTAAATTCAACAAGCATGTGCTGAAGGCCAACAACAGGCCAGGTACCTTTGCTAGAGGCTTGGGAAGCAGAGATGTATCCTCATCCTCACTTAGCCTGAGTTCTTTCTAAGTATCCTTACTAGAATACCTTACACAGGGTCCTGCCCTGTAGAAGGGCCCACTCACTAACTCATCATCTTCCCACACTCCTTCTCCAGTATCTTGGATTTTCTTAAAGATTTCATTTACCCAGTTATCTTCTCTTGGGTTCAGACGATCATCTTCAACCCTTCATTTTCCTTTAGCAATAGGTTCAGACAATTCTAACTGCTAAGTGACCCAAAATTCCATCCCTCTCCATTGGGTCCTTATTGCTAATTGCTATGACCTATTCAACTTTTTTGGTTTCTGCCAAGACTCATGCTAGACCCTCCTTACCGGACTCCTTTACCTTCAGTTTCTGTACTTCCAAATTCTCTTCACTCTGCATCCAAAACCATCTATCTCTAATACAGTCTGACTATATCTCAATCCAGCCTTAGCACATTTGACTGGTACCCATTTTCTCTAACACAAAATTTTCACCCTATTCCACAGAGTGCACAAAGCCTATCTTCGCTCAGGCTGCTATTGCAAAATACCATAGACTAAGTGGCTTAAGCAACAGAAATGCATTTCCAACAGTTCTGGAGGCAGGGAAGTCCAAGATCAAGATTCTGGCCAACTTGGTTTCTGGAGAGGGCACCCTTCCCGGCTTGCAGAAGGCTGCCTTCTCACTGTGACTGCACATGACCTGTCCTCAGTGGTTGTGCATAGGGAGTTAGAGCAAGCTCTCTCTTCCTCTTCTTTACATGGCCCCCAAGCTATTGGATTAGGATCCCACCCTCATGACCTCATTTAACCTTAATTACCTTCTAAAAGCCCTATCTCCAAAACAACCACATCAGGGATTAAGGCTTCAACATATGAATTTGGTGGTGGGGACACAATTCAATCCATAGCAAGGTCCTTCTCAAACTAAGTTCAATTTCTCTCTACTCTTGTCTCCAATTACTCCTCCATCCCACATTTCTGCTGGGCCTCACCACAAGGAACCACTTGAAGGCATCCCAATACTGTAGCTGACTCTTATCTCTGGCATCTGTTGTTCAGTAACCAGAGTAAAGTGGGCACCACTGTCCTGCCACAATGGGCCATTTTAAAGTGAATGCCTGGTTACATCTTGATCATTAGAATGCAGTGTGCTTCATGGCCTAAATTATGTATTTTCCTCAAGGTTGTTAAGGCGTCACTGAAGAATGTCTACTAGCCAAAAATCTATTTTGAATGTAGAGGAGGTCATTCTATCTTTGCAATAATTGTTTCTTTCCAGCCACTGGGTTCCCCCAAGTCTGAACCCCCTATGCTTAATCAGCATCTGCTTTTATTTCCAACTTGTGACTGTCACAAGAAATTATCCAGACATCTCAGAGGGCTGGTGAGTTTTTATTTTTACTACCAGTCTGTTGCAATATGTGGCAAACAGGGGGAGGAGTTATTATATTATGTGATTTTAATATTATAATAACTAATACTTTGTATCTTGCACAGAATGCTTAGATGTATCAGACAAGCCTTTTGCATACATTTGCCTGACTACTTTTCACAACAACTCGATGATATGATTATTACTTTTATCCTCATTTTACAGAGAAGTAAACTGTGATGAGTGAAGATAAAGCCATTTGCCCAGCTAGTAAATGCTAGATTCAAAATCTGTATCAGATTTGTTGCCTTCAAAGCCAGATAACTGGCATGAGCCAGCTCATACTGGCTTGAAAGAGCTGATCGTACACATCTGTTCCCAGCTCCACATCCATTGACATCATGCTGGTTACTTGAAATTGACCATGGCAGGAATATTTACACCACAGAAATTGGCAATCACCACAAATCAGGGCTTCTTTTCTTCTGGAGACACAGTTTTTAAACATTTAACAGCACACCCATAGATAGGTGTGGTTTTCTGGCTCAGAGGAGGGAAAAATAAGAAAGAGAAGGAAAGGCAGAGGAATTTCTGTTTTTCCTGAGGTTTTGATTGTATTGACCCACTTAACAGAGAAACAATCCTAGAATGAGTCAGCTCAGAAAGAGAGCTTAAAAAGAAGTCGAAAATAATCTCTCTAAATTTCATCCATTTTAACACTCTATGACTCCAAAACCTGAAGTTTTTTCATCCACAGCAAGGGCCTACTATGTGCCAGGCCCTGTTGTTGGGAGTTTACACCTGGGGGCTGAAATCTTTATGCAGAAGTTTCACTCTCCCAGTTGGAATTGCGGAACTTGCGAGTGAGTCTATGATTGGGACTCCCAGGCAGTGTCTGGGAAAGGAAAACAAGCAGAAGGCGATCTGGGGTTATCTAGTTCTGTGGAACCTCCTTCTCTCACAGGTTTTCTTCTTGGGTAGCCCATATACATGGAGCTCAGGAACACTCGTGAGCTGTGGTATTTCTTCAACCAATGCCAAAATCTGGGTCAGGCCTCACTTTCTGTCACCAGCCCCACAGACACAGCCTTTACTCCTTCCCTTCTCAGTAAGGACAGCCACCCAGATAATTCCCTGGTCAGATTCATTTATTAATTTACTGAGGGCCTGCCTATCTTGTTCAGGGCCCTGAGATAGACATTGAAGATATCAAAATGCATTAGGCAGAACCTAGCTTCTAGGAGTTCACAGTCCAGTGGAAGAGAAAAGATAAGGAGACAATGACAATAGAATGAGCAGAAAGGATGCCTAACCTTTGCTCCAGAGGGAGACATTATTCCCATCTTCCAAGGCTGTAAGCAGACTTGCCCTTTGCTCCAGAAGAAGATGCTTTATCTTCCAAGACTGTTTGCTATTAAAACAACCTCGAAAAGATAGTCCAGAATAAAAGCCATACACGCCTCTGCTTGCAACACATGCAGAAACACGGAAGACCCATGGAGACTTGTTTTCCAGCAAACTGTTAGAAGTTGCAGTCGTATCACTGCATATTCACTTCACAGCATTTTAGAAGAAAGGGAGTATGCATCACTTTTTCACTGTTTATGAGATTGGCATTCCATGTATTAAGTTGTTTGTCTTATAAATTTGTTTCTGGTATTGACTGTATCCTCCACATTTTGTCTGTCAGTTTTTAAATAAATCAGCAGGGTTTATTTCAGCTTCCCTTTTCCTGTTCATTTTGAGATGCCTGTTTCAACATTTATTTGCCAAAGCTTTCCAGTGACTAATCCCAGTAAAGACAGCAGTGGCTCAATAGCTTTATAATTGGAATGTTGCTTTGAAAATTGCAACAATCTCTTGCTAGGTATTTGGAAATAAAATTTAAGCCATGTAAGTATGATTTTTCATATTAGTAACAGTACATAATGCACTTTTGTCACTGTGTACATAAGATAAAAGGAAATTGGGATTTTTTTCAGAGTAAATGTGTGGTTCTGGCTGCAAATTCAAAAATTCATATCATACTTGTGAGCAGGGGGACACAATGGGAAGACATTAATATTTTTGAAACATGCTAAAAATTCTATAATAGCACATGTCTGGATTGAAAATTGAGAATTGAATTGAAAATGTACAATTTCTATGCATTTAGAAAATAATCCCGGATAAGAGCGAGGTTGTTTAGAACACGAGAATTTGAACTTTGAGGCACTGATAGATGACTGCAATCTCAGATCAGCTCCAACCTCCAATCCAGTTCTCTTTTGTTTTGGCCACAGTTCAGATAAAAATCTTTTCTTTTTTGAGACGGCGTTTCACTCTTGTTGTGCAGGCTGGAGTGCAGTGGCACAATCTTGGCTCACTGCAACCTCTGCTTCCTGGGTTCAAGTGATTCTCCTGCCTCAGCCTCCCAAGTAGCTGGGATTACAGGCATGCACCACCACGCCCAGCTAATTTTGTATTTTTAGTAGAGATGGGATTTCACTATGTTGGTCAGGCTGGTCTCGAATTCCTGACCTCAGGTGATCCAACCACCTCGGCCTTCCAAAGTGCTGGGATCACAAGGGTGAGCCACCACGCCTGGCCTCAGAGAAAATCTTGATGTGTATAAAAAAGTAGATTGAGAATAGCAATTTTAAAAACCAATTCTTTCATTTCAATGTTCTTCTTTCCTTTCTGAAGTTTCAAGCCTTCTATTATAATTTCCTTTCTGTTCAGAGAACTTCCTTTACCCATTCTTTGAAAGAAGATGTGCTGGCAACAAATTCTCAGTTTTCTTTCATCTTAGAATGTCTTTATTTCCCTTTCATTCCTAAAGAATAGTCTCACCCAACAGAATTTGCAATTGACAGTTCTTTTCTTTAAATATTTCAAAAGCATTGTGCTACTTCCTTCTGGCCTACCTGGTTCCGGGGGAGACATACTCTGTTCTTCCAGTGATTTTTCCAATGTAAACAATCTGTCATTTCTCTCAGGCTGTTTTCAAGATTTTTTGTTTTGTTTTGTTTTCAGTTTTTGGAAGTTTAATCTATGTTGTTTCTTAGATTTCTTTGAGTTAATCCTACCTGGGGTACTTTTAGGTTCTTGAATCTGTAGGTTATATATTTCACCCAATTTAAGAAGCTTTCAGCTATTATGTTGTTGAATACTTTTTTTAGTTCCACTCTCTCTCCTCTCTTTCTAAGACTCTGATGATAAAAATTTAACTCTTTTGTTATTGTCCCACAAGCTCTGTTCACTTTTTTTAATCTATCGTTTTTTTCTGTTGTTGGGTAGATTCTATTGATCTGTCTTCAAGTTCAGGCTCTACACTCTGTCATCTGTAGTCTACAATTCAGCCCAGCCAGTGAGTCTTTTATTTTAGTGATTACATTTTATTTTATATTTTTTATTTTAGTGACTATATTTGTATAACTTCTATTTGGCTCTTTTTTTATAACCTCTGTTTATTTGTTGTAATTTTCTAGTTTTTCATTTGTTTCAAGAAAATTAATAAGTACTTGTTAAAGCCTTTTGGATGACTGCTCTAAAATTCTATTCAGATAATTCCAATAACTGATTCATCTCAATGTTGGTATGTATTAGCTTTCTCATTCAAGTTGTGATTTTTCCTGATTTATGCTATGATGAGTGATTTTGTTATTGCATCCTAGACATTAATAAGACTCTGAATCCCATTTAATCTTTTTTTTTAGTAAGCAGTCCTGCCGCTGAGATGTAGACCAAGAGCCTTGTGGGTGTATATGTGATCAACTTCCTACTGGGCTCTGGAGCTGACTCACAGGGCCTCATTGAAGATGGGTAGGGTGGAAGTTCAGTTCCCTCCTTGGTCCCACTGGCACCTTCTAGACAAATGGGGGGCACCATCTTGTATCACCTAGTTTCTTCCAAGTTGGGGTGTAAGCTCAGCTCTCCACTGGGCCCTGCTGCCCATCAGGAAAAGAGGAAGTAAAGGGCTGACTCATACCACTTTTTTGCTGCAGAGAAGGGGTAGAAGCTCAACTTCTTGCTGGTCCTTGCTGACAACAGAGGAGAGCAGAGGAGAAGAGGGAAGGGGAGGGGAGAGGGGGAGAGGGGGAGAGGGGAGGGGAGTGAGGTAGTAGAGAAACCTATTAGCTCACTTTCAACCATCTCATTCCACTTCATTGATGCCAAGTAGGAGCGAAGACGCAGCTTCCCACTGGGTCTCACTTACATAGGAATGAGGGAAGGAGAAGTGGAGTCCTGACTAGGTCCAACTTGCACTACCTCGTTTAGTATTGCTGCTCCCTGGTATAGATGGCTGGACCCTACTGAGACTACCTCATCAAGGGCATTAGAGCACCATTTAGAGTTTCCACAGTTATGTCTTCATGTTCAGTTATCTTCTCTTGTACAGTGTCTATCTGTATTAATTCATTCAGTATAGTTTTTAAATTTCAGATCCTGTGTTTTTCATCTCCATAAGTCCTTTGGGCTCCTTTTTGTATTTCTCACTTCTCATTGCACTATGCTTGTTTTCCTTTAACTTACCAAGCCCATTAAACATATTTATAACAGTTGCTTTAACATTCTTGTCTTCTAATTCCATCATCTCTGTCATTGACTAACTTCATATTGGCTGATTTTTCTCCCAGTTATGAGTTCCATTTTCTTGTTTCTTCATATACCTTTTTAATTGAATTCTGAACATTATCATTTTGTGTTGTTGAAAGTTAGATTGTATTTTATTCATGTAAAGAGTAGTGAACTTTTTCTGGAAGTCGGTTAATTTATTCATGGATTAATTCAATCTTTTTGAGGCTTATTTTTAAGCTCTTTCAGGACATGTCTAGAGTAGCTTTTATTCTAGGGCCAATTCACCCCACTTCTAAGATGTGACTTTTCTGGTGTCCCTACTGAATGCCTTGGTATTCAACAGGGTATCTTCACACTGGCTAGAGACAAGTTAATTATGTATCTTGTGTGAGCTCTGAAAATTGTTTGTTTGTAGCTTCCTGATAATAATTCTTTCCTCAAAAGTTGTTTGTGTTCCATCTTATCAGGTTTCATCATATGCTTGCATAAATTAGCATTCAGCTGAAGACTCAAGGGAACATTAATGCATATTTCTGGAATTTTTTTTTTCTGTACAGCTTTCTCCTCTCCATAAACCTGTCCCACAAGTCCTAGCTGACTTGACATCCTCAAACTCCAGCCTCAGTCTTCTCAACTAGCAAGATTTTCAGCCTCTCTTGAGTTCCCTTTTCCTATACTGCATCCTAGAAACTGCCTCTGAGAAGTAATCTGGACCAATGATAGAGCTCACCTCATTAGTCCCATCTCTCACTGATCACATTTCCTTCACTGCCTAAATGTAATGTCTGAACACCGTTGTTTTATATATTTTGTCTTATTTTCTAGTTGTTAATAGGAAAGGATCTTTCCCATAGCAGTTAACCCTTCATGATTTGAAAGAAAACTTCAATACATATTGTTGAATATATATTGTTGACTATATATTATTGAATAATGAAGTAATCAATGTGTCAAGGGGTATGCAAAACTTTAATTAGATAGGCCTAAGTCATCTGACCACTCACAGAGCTGGGGTAGAGTCAACTCAACCTAAACTTCACCTGAAACACATCAACTGAGAGTGAGGGAGTAGGTATTTCCCAGAGGAAAATTTTGATAAAAATTACCAGTAGAAGGGTGAAAGAATATTAGGGAACAAAAACAGAAAATTTCTGTGACACATATCATCTAATCCATTTCTCTGTCTAAAACAACCCAGCAGTCATCTAAAATCTTCTTGATTGCCTGAAGTGATGAAGAACTCACCACTTATATTGGCAACCCATTCCATCTATGGTTAGTCTTTTTTTTTTTTTTTTTTTTTTTTGAGACAGAGTCTTGCTCAGTTGCCCAGGCTGGAGTGCAGTGGTGTGACCTCGGCTCACTGCAAGCTCCGCCTCCCGGGTTCATGCCATTCTCCTGCCTCAGCCTCCCAAGTAGCTAGGACTACAGGCACCTGCCACCACGCCCAGCTAATTTTTTTTTTGTATTTTTAGTAGAGACGGGGTTTCACCATGTTAGCCAGGATGGTCTCGATCTCCTGACCTCGTAATCCACCCTCCTCCACCTCCCAAAGTGCTGGGATTACAGGCGTGAGCCACTGCGCCCAGCCTATGATTAGTCTTAATCCCTAGAAAATGCCCCCTATGTTGAACCAGGATCTGCTTCTTCCTTCTAATTTCTTATTACTTCTAATTTTGCCATCTACAGCCACACCAAGTCCAGCTCTTCTTTCCATATAATAGTGCTTCAAATAGTTGGATCTTTTAGAACAATGGATGATGGTTTGCAGGAATTCAATAAAATTAGGCCTACTAATAATACACTGCAGTAAGTCTACAGATCAATTATTCGAGAGAGTTGTTTGGTTATTTCAATGTTGGATAAATATAACTGGCTGTTTTAACTAATTTGCTATTCAAGTAAGAACATATTGGTTATGAACATGGACTTTAGATTTTTCTGAACATGGAGTTTAGATTTGGGTTTGAATTCTAGTTCTGCCATTTAGAGACTATACAGCATTAGAAAATATACTATGATCTTAGTTTTCTCCTTTGTGTAATGGGAGTAATAATAGCTTCCTATTTGTGAAGATTTATTATGGTAATATTTATAAAGCATATATTTCAGGGTCTATTAGATAGTAAATATTTGTGAAACAGTAGTTGCTATAACAGCTGGTCTGAAAAATTAGTCAATTAATTAATTCAGTACAAGCCTTGTGCTAGGAACTGGAATAATGGATGAATAAGATGTCATATTGCCCTCTAAGAAGACAACCAACATTAAAATGATATGTTAATTTGATGTGAGACTAGCAATAAAAACAGCATGCTAAGAAAACACAGACAATATTTTTAGAGGAAGTGATCTTGGATCTAGGCCTTGGAGAATCTAGTTTTCCAGGTGACAAAGTAGGGGGTGGGAATGAAGGAACACTATAGGCAGAAGAAATGTTAAGAAGAGATTCACAGAGCTACTATAGCCATTTTAAAACATGGCGCCAAAATTCTTTGTCACACCTTCTATCCGTGAGAAGTGGAGTTTGTGTCATCTGCCCTGAAATCTGAGTTCTGTGGCTGCTTGAGCATCAGAATACAGTGGAAGTAAAACTGAGTTGTTCCAAAGCCCAGTCCACTGTCTGTATTTTTGAAATACTCACACTTGGTACCCATTTAGCATGCTGAGAAGAAGCCATGAAACCACAGGAAGAGGCCATGCATGCATAGCTGTTCCAACTGACAGCCCCAGCTGAGATCTCAGCCACCGGCCAGCTCCAAATGCCAGCTACATGAATGCACCATCTTGGAAATGGATCCTCCAGTCTCAGTCTAGCAGCCCCAGTGGAAGCTGCCTGAAATAGAGATGAACCTTCCCTGCTGAGCCCTGTCCAAATTGTAGATTCATGAGCTAAATAAATGATTGTTGCTGTTTTAAGCCATTAAATTTTGCGATTATTTGTTATGAAGCAATAGTTGGGAAAGTTGACAGACTGTTTACAGACTGACAGCTGCTCTGACTTTGGAAAGAATACAAAATGCAAAGCAGAGAGTGGTGGAGGGGGCCTTTGATATATTCTGCCTGGAAGAAGATGAGGATTTGCTTTAAGTCAGAAGCATGGGGACACAAAGACATGAAGATCAATTATGAAATAGCAGTTTCAGACAGTCTCTACTACAGTATTTCCCATGTGATAGTCCGAAAAAAATATTCTATGGTCACATGAGTTTCATGGCCACACCCAGAATATATTAACGTATTAAAGAATATTTCCAAATATATTTTGCCACCCACATACACTTTTGTTTCTGTGGGAGCCTAATAACATAGTGTGGTAATTGTATTCAGTGGGACCCCATTTGAAAAATTCTACTCTATCTCCTCTAATAAGTTGAATATTTCAGAACTCATCTTGTCTTCACTACTTTGAAGAAGACTTAACTGCCCCAAAAGGTTAATGTACAACACACAAAAAACTCTCCCTTCTGGCCTAATTGTTGCCTCAGGACAATCTGATTTATAGAAACCAGCACAGTCATGCAGAAGGGCTCAAGGGGAAAAGAAGGTTTATGTTTTCCAAGAATCAAATCAATACCCGCAACACTAAGACTTCAGAACTCCCACACCTTTCATGAAGACTTGTCAAGCACAATCTGTTTGCAGGACGGTGTGTCCCAGGCTAAACAATCCCCATAAATACATGTGCTTCATCAATTTTCCTTATTTGGGCCAGGTGGATTTTCTGAAATTTCTGTCTGTCAAACCTGTATGAATCTCTTATAGGTTCTGGACATGCAAAACCACATCTGCAACTTTAGCAAAGGTCAGTCTTAGAGGACAGAATGTGGTGGGGGTGGGTGAGTCACAGGTGTTTTCCATTCATTCGATGAACTGTCACTGAGCACTGGGTAGGGTACAGGTTACACAGCAGGAAATAAGACAGGTCCCTGACCTAATGAGACTTAGAGTTCAGTGGTGAAGATAGGCAAAATCAGGGGAAGAAACAAATACACATGCCAAATACGGACAACTAACAAGCACCCTGAAGGAAACTCACAAAATGTCAAAGTGGAGAATAAAGAAGAAATTGGAGCCTATTTTAGACATGGTAGTCAGGAAAGATGAATCTGAGAACATGACAATGGAAGGTGAAGATGGAAAAGAGTATTCCCAATAACTTTAGTAGCATTTATAGATGTGCCAGCTCAGTCGTACAAATCTTATAAGGTCTATTGAAGGCCCACTTGGTTTAATGCTCTTGATAGAGAAATAACAATCAATTTCAGGGGGGACCAGGTTTCTAATTGTTTTGTAAAGTGTTTTCATAGATTGGATTCCTCAGAAGCTGATTCTGACCAAAAAAAAAAAAAAAATGCATGTGAAGTAATTTATTAGGAATAATTTCCAAGGAAAACAAATAGAGAGTTGGAAATGTGGTAAAGGAAGAGAAGGAACCCAAGCAAAAGCTCAGTGTATTAGTCTGTTTTCATGCAGCTGATAAAGACATACCCAAGACTGGGTAATTTATAAAGAAAAAGAGGTGTCTGGGTGCTGTGGCTCACGCCTGTAATCCCAGCACTTTGGGAGGCCGAGGTGGGCAGATTGCCTGAGGTCAGGAGTTCAAGACCAGCCTGGCCAACGTGGTGAAACCCCATCTCTACTTAAAATGGAAAAATTAGCTGGGCGTGGTGGCGGGCTCCTGTAATCCCAGCTACTCGGGAGGCTGAAGTAGAAGAATTGCTTGAACCCAGGAGACAGAGGTTGCAGTGAGCCGAGATCACACCACTACACTCCAGCATGGGTGACAGAGCGAGACCCCATCTGAAAAAAAAAAGAAAAGAAAAGGAAAGGAAAAGAGGCTTAATGAACACACAGTTCCACGTGGCTGGGGAGTCCTCACAATCATGGCAGAAGAGCAAGGGTTGTCTTACATGACAGCAGACAAGAGAGAATGAGAGCCAAGCAAAAGGGGTTTCCCCTTACAAAACCATCCAAACTCGTGAGACTTATTCACAACCACACGAACAGTATGGGGGAGCCACTCCCACGATTCAATTATCTCCCACCAGGTCTCTCCCACAACATGTGGAAATTATGGCATCTACAATTCAAGATGAGATTTGGGTGGGGACAGAGCCAAAACGTGTCCCTCAGTATTAAGTCAAGTATCACAGAGAGGAACTTGGGCTCAATCCCACAGGGGAACTTTCAGGACAGCATAGATCACACCCAAGTAGTTCCAACCAGAGGACTAGGGCATGACAGTATTTACCTTCCTGCACCCTTCAGCACTGGTCAAAAGCTGCTGCCAGTGTGATATAAGTTCCCAGGCATTTCTGGGCTTTGCAGGGCACAGGTGAAGCAGTTTCCAGCAATCTGAAGGCACCTCGCTGTCAGAGACACAGGAGCTGGCTGATGCATGTGAGATTACCCTAGCCTTCAGTGTAGTCACAGACATCTTCTGCTCTGAAAGTATTTATCTATTTGTTTCAACTGAGTTTTCCAGTGTTTATTGCAGTCATTACTGCCTGTTAAGAGGCAATCAATACCTGGGTGAAACTCCAGTTATCACATTCCTAACCTGTCAATACCATCTCAGCATTACAGTCATTATGAAATCACTGAGCATTCTTAGCATATTCTAAGATAAAATCATCCTCAGCAGAGTTGTAAGCAGACCCAAAACAATATGGTTTTTTTAAAATAATTTTTTGATTTTATAATTTTATTTATTAAATAAAGACAAAGTCTCACTATGTTGCCCAGGCTAGTCTCAAACTCCTGAGCTCAAATAATCCTCCTGCCTCAGCCTCCCAAAGTGCTAGGATTACAGGCGTGAGTCATCATGCTTTGCCTAGAGCAATATGGTTTCTATGTATCAGAAGACTGTTTATTTGGGAGTCCACATTCAAAAAGAATCCAAACAAAATAGCAAGTCTATATAAAGTGTGCATTTTAAACATCTTAAAAATCCTGTTACTGGGATAATTGAACAATTTGCTATAGTGCATAGCATTGTGTTGTATATGATAGATACATACCCAGCAGCTGATTGGAGCAATTGGGGAGTACCAGAGAGGATAGAAATATACAATCATAGAGATGACACACTGATATCCTCTCAGGTAATGATTCTGGGTGACAGGTCTCAGTTATCTATTTTGGTGACTTCACTATCTACCATTAAGATTTTGGGGGGAACTAAGATGCCTAAACTCTAGAAATATTATTAACCTAGAAATAAATCAGATAAATTATCTTCTACTGAAGCTATTTCTGATGGCAAATCTCAACCCAAATGTGATTTTCATCCCAAATAGGGAGTAAATCTATTTCTGGGACAAAGTGCTCTAGAATTTCCAGGTGTACAAACCCTTGTTTGGGGACAGAAGGGGAAGGTTTAGAAGCACAGAATAAATATGGAAGAAGACAACCTACCAGGCCCAGCACTGAGCAAGGTAGTGAGTGTTAATGAAGAGAAAATTCAGTAAGAACCCTCCCCATAATAGAACCTGTGAAGAAGAGAGATAACTCAATAAGCAATAGCAATGTCATACAGTGCAATTTACCTGAAACAGATGAGCCTATGGCAGGGCCATCTTTCCTCTTCTACAGGGATGGGTAAAGGGAAAAAATCCTGACATCAGTAAGAGTTGGCCTAAGAAGAAGAGTTGGATCAGTATTTGGTGTAGAGGAAACAGCAAAGCGAAGGTTGAGTGTCAAGAGATTGTGATGGTATGGGTGGGGAAGGGCAATCTGAGGAACTAAAGCAGTCACCAAGGGCTGACCAATGGAGAAAAAAATGCCCATGGTAGAAGGTGGTAAGAAGAGGGCAGACTAGGTGGGCAGAGGCCAGCTATGATGGTCCCTGGTGAAATTTGAATTATATCCTGAGGGTAAAAGATGGCCATTAGAGGACTTATTTTAGATAAATATTTTGGGAGGAAACCTCCTTATTTCTTTTATTTTTTATGTTATGTTATGTTATGTTATGTTACGTTATGTTATGTTATTTATTTATTTTTTGAGACAGGGTCTTGCTCTGTCGTCCAGGCTGGAGTAATGTGGTGCAATCTTGCCTCACTGCAACCTGTGCCTCCAGGGTTCAAGCAATTCTTGTGCCTCAGCCTCCCAAGTAGCTGGGACTACAGGCATGCAGCATCACGCCTGGCTAATTTTTTGTATTTTAGTAGAGATAGGGTTTCACCATGTTGGCCAGGCTGGTCTTGAGCTCCTAGTCTCAAATGATCCACCCGTCTCAGCCTCCCAAAGTGCTAGGATTACAGGTGTGAGCCACAGAGCCCAGTCCTCCTTATCTTTATATTTAAACAAGTGTAGGTACAGAGTAGAAAGGAAATTCACTGTTTTTAAAAGATAAAAATAGAAAATTCACAACTTCATGTGGCCTGTCACCACTTTGACCCTTAGGTGCATTTTCCTGAGAAAGTTTCAGAAGCACAGCCTGGATATCAATTAGTCATCCTAAAGGGGAAGAACTGTCAGCACATTAAGGAATTTGGAAGTCCTGAAAGACAGAGGCCAGATGCCAAATGTTTCACTGAAGCCTTACAATTCAATCTCGTGTATTTGACAGGGGGTCTGGCTTCCCAGCAGGAAAGTCGAATCCTGGGAAATCATATTCATATTTGTGCAAACCAAGCACACATTTAATTACTAACATCCACTAATGTGGATCCACTAGTGAATAAGGCCCCAATATGTTTGAAAAAGAAATCAATCTACTTTGCATATTAAAAGTGAAAAACGAGGGCTTATTTTTTATTCAGTAAGTATTTATTAAGCTCCTACTATGGGCCCTGGCCCTGTTCTGGACACTTGGAATACATCAGTGAGGACTACACTAAACCCCTGCCCTTATGTTGGACTTATATTCAGGAGGTTGGTGCTTTTTCTTCCCAGATGCTGAGACAAGAGCCAGAGAGGATGACAGACATCTATACACATCCTTTCATATATTCAACTTTGGGATATTATTATCTTGGATAAAATGAGTTTTAAAGCTGTTAAACTAGGCAGACTATCTAAAATTTACAAAGGGATTTTATCCTCAGCATCATTTTTAGCCTTCTAACTGGTTTCTAAACTTGCACTTCAGGCACTTGAAAGTTTGACAAATTCAGTCACAGTGTTTGAAAAGCAGCTAACAATTTACAATCAAAGTGAAACCTTCCTTACCCCCTAGCCCACATGAGTCTCTCTGGCCTTGGACCACAGGCAGGAGTAGACTCAAGCTTGAATCTCACTTAGGGATATAGCCTGGCTCTTGTTAACTGTTGCATGATGTGGAAGTATTGGGAGATTATTTTCTAAATTAGATTTTAAGTTCCTTCAGAGAATATGCCTTTCAAAGGCTTTTCTTCTGGTTTCCAAACAGCTGCATGGAGGCCTAGCATTTTCTCCCTCTGAATTTAGAAAACACAGGTCAGTAGAAAGTACTGAAATCAACACCAATAATGATGGCAATGATGATGATAACGCTAATAGTAATAGCAATAATCTTAATAGCATGTCACTTTTTTTTACAGCCTCTTACAGATTTCAGTGGCTTCCATGTCTATTAGTTATTTAACTCTCACTCTAATCCCATGCAGTGAGCTCATGGGCATTGTTAGTCATTATTACCCAGTAGTGGGTGGTAGAACGGTGATGGTGCAGATTCGATATAGGTTTGTGGGATCAATGCCAGTTTTTAAAACAAGATATTGAGTTTAAGGTCTTATCATTGTTTTTGGTCTTTTTTCCAAAAGTATGCAACACATGTTGCGTACATGTTGTTTTTGGTCTTTTTTTCAAAAGTATGCAACATATATTCACTGCTGAATTCATTGTAAGCAGAAAGAAAAAATCAAATAGCACAACAATCTAAAAATCCCATAACCTAGAGATAACCTCCTGTTTGATGAATAGTCTTTGAGATACTTCTTCACAAGTAGAGTTATAAATATGTGCATGTGTATTTCAAAGAAATCCATGACATTTACTCTTTTGTATATTCACTCGATATTTATTCTTTTCATTGAATCTATTGTTGACCTTTTCTATGACAAAAAGTGTGAATCTACACAAATAAACCATAATTTATTGGACACTTACATTTTCAGCTTTTTCTATTATATATGTTACAACAAATATTGATAAATGTACAAATATACAATTATTATTTGTGCAATTATCTATTTATTTAGGATAATTTCTTGGAAGTGAAAGTTCTAGGTCAAAGAGCAGGAGTGTGTGTGTGTGATCAGCCATATTGGATATATAAAAGTAGAGCATCATATTTAAGACAGAAACAGAATACAAATATATACTTCTACTATTTATGAACATGCCCATCCCCCCATAGCCAGACCTAAAATGGACATTAATAAAAACATACATTCATATTTCTTTGACTTCCCTTCTTCCTTCCTTCCTGAATAATTTAGTCAAAAATCCATTTGGCAAGCCTGAATGAGGAGGGTGGCCCCATGTGGGATGAGAACCCAAGTGAGAAAAGCAGCCAAGTGAGATGTCAGCCCAGCAGGCTTGGAGAGTAGATAGATATTGGAGGGGTGGCTAGTGAACAAGTAAGTAAATATTGAAGGATAATGGGAGCCAGGCTTCTCATTGTCACAGAAGGGAGTTACAAATACAGAAGAAAAAGGGAATGCTAGCATGAACCATGTGGTATTGAACTAGATGCTGAGAGAGCCTGGAAGCCATGATACCCAACTAATCATGAACACATCTAGCACCTAGATCTTGGTTTCTAAATAACTTTCTCCGTTAAATAAAAAAGGACTCCTTAGAAAAATGAGTAATTCCAGGGCTGGTTAGGGAAAGTGTAAAATGAGTCTAGAATATCTTGTTGTGTTATAAAATGCCCAAAATGCTTAAAGAATAATGGGGATCTACAGGATCCAGCTTGAAGGGACTCCTACTGGCCAAATCTAAGACAATTTGAGTATCAAAATAAATAAGAATAATAATGGATGATATGTCATTAGATAAATTAAGAATCCATAACCTGACATAAATAAAAATACATAAATGAATAAATGGGAAAAATAAAAATTTCTTTCTTGCAATAGAATGCCAACTAATAGGCATAGAAGAAATCATGAATTAGAAAACCACCATTTGGCAACTGTCATAGTAAAAAATAATTCAGGCAAGAACCATTAATGTGTGCTGGATAGTAGGGGAATTAAAATTGAACAAGGAAGAACATAGTCCTGAGGTATCTCTTCACAAAAATACTTATTAATTACAAGGGTAAAAAGACTAACTTTACAGTGGAGAAGCCTGGCACCTTGATCAAGTGATAAAAGTGAACAACATCAGGAATGGTTCAAAGCAGCATTGCGTGCCACTTGATGAGGTGCAGTAAGAGGATTCCAATGTCTCTTCTGTGAATTTCCTACCAAAGAAACACAACCTGAATCTAATCATCAGGATACATTAGGCACACTCAAATTGAAGGACATTCCACAAAATAAATGGCCCATAGTGCTTAGAAAATGTTACTATTCAAGAAGCATCGATGAATCATAAGAAAACATTAGATATTATGAATGCATTTTTCACTGTCAAAATCTTACAATGGGGAGAGGTAGAACAATATGGCCAAACAGAAGCCTACAGCAATTATTCCCCCAGCAGAAACACCAAATTGAACAACCATCCATATAAAAAAGCACCTTTGTAAAAGCCAAAAATCAGGTGAGTGACAGTACCTGTTCTTAACATCATATTAAGGAAAGAGGCACTGAGGAGGGTAGGAAAGACAGTCTTGAATTGCTTATACTACCTTACCCCAATGACCCGGTAGTGTCTGTGTAGAATAGAGAGAAAATCTATGTGCTTGAGACGGACAATCTGTGTGATTGTGAGACTTTGCATTGGAACTCAGTACTGCCCTGTCACAGCAGAAAGCAACATAGGGCAGAACTCAGCAGAGACCCATGGAGGGAGCATTTAGACTTAGACCAGCCCTAGCCAGAGGCAAATCAATCATCCCAGTGGTCAGAACCTGAGTTCCAGCAAGCCCTGCCACCATGGGCTAAAGTGCTCTGGAGTTCTAAATAAACTTGAAAAGTGGTCTAAGTCACAAAGAATGCAATTCCTGGGCAAGTCCTGGTGCTGTGTTGAGCTCAGAGCCAGTGGACTTGGGGTGCACATGACCTAGTGAGATACCATCTGAGATGGCCAAGGGAGTGCTTGTATCACCCCTCCTTCAGCCCCAGGCAGCACATCTCACAGCTGCAGGATAGACTCCTTCCCTTCGCTTGATGAAAGGAGTTGGGAAAGTAAAGAGGATTTTGTCTTGCAACTTAGATACCAGCTCAGCCACAGTAGAACAGGGCACCAGGCAGAAGCCTGAGGCCGCCATTCCAGGCCCTAGTTCCTGGATGACATTTCTAGACTCACCCTAGGCCTGAAAGGAACCCTCTGACATGAAGGGAAGGACCCAGTTCTGGCAGGATTCATCACCTGCTGACTGAAGAGCCCCTGGGCCCTGAATAAACACCAGCAGTAGCCAGGCAGTACCCATCACAGGCCTTGGGTGAGACTCAGAGCCATGTTGGCTTCAGGTGTGACCCAGCACATTCCCAGAGGTGGTGGCTCTGGGGTTGGGTGGTGGGGGAGCAAGAAACCCCTTTTGTCTGAGGAAAGGAGAGGGAAGCGCAAAGGAGACTTTGTCTTATAGCTTGGGTACCAGCTTGGCCACAGTGCAGTGGAGCTCCAAGTGGGTTCTTGGGGTCTCCAATTCCAGGCCTTGGCTCCTAGGCAGTATTTCTAGACCTGCCCTGAATAGGAAGGGAGCCTCCTACCCTGAAGGGAGAGACTCAGGCCTTTAGTCATCACAAGCTGACTAAAGAGCCCTTGGGCCTTGAGTGAACATTGGTAGTAGCCAGGCAGTATATGCCATGGCCCAAGTGTGGTGGTGACCATGAGGAGAGACTCCTTCTGCTTGATGAAGAGGGAGGGAAGAGTGGGAAGGACTTTGTCTTGTGGCTAGCATGCCAGCTCAGCCACAGTAAAAAAGAGCACCAGGTATATTTCTGAGGTTCTCAACTCCAGGCTCTGGCTCCTGGACAGTATTTCTGGACCTGCACCAAGATCGGGGGAGCTTGCTGCCCTGAATGCAAGGACACAAGACTGGTTGGATTTTCC
This sequence comes from Pongo abelii, assembly GCF_028885655.2. NCBI lineage: Eukaryota > Metazoa > Chordata > Mammalia > Primates > Hominidae > Pongo > Pongo abelii. The sequence goes on along the minus strand of NC_071992.2, from coordinate 147,004,242 downwards.
ACCTGCTTATTGTGGAACCCTTAGGCCTTAAGTGAATACAGGCAGTAGTCAGGCACTGGTCACTGCGAGTCTTGGGCAAGATCCAGTGCTCTGCTGGCTTCAGGTCTGATGCAGTGCAGTCCCAGTGGTGGTGGCCACAGGGGTACTGGTGTCATGCCAGCCAAATGTCAGCTGGTGACACCTCCAGGCAGCTCAGCAAACCATCTGTTTGGGGCAAAGCAAGGGAAGAGAACAAGAGTCTTTGCCTAGTAATCCAGGGATTTCTTTTGGATGTTACCCAGGACAACCAAGATGGTACCTCTGTGAGTCTCAAAAGTCACCATGTTACTGGACTTGGGGTTCCCCCCAATGCAGATATAGCTGCAGTAACCAAACACTTAGATTATAACACCCAAGTCACTTCAGGTACCTGGAAGGCCTTCCCAAGAAGGATAAATAAAAACAAGCCCAGACTGTGAAGACTATAATAAATACCTAACTCTAATTCTCTAATACCTATCTCTAATTCGGCAAGAGAATATAACAATTAGAAATACATATGCATCCAACACTGGAGCACCCTGATTTATAAAGCAAATGTTATTAGCACTAAAGAGAGAGATAGACCCCAATACAAAATAGCTAGAAACTTCCATGTCCCAGTTTTAGCATTGGACAGATCATCCAGATAGAAAAACAACAAAGAAACATTGAACTTAGTCTGTGCTATAGGCCAGATGGATCTAATAGATATTTACAGAACATTTTATCCAATGGCTGCAGAATACAGACTATTCTCCTTAGTGCACGGATCATTCTCAAGAATAAACAATATGCTAGGCTACAAAACAACTCAAAAAATTCAACCTATCTTCACAACTAAAAGAACTAGGGAACCAAGAACAAACCAACCCCAAAGCTAGCAAAAGACAAGAAATAACCAAAATCAGAGCTAAACTGAAGGAGATTGAGACACACACAAAAAAAATCAAAAGATCAAGAAATCCACAAATTGCCTTTTTGAAAAAGGTCATAAAATAGGTAGACAACTAGATAGACTAATAAATAAGACAGAAAATCCAAATAAACACAATTAGAGAAGATTCAAATAAACACAATTATGTGTGCCAAAGGGGATAGTACCACTGATCCACAAAAATACAAATAACCATCAGAGACAATTATGAACACCTCTATTCACATAAACTAGAAGATCTAGAAGAAATGAATAAATTTCTGGACAACATACATCCTCTCAAGACTGAGCCGGGAAGAAAGAGATCCCTAAACAGACCACTAATGATCTCTGAAATTGAATCAGTAATGAATAGCCTACCAACCAAAAAAGCCCGGAGCCAGATGAATTTATACCCAAATTGTACCAGATGTACAAAGAACAGCTAGTACCATTCCTACTGAACCTATTCCAAAAAATTGAGGAGGAGGGACTCCACCATAATTCATTGTTTGAGGCCGGCATCATCCTGATACCAAACCCTGGCAGAGACAAAACAAAAAAAAGAAAACTTCAGGCCAGTATTCTTGATGAACATTGATGCAAAAATTCTCAACAAAATACTGGCAAACTAAATCCAGCAGCACATTAAAAAGGATGGTTCAACATATGCAAATCCATCAACATGATACCTCATTTAAACAGAATGAAGGACAAAAACTATATTATCATTTCAATTGATGCTGAAAAGCATTCAACATCCCTTCATGATAAAAACTCTCAAAAAACTGGGTATAGAAAGAACATACCTCAACACAATAAAAGCTATATACAACAGACCCACAGATAATATTATATTGAATGGGGAAAAACTGAAAGCCTTTCTTCTAAGATCTGGAACAAGACAAGGATGCCCACTTTCACCACTGTTATTCAATATAATACTGGAAGTCCTAGCTAGAGCAATCAGACAAGTAAAAGAAATAAAGCACATCCCAAATGGAAAGGAAGAAGTCAAATTATCCCTCTTTGCAGATTATATGATCTTATCTTTAGAAAAACCTAAGGACTCTACCAAGAACTATTTGAACTGATAAATAAGGGGAGGGGGCTAAGATGGCAGAATAGAAGCAGCTCATGTGTGCTGCTCTCATAGAGAGGAAACAAAAGGGCTAGTGAACACTGACCCTGTAGGCAGATTAGCTGAGAAACCATGTCAGGATCTGTCAAGGCAGCAGGGGGACACAGAGAACAGAGAGAAGGGAAGCTCCTGACATGGTTTCTCCTCATTGAGGAGCCACAGAACCTCTCCAATATGGGAAAGGATGAGTGAGTGAGAGCCCCCAGGAGAATTCATGCTCTACACAGAGACCTATGCAAGACTGGGAATGGCAGAATCCCCTTGGCCCCACCGCCCCCCAAACTGTGCTTCCAGACTGAAGCAAAGAGCCACCCAGATGTTTTGTGGGGCCCAAACACCTTCACAAGCCTTGGGCCCTGGAGCAGACCAGCACCAGTGCCATAGCCCTGATAGAGGCCACAGTTGTGGTGCCTGGGGGCAATAAGATTGCTCCATTCTCCCTCACCAGACAGGACTGGTGGCTTCTGACCCAGTGGTCTGCTTTGGCCTGAACTCAGCTGGCCACTCCACCAACCTCTGCTACTGGTAGCCAGGCAGGCAATGCTTGCTAGAACTTCCAGCCCAGCAGTCCTGCTTTTGTGTGAACTCAGCTGGAAGGCGCAGCCTCCTGTTGTCCCAAAAAGCACCAGGATGGCAGGGCACATGACTCCACCCACCCCCACCACTGGTACCCAGGTAGGCAATGCTTGCTAGAGCTTCTGGCCCAGTGGTCCTGTTCTGTGTGAATTCAGCCAGCAGGCACAATCTCCTGTTTTCCTGGGAAACACCTGAATGGCAAGGCAGGTGACCCCCACTAGAGCTTCCAGCCCAGTGGTCCTGCTTCTGTCTGAACTCTGCGAGCAGGCACAACCCCATGTTTCCTTGGGAAGCACACAGATAGCATATTAGGGCCAATCCGGCAAGGATACGGCCTGTCTGCCAACTGCAGCCCCTGCCTGAGGGAGGCCCTTGGACCAGAGCACCCAAGAAAAGAAATGCAGGCAGTAGAGACAGTAATCAGAGGGGGCTCCTCCATGACTTAGGGTCAGACTGGAACTGAGGCCAGTCAGAGTCAACTGAACCCACCTTATACCATAATCAAACCCCGAATGGCATCAAAGAAGATAAAAACAAAAAACAAACAAACAAAAACACCCATCCAAAAAACAGCAGCTTCAAAGATTGAAGGAACATCAGCCCACACAGATGAGAAAGAACCAGCACAAGAATTCTGGCAACTCAAAAAACCAGAGTGTCTTCTTGTTGCTGGCAACTCAAAAAGCCAGAGTGTCTTCAAACAATTGCAGTAGTTCCCCAGCAATGGTTCTTAACCAGGTTGAAATGGCTGAAATGACAGAAATAGAATTCAGAATCTGAATACGTACAAAGATCACCGACATTCAGGAGAAAGGAAAAACCCAATAGAAGGATGGTAGAGAATGCAATGAAAGATACAGGAGATGAACGGCGAAATGGCCATTTTAAGAAAGAACTAAACTGAGCTGATAGAGCTAAAAAACTCACTTCAAGAATCTCAGAATACAATCACAATCAGAGGTTTTGGGACTTAGACTGGCTTTCTTGCTCCTCAGCTTGCAGACGGCCTATCGTGGGACTTCGCTTTGTGATGGTGTGAGTCAGTACTCCTTAATAAACTCCCTTTTATATATACATCTATCCTATTAGTTCTGTCCCTCTAAAGAACCCTAATACATATGATGTCTTGAAATATGTTTTCCAAGTTACTTACACTCTCCCCATTTCTTTCAGCGACATCAGTGAGTCGTAGATTCGGTCTCTTTACATAATCTCAAATTTCTCAGAGGTTTTGTTCACTCCTTTTCATTCTTTTTCCCTATGCTTTTCTGACTGTCTTATATCAGAAAGCTAGTCTTCAAGCTCTGAGATTCTTTCCTCAGCTTGGTCTATTCTGCTATTAATACTTGTGATTGCCTCACGAAATTCTTAAAGTGTGTTTTTCAGCTCTATCTAGTTGGTTACAGTCTTTTCTATACTGGCTGTTTTTTCAGCTTCTGTATTGTTTTATTGTGATTCTTCGCATGGATTAGGTCTCAGTGTACTCCTGCATCTCAGTGATATTCATATCATCCATATTTCGAATTTTATTTCTGTCATTTCGGCCATCTCAGCCCGGCTCAGAGCCCTTGCTGGAGAGGTGGTGTGGTTGTTTGTAGGAAAGAAGGCACTCTGGCTTTTTGAGTTGTCAGAGTTCTTGCTTTGGTTCTTTCTCATCTTTCTGGGCTGTTTCTTTGATCTTTGAAGTTGCTAACCTTTGGATAGGTAACCCCCCCGCCCAACCTTTTTTTGTTATTTGATGACCTCGAATGTTTGATTGTGGGATAAGGTAGACTCAGCCAACCGGCATCATTTCTGGAAGATTTTAATGGGCTAACACTCAGCTTCTAACTCCTGGACCATGTGCTCCAACTCTGGGGGACGTGTGTCAGGCCGCAACTTTGTTCTATTGCTCCTGAAGTTTAGGAATCCACTGCTCTAGTGGGAGAATGAGGTGCTCCAGGACTTGGTCACTACACTCCAATGGATGGTATCAGTCAAAGTATTTCATAGTGCAGTGGCAACAGGATCCATCCTCCTTCACACATGCTAGCAGCAGCGGCAGCATGGTGGGGTGCATACTCATCAGCTGTGGCAGGGTGCTAGTGGGTGCTGGGGTACCTGCCTCCATGTGAGCATTCACTACAAGTCACTGTCCTTTAACTGTCTTCACACCATGTTGTTGCCTAACAGATTACCATTATTGGCTGAATGAATTCCTTCCTCAGAGTCTTACAGGTACAAATGACAAAGCAGTGCCACCTGACTAATGGATAATAAATAGTTGGGTCAAGATATTAATCCTCTTGGCTCCAAGGCAACAAGGAAAGGCCTGGGGTTGTTGGAGCCCTGGAGTTACTTTCTTCTGGGGTCAGCCTAGTCAGTTCAGAGCAGGACTCTGTTTCATGAGGCTAGGAAGATTTTAGGAAGACCTGACTTAAAGGACTGGCTTAAGAGAAGCCAAAGAGTCAAACATGTCAATATTTCTACATCTCAAAAGGCTGGTTCTCTTACACAGTAGACATCTGATTGTTTGTTTTGATTTGATTGTGGTGTTGGTGTTTAGCTTCCCAATACCTTTCTCTGGTTTTCTGGTCATGACATCAATTTCTCTGAGGAAATGTCCCCGCCTCCCACCACTCCATGTGTTCTGAAGGAGCTCTCATCTACAGCATCCCCTGTTTCAGGCCACGGGGTGGGCTTCTTCTTTGGGTCTGGCCAGTCTTTGTATTTCAGACATTTGGCAACTTTGATTGGTTCAAGAGACAGTCACATGACCAAGCAAGGCCAGATATCTTTCATGGGATGTTTCCTGAACACTCGGGGAAGGACATTTTCCCTTTCAACTAGGTTCCTAGGTTAGAATGGTGTTGGACTAGAACTGCTGGCAGCCATTTTCCCCGCCACATGGAGGAACCCACGCTGTGGAGGAGAGAACAAGGCCCCTGCGCAGGGACAGCAGAGCTGAGACGGAAAAGGGGGAGGGCAGTGGAAGAGAGTTTGGCTCTTGCCTGATGTTAGATCTACCCACATCCCATTATCAGAGGAATTTCTCCTCTCCAGTTCTCATGTTTCATGTCTCCTTTGAAAAATCCCACCACGGAAGCACGTCCGACTTCCTTCTCCACCCTTTGCTTTCTCTTCCCCAGCATTTGATTGGTGAGGTGGGAGAGGACTGATAGCTATTATTACAAGTCTCTCTAATTGGCAAGATTAAAGTGCTAACAATTACTATTTTCACGTGATCTTCCCTTCTCTGAAACTTCCTGCCCACAGAGCAGAGATGGTCTTCTCACATTCTCGCCTCCATGAGTGTATGAAATACTTTCCTGTCTGTCTTTTCCTCAAAACCAGAGACCCAATTTATCTTTGTAACCCTAGCATTTACCACAGTGGTGCTTACATATGTAGGTACTCAATAAATAATTGAGTTCAATGAACCAAAGAATGCAGGAATTGCCTTGGGTGCCTTTCAACACTGTACTCATGCTCTCAGAAGAACGTGAGTATTTTTGTGGTGAATTTGTTTGTACCATGCCCTCATGGACTCATCTGAAGGGCAATTTGCTATATCTGGAAAAGTCTCAAGAACAAAGAAGCAAGGTTTCACAGCAGGACAGAACTCTAACCAGAGTTCCAATCCATTTAGCAAATAATGTGTTTATGTGCCTCTTTAGTGTGAATGCTGAGCTAGAAATACCCTAGGCTCCCAAGCACCTAGGATAATTCATTTTTTCTTATAAAGTGAATTTCACCTTGAAATGGATTTACTTATTCTGATTAGCTAGGGCTTTTTGAGTGTTCTGCCCTTCCTTTGATGTATGCGTTGAAACTGTCTTCTACCAATATATGTATTGATGATTAATTCACAGTGCATTGGGAGCCTTTGGCTTATTCATGCTTGGTCAAATTTCTAGCTATTCTATTATTCTATTACATTTTCAATCAACTACTGATTTAGTATTTTTAAAATAGCACATATCTAGTTTCCTGATCAGCATTTCTGGAAGCCTCCTCTGCAGTTTGTCTTGTCTTTAGGTGGATGCAGACAGTCTCAATGGTGTCTGGGCAGGACAGAATGTTTGTTTGCAAAGCAGAATGAGGGAACAAAGGCCCTGCATCTCATTGAGTAATGGGACGTGAGCAGCATCGTATCCAGTTTGGCCATTGCACAGTGATATATCAGTTGTAAACTCGCAAAGAACCCTTCATTTAATCTGCAAGTAGAGACAACTCAAACAGAGGAAAAACACCTGCATTTATTGGAAATGTAGCCCGCCACCATGTTAGCATCAAACACCAACTATTCTGCCAAGGATCAAGGCAGAAATTGCTGTGTGCTGAGGAAAAAACATAGGAGTCTGGGAGCCCAGGGACTTGGGTTCTTTTATGCTCTGCTGTTAGTTCACAGGGTGATATGATTTGGATATTTGTCACCTCCGAATCTCCTGTTGAAATGTGACTTCCTGTGTTGGAGTTGGGGCCTAATAGTAGGAGGTGTTTTGGTCTTGAGGGCAGATCCCTCATGAATGGCTTGGTGCCATCCCCATGGTAATGAGTGAGTTCTTGTTCTGAGTTCATGTGAGATCTAACCGTTTAAAAATGTGTGGCACCTCCCACCACCTCTCTCTTGCTCTCACTCTCGACGTATAATACATCAGCTCTCCCTTTGCCTTCTGCCATGACTGTAAGCTTCCTGAGGCCCTTTCCAGAAGCAGATGCTGACACCATGCTTCCTGTCCAGCCTGCAGAACTGTGAGCCAATTAAACCTCTTTTCTTTATAAATTACCCAGCCTGAGGTATTCCTTTATAGCAACACAAGAACAGACTAACACACAGGGAGATACTTTGAATTTTTTCTGGTCTTCAGTTTGCTCATATGTAAAATGAGAAGAGGCTGGAAAAGAGGAACAATCATACCAAATGATCTCTAAAATCTCTTCTGTGACAGCCCATGAACACGTGGATTAATGGTCTCATACTTGCCAAGTCTCTGGCTTTCCTGGAACCTTAAAGATGCAGGGCAGTCCTCCTGGCTTCCCCATTTAGACTGCTCATCTCTTCCCCCACAGTGGTTCTTTTACATGCCTCGTGTACCAGTCTGTTTCCACACTGCTATAAAGAAATACCCCAGACTGGGTAATTTATAAAGGAAACAGGTTGAATTGACTCACAGTTACACATGGCTGGGGAGGCCTCAGGAAAGTTACAATCATGGTGGAAGGGAAAGCAGGCACCTTCTTCACAAGGCAGCAGGAGAGAAAGCATGTGAAGGAGGAACTGTCAAACACATAAAACCATCAGATCTCATTAGAACTCACTCACTGTCATGAGAACTGCATGGGAGATGCTGCCCCCATGATCCAATCACCTCCCTCCCTTGACACGTGGGGATTGCAGGCCCCTCCCTCAACAGGTGGGGATTACAATTTGAGATGAGATTTGGGTGGGGACACAGAGCCAAACCATATCATCTTGCTCTCTTCCCAAGCCTCCTATACTCTATCCTCTTACCCCTCACTTAGAAGATGCCCTTGCATCCACTGCACAGAGGAGCCAAAAGCCATCAGGTGGGAATTCCCCAACATCCCAATCCCAGCCCTACACAACAACCTGCCTCCATCCTTTGCTTGCCACCTACTCTCCTGGACCCGAAGAGGCTCCTCACAGGACTCCCTCTGGTCTGAGAAAAATCCTAGCATGAATCCAGCCTCCCAGCTCCACGGGTACCTTGGAATATTGATGATGATCTCTCTCGATCTCTCTCTGTCAATCTCTCATCATCCTCATCGTTATCCCCTCCTGTCCTACTTGCCGCTTCCCTTCAGCTTTAAACACACTCAACTCTCCTTTATCTCAGCACAAGCCCTCTTTGAGCTCACAGCACCCTCACAGGTACAGACTCATCCTTCTCATTCCTTTCACAATCAAGCATCTGAAACGAGTTGTCTACACTTCCTGTGCACACTTCCTCAACCTCACCTATACATCAACCCCCTACAACTGAACTTCTTCCCTCATCATCACTCCACAGACACCACTCTTGACCAATGATCTTTTTGTTGCCAAACCCAAGTGACACTTTTCATTACTCATCCCATTTGTCCAGTCTGTAATTGTAGTACTGTAAAATTCTCCCTTGCCCCTGAAATCCTCCTTCCTTCACTTTGGTAACATTGGGTTGATATGGTTTTCCCTCCTTCCAGAAAGTCTCCTATAATCTTCCCTCTAACCTGGGCAAGGAGCTTGTAATAGGGTTCTCCAGAGAAACAGGAGCAAGAAAGAGAGAAAGAATAGGAATTGGCTCACATCATGTGGAGGCTAACAAGTCTCAAGAGATGCAGGATGCAGGGTGAATAGGCAATTTGGAGAACCAGGAGAGCCAATGTCATAGTTCCAGTTCAAGCCCAAAGTTCTGAGAACCAGGAGCACCAGTGGTGTAGTTCTAGTCCAAAGGCCAGCAGGCTCAAGACCGAGAAAGAGCCTATGTTTCAACTGGACGTCAAAGGCAGAAAAAAACAATATCCCAGTTCAAAGGCAGTCAGACAGGAGAAATTGTCTCTTATTCAGGGGAGAGTCAGTCAGCACTTTTGTTCTATTCAGGCCATTGACTGATAGGATGAGGCCCATTGCCATTAGGGAGGGCAATCTGCTTTCTCAGTCCACCAATTTAAACATTGATCTCATCCAAACACACCCTCACGGGAACACCCAATAACATGGGACTAAATACCTGGGCACCCCATGACCCAGTCAAGCTGACACATAAAATTAGTCATCACAGTGCTGTCCTTTGAATACACCTCTTTCAGCGTTTTTATTATTATAGATTGTCATTGTTTCCTTACCTATTTCTTTCACTAGAATCTCAATGTCTTGAGGACAGTGAATATTTCTACTCTGCATTTCTGTCTTCCTTGCACAGTGACTGGCCTATAGAAGACTCTCAATTTATGCTTTGAATAAATGAATGGAAGAGTCTAAAGGACAGGCCTTACTTTGGTTATAATCACTTAAAAATTCTTATAGTCTTACTGCATCAATAAGATCATCTCAATTTCATAATATTTAACACTAATTCAATGAATACTGTAAGCCAGGTAGTGTTCCTAGTGCTTTTCATGTAGTAATTTATATAATTTGCATATCAAGTTTGAGATAGACATTGTTATTACCCCCTCCCCCATTTACAACCTCAGAAACTAAGGCATAGAGAGGTTAGGTGAACTGCAAAGTGACCCCGCTAATAAATGACAGAGCTCTGTTTAGCAAAAATCATCCTGCCTTACCCCAGAATCCTTTCTACTTCTCCAGGAGCTTACTTGGGAGTGTTTCCTCCCAGGTCTCCCAGGTCATCTTTACCAAAAAATTGGAAAATTGAGAGGCCTATAGGAAATGCTGTAGTTTCATCAGGGCATTACTATGTGCCTCAGTCTCCACAGTGAAACACTCCCTTTAACCCTTTCCCAGGAAAAGAAGTGATGAATCTGTTTGGTGCATTTATGAGCAAGAAGCACTGAGCAAGATACATGAGTATTTTGGGTTCTCTCTTCCCTCCCCTCCCCGCTCTAACCTACCCTGTATTCTTCTCCCAGCTCCTTCTGCCTTAGGGTAAACATTCAGGGCAGTTGCTACCTCAGAGGTTGGGATGGGAAAAGGCATGTATTTGGCCACCTGCTCCATCTATGGCCTGGTGGTAAGTTCAGTTCAAGGGGAAAACACTGCAGGCCGTTTGAGCCTTGGGTCCACGCCCCCTCCTCAAATACAGCATTACCAGTGTTAAAGTTAATTATTTTGATTCATATGTAACTCTAGTGCCCATTTATCATTTGTATGGGAAATCAGAGCAGATGGGATGTGATTGATATCCCCTTCAGACTCCACCAGAATTCTAGTGGGGTATATTGCATCTATTCTGTAATTCATATTTTATAAGCCAAGTGCTATCTATTGTTGATTCTCAACCTTTACCAACACAAAGAAGCCTTTTTAATATCAAAAATCATCACAAACACCCACATGAGAATAATCGCACTTTTGAATCTATTAGCAATTCAAATAAAGAAGGACTATGAATTCAAAAATCTTTCTGGATTCATTTGCATGTGATTATATGCAACAACATCTATATTCAATTGAAAGATGCTTATGTGAACTTGACACATAGTAAGTACTCAATACATATTTGGTTATTTAACAAATAAATGACCATACACATGATGCTTTTATTTATCAGGTTTAATGATGAGGTTTGGTGCGCAATGGACCTGCAGCAACCTTATGCATAATATAAGATATGCATGGTCTTAGACCCTTGAACATCAGCATATAGATGTGCATGTATACATGTTATGGGTCTAAATGAGCCTGACTTTGTTGTTCATGGCCATTGTATCTGGAGAACCTCAGTGTTCTTCAGAGAAACAGAATGAACAGGAAACAGGTAGGGGTGTGTGTGTGTGTGTGCACGCACGTGTGTGTGTATGTGTAAAGAGAGGGGGCCAAGGAGAGGGAGAGAGATTTATTTAAAAGAATTATCTAAAGTGATTGTGGGGCTGGCAAGTTCAAAATGTGTAGGGCCAGCTGGCAGGCTGGAAACTCAGAAAGGAAACTCAATCTTGAGGCAGCATTATTTTTTCTCTTCTGGGAAACCTGAGTTTTTGCTGCGAAGGCCTTCAACTGATTGAATGAGGCCCACTCACATTATGGAAAGTAATCTCCTTCACTTAAAGTCAACTGATTGTAGGTATCCACCATTTCTATAAAATACCTTCCCAGCCAGTTGCGGTGGCTCATGCCTATAATCCCAGCACTTTGGGAGGCTGACGTGGGTGGATCATCTGAGATCAGGAGTTCGAGACCAGCCTGGCCAACATGGTGAAACCCCATCTCTACTAAAAATACAAAAATTAGCTGAGCATGGTGGCAGGTGCCTGTAATCCCAACTACTCAGGAGGCTGAGGCAGGAAAATCATTTGAACCCAGGAGGTGGAGGTTGCAGTGAGCCAAGATCATGCCATTGTACTCCAGCCTCGGAATACAAGAGCAAAACTCCATCTTAAAAAAAAAAAAAAAAAAAAAAAACACCTTCCCAACACCTAGATTACTATTTTACTAAATAGCTGGCACTATAGCCTAGCCAAGTTGACACATAAAATTAACCTTCACAGGCTGGGCACAGTGGCTCACACCTGTAATCCCAGCACTTTGGGAGGCCGAGGTGGGCGGATAATGAGGTCAGGAGTTCGAGATCAGCCTGACCAACATGGTGAAACCCCATCTCTACTAAAAATACAAAAATTAGCTGGGTGTGGTGGTGTGTGCCTATAATCCCAGCTACTCAGCAGGCTGAGGCAGGAGAACCGCTTGAACCTGGGAGTTGGAGGTTGCAGTGAGCCAAGATGGGGCCACTGCACTCCAACCTGGGCAACAGATCAAGACTCTGTCTCAAAAACAAAAACAAAAATAACCTTCACAGACATTTTTTGTCATTACTTTATACATAATACATAGGCTTAATACATAACGTATATGTCCATTTGTGTCAACACATAAAGATATAGAGTTCATTTAAACTCTGTTTCTGCTTTTCTTCCTTTACTCTTAGTGTTTCCTAGTTGGGGACCATGAAGGAAGTTAGAAGCTACTTGAGCTACCTGTAATATCTCAAAAAGACTGGCAAGCATGTCCTACATTTTCTGATTAAAAGAGTCATTTTCTCTTTTTTCCGAAGTTATATCTCCACTTAGCAAGTAGTTATTTCATACAAAAACAAAAAAAAAAGTATAATTTAAATTTAAATGTGCTGTATTAAAAGATTATTTGAAACATGCAGTTCACTGTGGGAAAATATTTACAGGTGTCTTTGGTGGGAAAAAATTTTGGCATTAATCCAACACCTTATGAATTCATAAAGGTTTCTGATTTGGGCAGTAGAGTGTCAAAGCCTTTGATGAAAGTCAAAATTCAAACTCACTAAGCAGTTCCATGCCCAGCATCTACTAGTTCTGTCTGCAAGAGGTAATCCATAGTTTTCTCAGACAACATGTGAATAGGAATTCTCCCATACTGCAAGCATCCGAGCACAGTGGGGCTCATTGTCTCCTCACCTTTGACTTGTTCTACCTCCCAACTTCCTAGCCTGGGGATTCCCCACTTCACAGACCCAGCATCCACCCTAACTTCACTCCCCAATCCCAACCCCCACGGACTGACTTCTCCAAGCCACTCAATACCACAAGTCAATGCCACTGTGTTGTCTTTAAAGCAAAATGGCCGTCCATATTCTCCATCAGACCTTCCCCACCCGATCCCTGACTCCAGGAAAGGTGTTCTCAGCTGCATCTCCTGGATCTGCCTTACTCACAAGCTGGGTGCCAGGCACAACTTGCAACATATAGTTACATAAATTCATCTCTGCTGCTCCTTGTTCAGGAGCAGGGAGCTGTCTGAGTAAGAGGCAACTGTACTCCACAGCAACACCAGCTATTAGAGGGTCTGTCTCATGGCTCTTGGCTTGGGCTCCTGGTTGACATTCCTTCCTCATAGTTGATATTTTTTTTCTTTGTCCATTCCCACTAGCAGCCACATTGGCCTCTCACGCTTATGTATATATGATGTTTAAGCAAACGTATAAAATAGTAACTAATTGTGAGCACTTATTTTCTGCCATGGAGTAAGACATGAACTCTATATGCTTTATCATCACCTGGTTAAATCGTTATAATAACTCGATAAGGCAGTTGTTATTATTTTCTTCCACTTTGTAGATGAGGCACTGATGCTCAGAGAGCAGAGAGCACCTACACATGGGCTGTGAGGCTTGTGTCCAGATGATCTTCTTTGCACTCTTATGGAGTTTACCTTTAGACTAAACTCACCTAAGCCCTGTGCAGTTAGAGCTGAAGGTGATGGACAAGGTCACAGGGTCTGATGGCACACTGCCTAGGTTTGGATCCAACCCTCACCAGTGACCAGTTGAATGACTTTCCTGGATTCTCTAGGTCTCCGTTGCCACATCTGTGAAATGGGGATAACAACAAAACTTGCCTTCTAGAGTAGTTGGGAAACACAGTGGGTGCCAGGTTGCTGGCACTGCATCACATTTGCCTGATTACACTGCCCTTTCAACAGAGCCCCAGGCTAATAAAACTAACCAAAGGGATTACCTGTCTTACATGGTAGACATTTGGCACTAGGTAGAAGAAATGTTGGTTATTGGGATGAGAGAAGACAGAGAGAAGTCAGGACATTTGTTCTGTTCATGGGGCATGACAGAGCCTGGCATAAGGGGGCGTGCTAAGAATGGCAAAAATCTGGTCTACCGAACACAAACACAGGGTGGGCAAACAGTTGGCAAGAGGGAAGGGATAGATAAGGGAGAAATTATGCATGATGAACCAACAGATAGCGTAATGGATGGCAGTACCAATTCTGATGCGTGATTGTCTGACGTAAGCCCTGACTCCATCACATCTGAATGGTATGTGTTTGGCAAATTGTATAATGTCTTTTTGACTCAGTTTGCCCATCTATAAAATGAAAGTAAGAATATTGCTGACCACCAACCGTTATTGTGAGAATTAAGTAAGAATACAAAACCACACTTAGGTAAGTGTCTGGTTTGATCGCTATTATTGTAATATATTGTATCCTATTGCTGCTGTGATGAGTTATCATAAACACAGTGTCTGAAAACAATACCAATTCATTCTCTTACAAGTTCTAGAAGTCAGAAGTCTGAAACCAGTCTCACTGGGCTAAAGTTAAGGTATTTCCAGGGCTGGTTTCTTCTTTAAGCTCTGAAGGGTAGGAATTGGTTTCCTTGCCTTTTCCTAGCTTCTAGTGGCCGCCTGTGTATCTTGGCTTGTGGCCCCTTCCTCTGCCTTCAAAATGCATCACTCCAATCTCTGCTTCCATCATTACATCTTCTCTTCTTCTGCTAATCTCCCACTGTACCCCTCTCATAAGGACACCATCATTCTATTTAGGGTCCATTCAGGTAATCCAAGATGATCTGCCCATTTCAAGATCTTTAACCCAATTATATCTGCAAAGACTCTTTGCTATCTATATAAGTAACATTCACAGCTGATAGGGTTAAAATATGAACATTTTGGGGGAGAGGCATCATTCAGCTCACCATACAGATTAATAATTCTAGTGGGTGGATAACAGAGATGGGGAATCTGAGGTACATGATAGAGGAGAGATTGGTATGTATTGAGAGTGCTATTAATAGTTACATTCATGATCCTGGGTCTTGGGGAAGATTAAGCAAGATATTATCTGCCTGACACAGAGTCAGTTCTCAAAAACCATCAACTGTGAGTGTTATCACAGTAGTTCCTTAGTCTTCAAAATCCCACTCTGAGTAGTGTGGTAGTTGTCTTCCCAACATGATTTCATCTCTCATCTCTCTCTCACTGTATAGCCCATGATTTGAGTAGCACTGACCCCAGCTGCTTGCTGGGCTGAAAATGATCTGAACGCCAGCACTGATCCTGTCAGCTAAGATGGTCCAATCCAAGCTGAGAAAGCTGCTACATGTAGGTATCTTGATATATATAGGAAGCCAGCCTAAAGATGAAGCCAACACAGAAGATAGGATGGGAATAAAATTATGCAGAGGAGGGAGCCAGACCCCTGATCAAACTATATCTGAAGTCTTACCTCTAGACTTTTTAGTTATCTAATGCAATGTTTCTTTTATTATGAAGTCATTTGGAACTGGATTTTCCCTTCCTTGTCACACAAAGTATCAGGGAGAAAAGTAGATATTGCCAACCTCAGTTTACAGCTGAGAAAATTGAGGCTTGGAGGGATGGGTGACTTGTCAAGCTTAGATAACTAGAACAGGACGTCATGAGGCTTCAACCCAGGCCCGAGTGACTCCATAGCCAGTATAGTCTCCCCCACCAAGTACTGTGCAGTGGCAGCTTCCTAATCATCTTCCTCTCTGGTTGACAGTATACTGGGGGTTGTCTGAGGGATACCAACAGGAGGTCAGATGGTCCCACCTGTGGAGGGAGCCACACAGAGGCTGAAACCATGTAGCACCAAACGAAGATCACATCTGCAACACCTCAACCCAGCACCATAGACACAGGAGGAATGAAGGACCCCAGAGGCTGTGTTGCCTGGTATATATCTGACATCCTCCTTCCCACATTGACTCTCCTTCAATGATAATTACTTGAGAAATATTGCCCCTTGGCTCCTCATGAAAGCCATCTCAGCTGCATTTTAATTATCTCCAAACAAGATGTTGTAATAAAAGCTCAAGGGAAGTAGAAAGTAAATCGGCTATTTTTGAGTGATCTAGCAAGTGCCATGAATTGCTCTAAGCAACCGCTTATGTTGTGTCATTTAATCACCATAACCCTGTGAGTAGTATAATAATGCTCACTGGGCTCATAGGGAAACTGAGGCACTATAGGTTTAGGTCACTCTCCCAGCTGGTAAATGGACAAGGCAGAGTTTGAGTCCCATGCCTGGATCGCTGAACACTGTGTGCTATTTCCATGACATCACACAGACTCTAAAAATACTGCTATGATCATTGTTTCTGGGACACTGCCTAATGCAATGACCTCAACACCATCAGGCAGGACATCCTAGCCCGGGAGATAATGAGAGAGAGGGAAAGGGCCAAAGACACAATGGAGGGGAAGGAGCAAACAGTCTATGGAATGCTCAGTGAATTCACAAGGTGATCAAAAAAGCCTGCAAGTAGAAAGGTACCTTGGGAACATCTTAGGGACCAGATGCCTTGAGTGAACACCCCAAAGACAGCCATGATCTCAGATTCAGTCATTACCATGTTCCCAAAAGAGATCCAGAGGACAGACATAAAAGAATCAATGAGTCATGCTTGAAAAGGCATAGATAAGTTTTTGTCCAGCCCGAGGCATCCAGGCTTAGATGTCAAGGCAGGAGCTATTGCTAGGAAAAGGATGGAAAAGGCACCTGGGCTTTGAGTCCTGTCTTTTCCTCAGCAATGAGCTAGCAGCCTGTATTTGAAAACTGTTCTTTAAATCAGCTAGAGTCACCTTCTACCCACTGGCCCAAGTGAGTTATGATTTATGATACAGGAACTGAATGGAATGCTTGGTCATCTCATTGTTTGCCTGCCTCCTGGGACAGAGAATGGGCTGGCATGTTTTCAAATGTAATTTTCAAAGGTGATATTAATTTTGAATCCAACCAGAGGGAGCTGTTGCTAGGGAAAAAAAAATAATGTCAACAATCCCCCAGGAGATAGGGAGGAGTAGAAGGTAGAAACAAAGTTGCAGCTAGAAAATACCTGAGGTTTACATATAAATACATAGACAACTGTTGGAATCTTAGAAAAGGTTGTGTTTTATTTTGTTTTGTTTTGGTTTGGTTTGGTTTTGAGACAGGGTATTGCTCTTTCACCAGGCTGCTGTGCAATGATGGTCATAGATCACTGCAGCCTCAAATTCCTAGGTTCAAGGGATCCTCCGGCCTCGGCCTTCAGAGTAGCTGGGACTACAAATGCGCACCACCATGCCTGGCTAATTCCTTCTTATTTTTTGTAAAGACAACGCCTCACTTTTTTGCCTAGGCTGGTCTCAAACTCCTGGGCTCAAGTGATCATCACACCTTGGCCTCCCAAAGTGGGCGTGAGCCACCGCACCCAGGCTGAGGAATGAGTTTTCTTTAGTTTGGTTTAATACTGTGATTTTCTGAGAAAGAAACAATCAGAGTCAAATGCTGATTTCTCCAGTTATATTGTACTACCTTTTGTCCTCACCATTTTTACCCATCAGTGAGGCCCTGGGTTGGTCCAGCAGGACTGACCTTTTAGGAGGTGAAGGATTTTCATTATTAAAAAGTTGAACAATAAATGTTGGCCTGGATGTGGTGAAAAAGGAATGCTTATACACTGCTAGTAGGAACATAAATTAGTACAACTTCTATGAAAAACAGTATGGAGATTTTTCAAAGAACTAAAAGCAGATCTCCCATTCAATCTAGCAGTCTCACTACTGGGTATCTATCCAAAAGAAAAGAAGTGTTTATATCAAAAAGACACCTGCACACATGTTTACTGCAGCACAATTCACAACTGCAAAGACATGAAACCAACAACAAAAGTGCCCATCAACCAATGAGTGGATAAAGAAAATGTGGTATATATACACCATGGAATATAACCCAGCCATAAAAAAGAGCAAAATAATGTCTTTTGCAGCAACTTGGATGGAGCTGGAGGCCATTATTCTAAGTGAGGTGACTCAGAAATGGAAGACCAAATAACATATGTTCTCACTTATAAGTGGGAGCTAAGCTATGGGTATGCAAAGGCATACAGAGTGGTAAAATGGACATTGGAGACTCGGAATGGGAGAGAGAAAGAGGAGGGTTAGGGATAAAAAACTACATATTGTATACAATGTATACTACTTGGGTGATGGGTGCACTAAAATATCAGAATTCACCACTGTACAATTCACCCATATAAACAAAAACCACTTGTATCCCAGAAGCTATTGAAATTAAAAAAAAAAAAAAAAAAGAGGTGAAGGATCTAACACATAGAAAAAAAATTGGCCACTGAAACATCTACCGAAGGTTTATAAGGGGTGGAAACTCTTGCTTCCTGGCAGTTCTGATTACATAATTTGTGGCATTCATTTATCCTTTCATTCATTTTGCAAAAATTTCCTGAGAACCTACTTTGGGTCAGGCATTATACTGGGGCTGGAATGAACCTTGTAGCGTATTGTTATCATGGATAGGTGATATGGTGGTGTTGGTGATGGTAATATAGCAATGGTGATATGATGGAGGCAGAGGTGATAGTGAAGGTGAGAGAACAAACAACTCGGATGCATGTGTCTATGGTAGCAGTAGCAGAGGGGTGGGGTAGTGATGGGAATAGTGGTGTTGCTACTGTTGACACTGACTGTGCTAGGCCATTGCTGGTTATGGTGGCAATGGAGCAGCAGTGGTGGGGTCGCAGTGGGGGAACATGAGTGATGGTGATTTGCTGATGGTGACGTTTGAATTGGACTTGGCTACATTTCTGTCATTTTGTCTGACCCCTTACTCACTGAGAGGATCTCCTAATCACTTTATCTGACTAAATCAGTGTTTAAATTATGTCTTAAATGCTTAATGTGTACAAGAGATTTTCAACCCTATTATCCAACAATAGCACTGTGAGGAAGACAGAATTGTCCTCATTTTACAGATGTGGAAACTGAGGCACAGAAGGAACAAAGGAATTTCCTAAGATCTCATAGTGAGTGGCAGAGACAACATAGCAATCAGATTTCTCTGATTTTGGGTCCAGAATCACTTGTCTCCTCCAGGCGCTTTTGGATCCGCAGACCTCAGGAAGTCACTGAGGAAAATGGAAGGGGATGTCTCCATTGCCTGGAGCCTGGTCAGATGGACCAAGGAAGGAATGAGCAGGACTCGTGGTATTCATTGGTATTCATGTGCCGAAAGGTGCCTTTAATGAAATGACCTCAGGGCCCTTCACAGTTCCCTGGACTCTCTAAGCCCATCCCCCAGGCACCATGGCCCAATTTAGTCTTGGGACAAGCTGGCTCAGCCTAGGCACAGGGACAAGCTAAGTTCTACCAGGGAAAGCAAGTCTATGCAGAAGAAAGAGTACAGACTCATAGCACACAGTCTTGGGATCAAATCCCATCCCTTGTACTTCCTAGCTGTGGCCACTAGGCAAGTTATTGACCCCTTGGGAAATAGGAGTGGTGTTAGAATTAAAGGTGATAACAAATGCAGAACATCTGGCTCATGGGTTCTGCAGAGGTCACAGAAACCAGAGGCAATGAGGCAAATCCTCAAAGTAGACACTCAGCTCAGATGCTGCTACTCATGGGAAACTGGTGTGGGAGAAGTGGGTGGGTGTATTAGTCCATTTTCATGCTGCTGATAAAGACATATCCAAGACTGGGCAATTTACAAAAGAAAGAGGTTTATTGGACTTAGAGTTCCACATGGCTGGGGAGGACTCACAATCATGGCAGAAGGCAAGGAGGAGCAAGTCACATCTTACATGGATGGCAGCAGGCAAAGAGAGAGCTTGTGCAGGGAAACTCCCATTTTTAAAACCATCGGATCTCATGAGACCCATTCATTATCATTAGAATAGCACAGGAAAGACCCACACCCATGATTCAATCATTTCCCACCAGGTCCCTCCCACAACATGTGGGAATTATGGGAGCTACAAGATGAGATGTGGGTGGGGACATAGAAGCAAACCATATCAGCGGGGCCT
Source organism: Pongo abelii (assembly GCF_028885655.2). NCBI lineage: Eukaryota > Metazoa > Chordata > Mammalia > Primates > Hominidae > Pongo > Pongo abelii. The sequence goes on along the minus strand of NC_071992.2, from coordinate 146,984,336 downwards.
GGAACCTCCCTGGTTTGTGGTCTCTTTGAGTTCTCTGAGTTAAACGCCTTGTCTCTAAATCAAGCCTCAAACCATTCATTCTTGACTCACTGTGGCAGAAAATGAATTGGCTTTGTGACAGTGGATGCTGTCGGTCACTGCAAAACCCGTGTTTTGGGGGTCCTTGATATGTAAAAGTCTCTCATAGCCCAGGCCAAATACACGGACTGGTTTGCCCCTGGTAGTCCCTGTGGGGCTCTACCTGGCCCCACACCATAGGAAGATGCTTTTTCTCTGAGTCAGGATGGGAGGTCCAATCTCCCAGGAGCAGCCAGGAACAGCATTGACTTCTTTTAAAAGCCTCATCAATAGCTATGGCCGGAAAGGGTCTCAGGAGAACCAAGGACCAACGTCAGGCAGCATGGAATGAAGTTTGGATTTACAGCCCAGCTCTGCCATTTCCTAGTGGTGTGACCTTGGCATGTCACTTCTCTCTAAATTTCAGATTCATCATCCAAAAATGGCAACAATGACGCCCGTTTCCTGGGGTGGGTTCAAAGACAAATGGGACAATGACACACAAAAGCTTTTAGGTCGTTTAGCAAGTAATTTAAATTCCTTTCAATTATTTTGAGGTACATATCAGAAATTGATCCAGTAATCTTTTTATTGATTTTGCACTGATATTCTTCTTAGCTATTATTCCACCAGTTCTTTGGATACGGTGAAAATACAAATAATTGGCACCAAAATGATGCTAGGCTGGCTCAATAAATATGGATTTTGTGATAATTCTGTGCCTCACACTGGCCTTAGGTACTAGGAATAATTTTCCAATTTTAATGTACATAAGAATTTTCTAGACACAATGTAGATTCCAAGGCCACACCTACTTGTGATTCAAGTTCAATAGGTCTGGGGTAATGTCCAAACAGCTTCATTTTTAAAACTCTTGTAGTTATGATACTTAACATGAGATCTACCTTTTTAAAGTTTTAAATGTACAGTACATTTTTGTTGACTACAGGTAGATAAAGAAAATGTGCTATATACTGGCCAGACGTGGTGGCTCATGCCTGTAATCCCAAAACTTTGGGAGGCTGAGGCGGATGGATTGCTTGAACCCAGAAGTTCAAGACCAGCCTGGGAAACATGGCGAAACCCCCTCTCTACTAAAAAACACAAAAATTATCCAGGCGTGGCAGCACGTGCCTGTAACCCCAGCTACTCGAAGCTGAGGCAAGGGAATCACTTGAACCCAGGAGGCAGAGGTTGCAGTGAGCCAAGATCATGCCACTGCACTCCAGCCTGGGTGACAGAGCAAGACTCAACCTCAAAAAGAGAAAAAATATTCAACAATATGGATGAACCTTGAAAACAGTATGCTAAGTGAAATAATCCAGTCACAGAAGGATTATTCCCCTTACGCGAGGTACCTTAAATAGTCAAATTCATAGAATTAGAGTAAATGGTGGTTGCCAGGGGTTGGGGGAGGGGAACATGGGGAGTTGTTAATCAATGGGCATAAAGTTGTAGTCAAACAAGAAAAAAAATCTGTGTTTTTAACGAGTACCTTCGGCTCAGTGTTTTTCAACTTTCTCCACAATATTTTTTAAAAGATTACATGGTGACCTAGTGTACACAACTAAAACAGAAGTTTTATAAAACAATAACTACCCAATAATTTGTCTTATGACCTGCAAGCCACACAGATGTGCCTGTTCTGTGCTCTTGTTTTTTAATCTGATTCACGTTTTTTTAATGCTAGTTGTGACTCACTATGCTAATTTTGTGACCAAAACTACAGTTTAAAAAACACTGATTCTGGTGCAAGAGGTCTGAGACGTGCTTTGAGAAACAATGAATTCTGGATTTCAAAACATTAAAAAATAATAATAATAAAACACAGACCCTGCCTTCAAGGGCCTCCAAGGGCTCCCCACCTCGAGGTGGAGACTCACAGGAACCATGTGTGGGGAGGGTCTGTCTTGGCTGGCAAGGGGGAGCTGCCTTAACAAAGTACCAAGACTGAGTGGCTTAAACAACAGACATTATTTTCTCACAGTGCTGGAGGCCAGAAGTTCAAGACTAGATGTCAGCAGTGTGGGTTCCTTCTGGGGACTATACTGGAAGAATCTGTTCCAGGCCTCTCTCCTTGGTTTGTAGATGGCATCTTCTCTGTCTCTTCACATCATCTTGCCTCTGTACATGTTTGTATCTAAACTCCCTCTTCTCATAAGGATGCCAATCTGTGTCCAAACTTGCTCTTCTATTCAGACCCCAGTCAGACTGGACTAAGAACCACTATAATTACCTCATTTATCTTAATTTTCCCTTACAGGCCCTATCTCCAAATACAGTCACATTCTGGAACTGCAGATTATGAACACAGGAACATTTTGACACTGGAGACTGTGGAGGGAACTCAGCCCAGGGTCTGATTGGTGTCAGGCTCTGTACATGGGCACTGTGGTGGAGGTAATTACCTGCAGCTCTAGGAGCACCCAGAGAACAGTCATTAACTCATTAGGCCAGAAAGAGACTAGGAAGACTCCACAGAGAAGGTAAGATGGGAAATGGGCTTTAAATGAAAAGATTTCATCAGGTAGAGAAGATTTTAAAATAGAAATTTTAAGTAGATGAATCTACTTAAAATGCCAGAGCTTAAAAGTGTGAAACAATGAGCCACATTGAAGAGAACTAGGTGAAATAAGAGAGGAGAGCAGAGAGATGGTTGGAAATGAAGGTGAAAGGACCACTGGAGACCAAATTACAAGAGGACTCCAATGTCAGTCAAAGATATTAGTAGACTTGATCCTTTGAGTTGGTTTCATGAACACCTTTTTTCAGAAAATCACTGAGGCCTAGAATGAGAACCACCAGCTACAACTTCTGTTACAGATGAGAAAAATTGTGGCTTAGAAAATACAAGTGAGTTAGTGGCAGAGAACCTCACCAGCACCTGAGGAGGTCATTCCTATATGCTCTCTACAACATCACACATGGTTCCCGGGACCGTGAAAGTACAAAGATTTATATATCCTGGAGATTAGAACAGGAGAGAAAAAAAATCCCTTTTCCATTATCCTTCCAATCATAATAACATTATACTGGGTTACAAGTGAGGCCAGGAAAAATAGTTACCTTCAGTGATTTATGATCCAAGAACGGAGACCACCTACCATGCTCGGGCCTGAAGCAGATTCCACTTCAGTTTTGAAAATAACACTCTGAGTGCAGCCGGCCTGCTAGCCATATGCCTGCCTGGGCCCCTGCTTCCGCATCAGGACCCGGGAGCCTCAACAGCCCTGTATTCACTTGGTATTGCTGCTTATGAGGAACAAGATGTGCAGACTGATTGGGGAGCGGGGCATGATTTATTTTTATCTCTGTCTCTGGAAGGAAATTAGTCCCAGATCATCATGCCAGGATGGAGGGCGGGTAGCTGAGATCTTTCCTGGGAAACTAAGGGCAGCTACCGACCCTGGAGAGGATTATATAATAGGTAGGCTAGGGAACCAACCAAGACCGTCCCTCAGGTGGGAATTTCGCTTACAGATGGTGTTAATCTGATGAGTCTGGGTCTTCTAGAGAGTCACACTCAGAACTTTAGAGGACATCTTGGTCATTCCTTTTTTAAGCTTCAGTGAATCTGAGGCAAAGAGGAGAGAGTAGCTCGCCCAAAGTCATAGAAAGTTGGCAGAACCAAGTTGCTCGGTTCTCAAGCTCAGTGCTTTTTCCATGATAGCCTGTCAACTCCTTCAAGCAAGAATGAATATCAAGGGTTGGGAACCCATCCCCTTGTTACTTGAAGGGCAATGCAAGGTCCCATCTCTCCTGTATACTGTCCACCCCTATCCTCCAACTAAGCCATCCTCTCTTTTGCCTGGGACGCAGATTTTAGCTAAATTTCAGGTTTGGACAATGGGTAAATGCTGGTACTGGGTTTCCTTAATATAAATAAGGTGGCTAAATTAACATGTGAGAAACTTAGACCGTGGGAAGCCCAGTGAGTTGGAGGCTCCAGTGGGAACTAGAGGAGATAGAGTGGTGGTAGTAAGTAATAGCAGAAGACTGCAGGTTAGGTAAGGCTGGGGATGGTTCTTCAGAGTGGCCTTAGGGAAAGGAAGGCACTGGAAAGTGGGAGAAGAGCTGGTTGCAGGTGGCATTGTCAGCCTTCAAAGTTGGTGAAGTCAGTTCCTACCTGAAGAACTTGGGGAGGACATTAGGTAAGCATGGATCTGGGAATCATGAGAGGCAGCTAGCTGGGTGGGGCAGAGGGGCCTGAGGTGCTAAGCACTCAACCTCACCATGCCCCCATTTACTCAACTATCAAAGTAGAATTCTAACAATTCCTCTGTCTTCCACCAGGCGGTTGTGGGCAGGAAGCTGGGAACTATGAGCCACAGAATTTGTTTTCCTCCAGATTTGATTCCCCAGGCTATAAGGAAACATTGCCCAGGAGCGGCAGGGCAGGAAGCGTGCTTTATGAAGATTTACCCGGCAGCAGGTGTGAAATTGGCAGAAGAGACAGGAGGATGACGCTGAGAAGTGAAGGGCTCGAGGCATAAAACAGTTAACAAACTGTTGAAGCTGTCTTGGGGAGAGGTAATTAATTCTGCTCAGCTGTTAGTTGGTGTTCTGACTGTACACATTTAGAATGATGGGCTTTGACAGGCCCAATGTTGTTTTGCAGTATAAATGGTAAAATAGTCATTTCATAGAAAAATCAACACGGAATCTTTTTGCCTAATTGATCCCTAAGCTCCCGACTTTTGCCTCTGCCCCTAGCACAGCTCCCCTTGAATCACGCCCCCTCCACATCCTCTCCTCACCCCTTGCTTCACTGTCCAGCCTTCTCCCTCTTAGGGCAAATACCATGAACATGTAGTTGTTATTAGTTGACATTGTGTGGCTGAAGGCCAGTGAACAATTACATCCATCTCATCTCACCTGTCTCCCACGGCACCGACCGGAGACATCAGGCACAGGCAACCATCTCCAGAGTACATCAGCCCCTCGGGGACCTGCTCAGGTTGGCTGAATCTCTGCCTCAGTGACAAATTTTGTGCTGAGCTGTGAGAACTGCTTGGGAACCAAGAGCTGCTGGCAGAAGGGCTAACAGTAAACAGCAGGAAACTTCCCATGGCAGAGGGCTCCCGCAATGGCGACCCCATGCCTTCTGAGCTGGAGATGCCTCGCTGCCCGACCACATGGCACCATGAGTCTCTAGCTACCACCACCACCCCAAATCCTCACCCTCGGGGCTCAGGGCCAGGTGCACAGGCCTGAGAGCTGGCAGAAAGGGAGTTGTCTACAGCCAGAAAGGGATTTTCTTCACCAGCCCACCCAAACGTTGTTTGGCTGCCACTGCCTCTGAGCTTTTCAGAAATGAAAAAGAGAGATAGGGAAGTGGGAGCCCTGGTGGGCTCTGGAACCCTTCTCTTTTCTCAAGGGCATGACAGTAGGTCCAAAATGTCCTCGGGGTTTGAAAATGAAATGCCGGCACAGAGCAGATTCCTGACGAATGTGGCCCAGATGTTTCTGAGCAATTTATTTTTGCTAATGGAAAATGGCTGAGCTAATAACCCTCAGAAACATTTCTGTAGGGAGAGTTGAAGCCTATTTTGCCTCTGTGCTTCTTGTTTTTTGCTTGTGGTTTTCTTTTACGGAAGAAATTGGATGTAGGAAAAAGCCCAAATAACAACTCTGTCTGTAACAGCTGATGCCAAAATCCCATGCACAGATTGTGTGACCTGATTTCTACCAATTATTGACAATTCAGTGAGGCCCAAGTTCTTCTCATCAATTACCTCATTTAATCCCTATGACAAGGAGGAGACCAAGGCTCAGAGCAATGACATGTCCTACCCAGCCAGAACCACACAGCCTGTGACAGCATGGCTGAGAATCAAACCCCAAGCTTTGACTCTAGATCAAAACTCTTTCCACCACTATACTCTTATAGGGAAATGACAAGGAAAATACAAGGGTTAAAAGAGACTCTGAGAGGCTGGATGCAGTGGCTCACACATGTATTCCCAGTACTTTGGGAGGCCAAGGTGGGTGGATTACTTGAGGCCAGGAGTTCGAGACCAGCCTGGCCAATATGACAAAACCCCGCCTCTACAAAAAAAAAAAAAAAAAAAAATTAGCCAGGCATGATGGTGCATGCTTGTAATCCCAGCTACTCGGGAGGCTGAGGCAGGGGCAGCAGAATCACTTGAACCCTGGAGCAGAGGTTGCAGTGAGCCGAGATCATACCACCACACTCCAGTCTAGGAGACAGAGCAAGAGTGTGTCTCAGAAAAAAAAAAAAAAAGAAGAAAGAGAGAGACTGTTAGCAGTCTTCTAATTGATCCATGGGCTTTTTGTCAACACCTCAATTTTATACCCTAAACTTGGTCAGAGAGTCTAGTGAGTTTCCTTTTCTTTAAGGGAAAGGCACTGCTTTCTGGGCAGCAAGAAAAAGACTGTCTTTGATGTCCCCACTCCCCAACATCTTTTGGCAATGAGTGACTGTGATACCTAATGCTATATTCATAGTGAAGTGAAATGGCTTTGAAGCAGACAGAACCAGGTCCAAATCTAAGCTTCACCACTAACAAGCTAGGTGACTTTAAGCAAGTCAGTTATTAAAGTTCTCTGTGTTTAGTTTCCTAATTACCAGCCAGGAAGCTCTCTCTAGCTCTGTCTCTGTCACTGTAGCTGCAGCCTACGGAAGGACTGTTGTGAAGATAGCTTCAGCACAGCCCTTAACACAGAGTCGGCTCTCTGTAAATGGTGGTGATTATTAACTATTCCATAACTATGGAAATGAGTGAGCAAGTGAGCAGTGAATGCGCTTCTCCTCCTCTGTGAAACTAAGAGAGACTCCATGAGTGTCAAGTTTAGCCATGAGGAAAGGCACATAACCCTTCTCCTGGGTGCATTTGCCCCAAGTGGCTACTTTGTGCTTACAGGAATTTGCAAATGACATTACAAGAGCAGGATAATGGGCTGAGAGGAAACAAGCTTGCCATGACCTTCACCTCCTCTTGCTTCCACCTATTGGGATCCCAGGACTATGTGGGATTCAGCAGGACTGCCTTGTTCAGAACCTACTTCCAAGCAAGATGAGACTTAAACCATCTCTAGTGATCAATTATTGCATATCTGCCATGTGTCAGGCACTGTGCTGGCATAGAGAGGTAAGTTGGTAGGTAGATAGAATAGAATAGATAGATTAGATAGATAGATAGATAGATAGATAGATAGATAGATAGATAGATAGATGGTAGATAGATGATAGATATAGATAGATAGATATAGATGACAGATGACAGATGATAGATATAGATAGATGATATAGATGATAGACAGACAGACAGACAGATAATCTCAGATCATCTTATCCTTCCATAGAGGCAGGACTGGAGGATAGTGAAAAGAGCATCAACTATGGACTCAGGTAAGATGATTTGAAATGCTGTCTCAATCCTTTTCTCTCTGTGTGATTTTGGGCAAGTTGTTCTTCTCAGAATCTCTGTAAAAGGGGGAAATTACATCTACTCAAATAAATTGTTTTTAATCAGATAAAAATCCTGCAGCACACGGGACACTCTCTGGCACAGAGGAGAGTCACGGGGGAGCTGACTCTCATTTCTATTTACTCTGCAGAGTCGTTGCCATCATAGTGTACAGGTGAGAATGTTGAATTCAGGACAGAAGGGGACTTGCCCAAAATCACAGAGTTAAGGGGCAGACATGGAAAACTGGTTCTCATGCATCCAAATCTATTTCTGTTCAAAGCTGCAAAAAATATTCACTGAGCACTTCATTAGGCCCCCATGCAATGGGAGAAGGTCTGGGCATTTCTAGGAAATCCAGGATCCCAAGAAGCTCACATCCTAGTGGGAGAAACATTTACTTGGCAAATATTCATTGTATTAGTCCATTCTCACGTTGCTATAAGGACATATCCAAGACTGGGTAATTTATAAAGAAAAAGAGGTTTAAGGGAATCACAGTTCCACGTGGCTGGGGAGATTTCACAATCATGGCAGGTGAACAAGGAGCTAAGGCACATCTTACATGGCAGCAAGCAAGAGAACATGTGCAGGGCAACTGCTCTTTATAAAATCATCAGATCTCCTGAGACTTACTCACTATCACAAGAATAGCATAGGGGAAAAATCCACACCCATGACTAAATTACCTCCCACCAGGTCCCTCCCACAGCACATAGGGATTATGGGAGCTACAATTCAAGAAGCGATCTGGATGGGGAAACAGCCAAACCGTCTCATCTATTTCATCACCCATTCTGTATCTTTGGCAGCATGGAAGATGGTAGAAATGCAAAGGTATACCTAACAGGTATAACCTGTGGCTGTGCCCCACACAGCATATTGTTTTGAAGGCAGATGTACGTGTATAAAATGAAATATGTTAAGCACTCCCATGGGAGAATCCTACAGCATGGGGACTCAGCAAGGAAGCAGCACTTGAGTAATGTTGAGGCACCAGGAATGGAGTGGTTAGGACTTAGTTGGAGCAGCTTTGGTCAGGGAGGGAGTAGAAGATCCCAGGAGTGGTCTGGAGAGGAGAGACTGTGTAGTCCTTGAAGAAATGGGGAAAGTCAAGGCAGCTGGAATTGAGTATAAGAGGGAATAGCAGGCTTAGGTAAAGCTGGAGGAGGGCTGGGGTATGGAGAGCCTTGAAACATATGTTAAGAAACCTGGAGGCTTTAGTGAGGCCAGTGCAAAACCTTCAAAGTATTTTAAGCAAAGGAGCAGGAGGATTTACACATTAGAAGGATTACTCTGGTTACAGTCTGGAGAAAGGACTGGGGATGTGGGAGACACAGAAATAAACAATTACCATTAAGGCAGGGGATTAATAATTACCAGGAGGCAAGGGAGTATTACAAATATTGAACAATCAGTATCAAATGGACATCAAACAAATAGAATGTAAGGCTGCTGGAGAAAGTCCTTCTGCTCATCCCTAGCAGTCCCAGCAAAGGGACCAAGTGGCAGGGAGGGGGCATTCATGGGAGGGGCATTGATGGTGAAGGCAGTGGCTCTTTCCCAGTTAGCATGAACTCATTTGAATATCTTGGCCACCCAGATGCATTTGATTGTCAATGTCAGCCAGGGTAGGGGTAAAAGCCAAGTGTTTGGAGAGCCTGGAAAAGACCCAGCAGGTTTCATGCATCTCACCTGTGAGCCAGGAACCAAGGAAAGGCCTTTTCTGTGCTCATAGTGTGAATACCCTGAATCCTGGAACTCCTGCTGAAACAACTCTGACTTTGGAGAAGGATATGTCACATGGAAGAATAAGGACATGGCTGCTTTAAAAGGGATGCAGTCTCACTGCAAACTGACTCCTGGTCACAGCCGCGGCAGAAGAGCACGTCCAAAGCCACCTGCTGTGGTCGAGCAGACTTTGTCTTGGATTCGTCCCCAACAACTCCCACTCTTGAGATGCTTGACATCCTTCCTGTGTCCCGACCATGACCAGGTCCTCAGTGAACAATTTTCTAATTCTTCTTGATTCTTCTGTTTTGGTTTTGCGTTCGCTGCAGACACCACACCTGCCCAGCTCCTTTTTAATCTCATCTGTGTCTTGAAGTTTCTTCTACTGAATCATCCAGCTGAGTGCACGCCCCTCATTCCCTACTGGTGCCCCAGCTTTTCTGTGGGAAAAGCAGTGCTTCAGAGAGAACTCAGGTTCAAGTGCGGTGTTTGCTGCTTTGCAAACTAAGATACTCAAAATAGTGGAGCAATTCATTCATTCACTCAAGTCCTCCTGCCAGGGCAGAGTAAATACTTGTGAGGTTCACCACTATTTCCACAACTTTAATATTCTTCCTGGAATCTACAATGCACTCAGTAATGATTCACTGAGCATCTACCACTACATGCACGGTCTGTGCCAGGACTGCTGAGGATACAAGGATGACATGGCCCTGCCTTTAGTGAACTTTAATAAATTAATAATTAATTATTAATTCATTCATTGATTCATTCATTCAGTCTTTCCATCATCAGGCATTTAGAGCTAGCTGACTGAATGCCCACTTTGTGTCAGGCACTATGGATAAGGAGCAGTTACTAAACTCAAACAGATTGTGGTTAAAAAAGGAGAGAGGAATACGGGAACCACTACAGGGCAAGAGGTATCTCTAACTGAAAGATTGTGTCACCCATGAAAAATGAAGACGGGAAATAAAACCAAAGTTTCCAAAGCTGTTTTAGCATTAGGTATTGACTTTGGCAAGAGGATGGAGAGTGTGTGGTCCTACTTGAATGATGAGGCCCTAAACCCTAAGCAAGAGTTTCCAAATCCATCTCATTTCAAAGGTTGAAGTCTAATGAGTAAAAGAAAAAAAAAATGCACTTAGACTGTGAGCCAGACCTTGAGTTCATATGTGAGACGCATGTTCTGTAAACAGTTTGCTTAGACCCTCGGCAGTTCACAGGCAAAGCCTTGCACAGGTTCGTTGCATCTGCTCTCTCCTTTGGCAAGATACAAAACTTAGAACAAGAGAAGCTGTTCCTTCAACACAGTCATGGCCGCACAGATGCCAGTAAGAAGCATCAGATCTCAGTAACTATTTATGAGATTTAAGCTTCTGCATTTGTTCTTTATTCAAAAAGTATTTATTGAGCCCCTGTGTGTACCACGTACTGTGTTAAGAGCTGGATGCATGGTGTGAGGTACAGTCCCTGCTGGCATGGGCTTTAGAGACAGGTGGGGTTCTCATTATATACCAGACAGTGTTCTAAATAAACCACTTACAAATGTAGAAACTGAGGCATAGAGAAATAACTCACCCAAAAATACATTGCTAGTAAAGGAAGAGCTGAGATTTGAACACAGACAGTCTGGCTCCAGAGCCCACATGTGCTATTACACATCTCTAGACGAGTGAACAATATGGGAGTCTTTACCAAATGCCATTAGCCACACTGAACAAAACTGGGAATTAGGGAATAACTATGGTAGGCAGGCAGGAGAGAAGGGAAACACTGAAAGTGGCTGGGGAAGGCATCGCTGAAGAGGGGACAGTTACACTGGAACATGAAGGGTGGAAGCAGTTAACCATACCCTGAGCTGGGAAGAGCATCCTAGGGCGAGGGCTCCAAGAATGGAGGCATGCAAATCAGGGGCCAAGAGAAAGAGAGAAGTGGCATGAGAGGATCTGTAGATGGAGGCACAGCCAGATCATGGGCCTTGTAAGTGAAATGAGGGGCTTAGAGTTTGGGCAGAGGACCCATCCAAGTCTCAGAAGGGGAGGTATGCCAGGCCCTAATTTGTGTGCCCAAGGATGAGGCTAAGATGGGAACATTGAGACTGTAGACACACAGGCTCTGAGGCCAGGAAGACTGGATTCAGACCCTGACTCCTCTACTTTGGGAAAGTTATTTATCTCTCTAGGTGTCAGTTTCCTTCATTTATGAGAAAGAGATGATACCTCCACCATAAGATTGCATATAAGGAGAAATTAAATGTGAACTGCTTAAAACAGTGCCAGCCACATAGCTAGCAGTCTGTAAATATCAGCTTTAACATCCCCATCCCCACCTCCATTTCCTGCTGAATACAGCTGATGGCAATAGTATTTTGGCACACTCTGTAATTAAAAGTAATACATGTTCAATGCAGGAAATTTGGAAAATAGAAAAAAGCACAAAAAAAATTCATATTCACACCAACAAAAGAAAACCATCGTTAATATTTTGCAGTTTTGTCATCTCTTTCAATGCACCTCTCACAAAGTACAAAAATGTTATCATGTTTATGTATGGCTCTATAGACTGCTCTTCTTTTTAACTCAGCAACTACTGCAGGCTGAATTCTCCACAGGTAAACATTGAGACCATTTTGGAGGTGTGCAAGACGTTTATCTGAGATCAACACCTGAGGAAGAGAGGGGGAGGAAGACAGGCAGGGCAGAGGGAGAAGTCAAACTTTAATGCAGGTGTTAAGTTACTTATATACATGCATACACCCATATATATGCATACATATGCATCAATCTATCTATTATATAGAGAATGAGGAGAGGGAGGGAGAGAGAGAAAGGTTGATTAAGACAGGAAACATGAAATCTCTGGTTCAGAGAAGAGACCTTTTTCACTCACAGAGCATATTCACACCAGTTCTTCACACCCCAGTCCCCACAGGATGATGCAGTAAGGGCCAGGTGCATTCAGCAGGGGTGCAACATAGGTTGCAACCCAAAAACTCATGGAATTCAGAGCTCATATAGGGTGGCTAGTACATCTGCCCATCCTCCCCTCTGAAGAGAGATTTCGAGTCTGGAATGTAAATATATGTTTCTGCAGGAAAGAGGAAGGCATCTCTGGACTTACTTCCCTAAATGTGAGCAAATATCTCCAGGAAAGATAAGTCTCTAAATCTCTCTGGAGCCATACACAATCTCTAAGTTGCAAGATATGTTAGTAATTCAGTCATCTTTTAACCAAGTTTGCTCGCGTTCTTTGCTCAGAAATCCCAGGAGCTATAGGATATAAAAAAATATTCATGGAGAATTGTTTCCCTATGGAGGACTTGACATAAGCCAGGCCAACCTGGTGGGGAGCTCTGGAGCATAAGTGGTGTACCAGAATGGTCTGCATTGGGTAGAAATGGCTGGGCTTTTATGCCCCTACCTCAATCACTGGATGTGTGAAAGCCAAGAAGGATGTGTCCATGGCTTGTCTCTCTCTGCAGTTGAGACAAACCCTGATGGAACTAACACACATGGTAGCAAGTCCTTCCTTGAAGGGGGATCTGATCAGCACATCTCCATGTGTACCACAGAAACATACTATGAATATTTTCTCACATCAGTGATTTCTAAGGTTTGCATGTGATATGGTTTTGCTGTGTCCCCACTCAAATCTCATCTTGCATTGTAACTCCCACAATTCCCACGTCATGGGAGGGATCCAGTGGGAGGTGATTGAATCATGGGGATGGGTCTTTTTCATGCTATTCTTGCGATAGCGGACAAGTCTCATGAGATCTGATGGTTCTATAAAGAGGAGTTCCCCTGCACGAGCTCTCTCTCTTTGCCTGCTGCCATCCATGTAAGCCATGACTTGCTCCTCCTTGCCTTCTGCCATGATTGTGAGGCCTCCCCAGCCACGTGGAACTGTAAGTCTGTTAAACCTATTCCTTTTGTAAATTGCCCAATCTCAGGTATGTCTTTATCAGCAGCATGAAAACGGACTAATATACCATGTTATTTCATTGTTCTAATTATCCTAATTAGTGAATTGCTCATTATTGAGCATTAGGTTGTTACTAACTTTTTGCTGTTCTAAATAATTGTGCCACGAATTCCCTACTGTGTTATATCTTTGTATCCTTCTCTAGTTTCTCCTTAGGACAAATTCCTAAAAGTGGAATTCTAGGTCAAGGTGTTTGGATATTTTTAAGGCTATTGATATGCATTACAGAACTGGCCCCCATTAAGGTTATGCAAGTTGATACTGTCCTACAGTGGTTGAGCCTGTCTGCTTCTCCTGCATCCTGCAAACCTTGATTCTCGTTACTCTTTTAAGTCATCGTTAATCAGATAGGGAAAAAAATGTATTCCACTGTTGTTTTTATTTGCATTTTTATAATACCATGGATAAACCTTTTTCATGTGCTGTTTGACCATTTTGATTTCTCATCTTCTGAATTGTTTGTTTACATTCGTTCCTCATTTTTTCTGGTGCAGTATTTTTCTTTTCTTTATTGATTTGAAAGACCTCTTAAACATATCAACCCACTCTTGCTATCATATGTGTTGCCATTATTTTTCTCAATTTATAGTTTGCCTTTTCATCTTATTTATAGTGTTTTTGGCATCCATGTTTTATAGTTTATTAGAGCCAAATCAATCAATCTTTTCCATTTTTGACTCACTCCTTGTCATTATGTTTACAAAGCTTGGTTCATTTTATAATCCAGGTGCAGGATCTTAGTTCTTTTTCCTCTATTAAATTTGACCCAATTCATTTCAATTCATTGTTACAACCAGCCTAGACCTTTTAGAGTCTTGATGATGTCAGCCAGCATTTCAGCTCTTCCTCCTCCCAGCCTTGAGTCAAAAGCAAATGTGATCCACACTCTTTCTGTGACTTCATCCAAGTCATCCATCACCCCTCATCCATTTCTCTAATGATGTTCATTCAACTTGTCTGAAATGGAGCCAAATGGAGCCTTTTGTATCACCAAGACAGCAGCCAACTGGCCCTAGAGACTGACATTGAGGAGGAAAGTCACTGCCAATGGGATGCCTGGCCTGTTTGGATCAGTGTTTTCACAGAGCCTGTCACCCTTAAAACCTTCACATTAGGGTCATAATAGTTTATTTACATTTTCTTCTCCCTTAGGTGTATCTGTCTTTTTCCCTTTTGGAATTATAAGGGAAGAAATGCATAGAAATAATGATGCGTTTGATGAGGCATGGAATGGCAGTGCAAACTGCCCAGAGTCACATTCGATGTTCAGTTCATTTTCTTGGAATATTGGGCAAGACATTAAAGATTATTTGGTCCCTACCTTCCTTTCTCACCCACCTGATGAAAAGATCCTTTTTATAGTGTGTGGGTTGACTATAGATGTCATGATGGAGACCATCTAGGAACCAGACAGTTTACTGCTTTAAAGGAAGAAAAACACTTAGAATTCAAGATATTAAACCAAGATCACACAGTCTGAAAGTGCTGGAAACTAGATTTGAACTCACATCTATCTGCATCCAACTCCCATACCAAGTTGCCTCCGCAGCTGGGGGCAAGCCACCCCACATTCTTTGATGACCATCAGGGATGGAAACTTACTCCTGAAGATGATTCCTGGAGCACTCCAGGGAATTCTGGATGTTGGCCTGAATTTCCCTTTCTGTCTCTTCTCCCCCTTAAAAACATACAAACCTCATCTTCCCACCCTTCCTCAAGATAAGTCTTTTTAAGATTCTATTTACCCTTTCTCCTCTCCCTCTGATCTGTTGACAGTTCTGCACAGAACAGAGCTAGAAGGCGCTTCGTCCTCCTGCCCACTCCCATCCGATCTTGCTCTGAGTTATGCCTGTCATCCACATTGCGCACCACTGAATGCCATGCTCCGGGCGGGCTCTGATTGCAGGTGGACTCACATCTCCCAGAACAAACAGGCCAGGTTCTTTCCTTCTATTCCAGGAAGTTATGGGAAAGGGAACAGCCTCCTTTCCTCACCTCCTACTCCCAACTTTCTGTTACTCCATCCTCAGATGGGAGAGATTGGGAGCAGATGTTTGTTTTTTATTTATATTCATGCAAGCCTGGCCTTTGAACCCTGGGGGATACCAGGAGTGGTCACACAACCTCCTTTTCATGGCAAGGTTTTTTTTGTTACCTGCCTGTGAAGCAAGATCCTGTCCTGGCTTGACTGTTCTGTTCTTACCTCCCAGCCTTACTCTGGAATTCCTGACTGCCTTCATCAAACATTCATGTTTGGAGATGCTGTCCTCACTTCCTGATGCTCACAGAACGAGGGAGAAACAGGCTAGCAGATAAGAAAGCTCAGAGTTTCTGATCAGTGCTTCTAAGGTGGGGAACCATCCAGCATAGAACCAGTGAGGGCCTCTTCAAAAGTGGCTGGTCACATGGCTGACCTCACTTCTATTGCTGCATCTTGGAAGGAATCAGGAATGGGGACCAGGGAAGGCAGTCCCCAAATGCAAGGAAGTAGGAGTAGAGAAGAGCACATCACAGTCATTCCACGATCTGCCTCATTTCCTACTTACTGTGTGCTATGTCTTCTCTTCCTACATGCTCATTTATCTCATTTCTAACATGGGGATAATAATACGACTTTCTTCATGGGTTTCTTGTGAGGATTAAATGATATAATGAATGTAAAGTGCTTGGGACAATAAGTATTCCACAAATGGTGACTATTGGTATATTCACTCTAGCCCTAGATCTATGTATTTCAATTAACAAAGCACCAGGCTATGTTTGAGAAAAACGTCCTTGCTTTTTTACCTCTTGCATTGGAGCTTTCTCACACACCATGTCATCTGAGCCTCACTACAACCCTGGAGGAGGAAGCGCAGCAGACCTTACTGACCCTCACACAATGAGGATACAATGAAGATTTGGATGAATGAAAGGGTGATGCCAGAATTTGTCCATGACTCTCAATCGCCACTTTGTTTTTAATGAAGATTACTGACCGGCAACAAGGCTTGACTGAGTTGAGTCTTGCCTCCTGTCTGACAGGTCCTGCCTCCATTTTATCCTTCTTTTGTCTCCCTCAATCCCCATAGGAGGACTCAGCAACAGCTCCCTGTTTGAGGTTGAGGCTTATCCCACTGCCCGAGTTGATCATGAAAATGGCAAAAAATTTCTCCGTCCTGAATGTTGCTTCAGAGTTTTGATCTTCACCATCAATTCTGGATTCATCCCAGACCTCACTTCTGGACTCTCATCTTGCATTAAGAACTGTAAAGTGTTATACTCTGGTTTCTCTTCATATCGCATAAATCTTTTGCCTTTTACTAAAGAACTGTAAAGTGTCTGCATCTTACCCCACCTGAAATCTAATAAGTTATTCTACCACAATTCCTGGGTACTGGCAGAAGATACAAGACTCCTGGGTCAGAGGTGGACAACTTATTACTCAGCAATAGCAGTAGAGCAGTAGCCAGAATATCATCATTGGTGGTTCCCTGACTCCCAGTTCCAACATGGCAATGTGTAGAGAGCCAGGTAACTCCTGCACATACAGTAGGTCTCATTACAGGAAGGGAATCCCCAGTTCAGGTAATCCTTATCTTTTAAAGGGATTGTAAGCAAACATCCCAAATTTTCCCCTGGAGAGAGACATTGCCGGTCAACAAACAAATATGCCCTCTGCCCCAGAAGAAAACACTCTATGTTAAAGTGCTATTATACACACATCCTTGAAAAGATAGTCAGAAACAAAAGCTCTCAGTGCCTCTGCCCATGAGATGTGCAGAAACTTGAAAGATTCATGGAGAACTGAATCCCAATACCTTGTTCCCCCACCTCTGGGATCTGCCTATCTACCCTGGCCATAGATTCTGGGACAATATCAATAGCCATGGCCTTATTGGGATCATGATAGTAACACTATGAAGTCATAGGAGATTTTTAGAAGGTGCTCTGGTTTGAAAATTTGTCCCCTCCATACCTCATGTTGAAATTTGATCCATAGTTTTGAAGGGGGCCTATTGAGAGGTGTTCCGGTTATAAAAGTAGATCCCTCATTAATAGATCAATGCTTCCCTTGGAGGTGGGGAGTTCTTATTCTATTAGTTCTCACTAGAGCTGTTTGTTAAAAAGAGCCTGACAACTACCCCCTGCCCCCACCAAACCCGCCACTTTTCTCCTGCTTCCTGTCTCGCCATGTGATCTTTGTACACAACAGCTCCCTTCACCTTCCCACATGAGTGGAAGCAGCCTGTGGCCCTCACCAAACGCTGAGCAGATGCTGGCACCATGCTCCTTGTACAACCTGCAGAACCATGAGCCTAACAAACCTCTTTTCTTTATCAACTACCTAGTCTTAGGTATTTCTTTATAGCAATACAAAAAAGACTGAGACAGAGGGCTAATGTGCCTTGTGCTGCATGCTGGCAATGGTTACGGGCAATGTGTGCCTGGCTTCTTGAGGAAAGATCAAGTGTGACCCACAGTTTTGAAGCCAGAATGGGCAGGAGTATGAAGTCTGATTAGAAGAGACATTAGCATGAATTGTATAATGATGGCCAAACCCATTTATCTGACGATAGAAGTTCATGAGTCCAACACTGAAGGTTAGTTAACTTCAAGGTGTGAGCAGTTAACCAATGTGGATTCTCTTGATGTTTGTGTCCTTTACTTGAAGAGTATGAACACAGGTGGACAAACACAGCTGGCTCAAATCCAGGAAAGTTCACATCAAATGAGCTCACCATTCCCCTCCATGGTTCGTCTAAACATTCCCTCATCCTTTCACCCAGTGGATAAAGATTTCTTATAGTGCTCCTATAGGCCAGGTTCTTAACCTTACATAATGAACAGCATGGCGCAGACTGTATAGCACTGTCACCTGAATGCACCGAAGCGACCGGGCAAAAAGTTCCCATTGCTCTTCAAGGGCTTTGCAAATACACATCCTTTATTCTAGCAATTCCACATCCAGGGATGTATCCTAAGGAAAGAATCAGAGACAAACAAAATGGCTTTTCTAAGGAATAAATAAACTAACACAAACAAAGTGCTAAGAGCAATCTCCAGCTCAATATGTTTTGTTTTTTGTTGTTGTTGGTTTTATTTTGTTTTTGAAATGGAGTCTCGCTCTATCGCTCAGGCTGGAGTGCAGTGGAGCAATCTTGGCTCACTGCAACCTTCGCCTCCTGGGTTCAAGCAATTCTCCTGCCTCAGCCTCCTGAGTAGCTGGGATTACAGGCTCGCACCACCAAGCCCAGCTAATTTTTGTATTTTTAGTAGAGACGAGGTTTCACCATATTGGTCAGGCTGGTCTCGAACTCCTGACCTCATGATCTGCCCACCTCGGCCTCCCAAAGTGCTGGGATTATAGGCATGAGCTACCGCACCCGGCCAATATATTTTGTTTAAATGCTCAGCTCAGCTTTACTTATAAGTGAGTAGAATAAACTAAATCTTTAAATAAATCTCCAACAGTAAAGAATTCAAGTAAATTATAAAATGCACCTAAAGTGAATTTTAATGCAGGTATGAAAACCTGCATATTGTACCTATGTTCTGCTCATGTTTAGGATGTAGAAGGCGATGAAAGACAACATTGAGTGCACTGGTCACTGTAACAATAAGAAAGCACTTTGTCTTAGGCAGTTTTCTGTTACTATAACAGAATGCCTGCGATGGAGTGATTTATTTTTTAAAAATGCATTTCTTACAGTTCCTGACAGTAGGAAGTCCAAGGCTTAGGGGCCACATCTGGTGAGGGCCTTCTTACTGGTGGGATCTCTCTGCAAGCATCACATGGCAAGGGGGTTCATGAGAAAATCAAACTTGCAAACTGGCCTTTATAACAGACCCGCTGTCAGGATAACTAACCTGCTCCTGTGATAACCGATTAATCCACTAACACATTAATCCATGAATGGATTAAACTATTCATGAGGGCAGAGCCCTCATGATTGAATCACCTCTTAAAGGCCCCACCTCTTATTGTTAGCTTGGGGATTAAGTTTCAACACGAGTTTCAGAGGGAACAGACATTTCAAACTATAGCACACTGATAAGCTAAAAAAAAATCGCAAATAGGCCAGGCACAGTGGCTCATGCCTGTAATCCCAGCACTTTGGGAGGCTGAGGTGGGCGGATTACTTGAGGTCCGGAGTTCAAGATCAGCCTGGCCAATATGGTGAAACCCCATCTCTACTAAAAATACAAAAATTAGCCAGGCATGGTGGCATGCGCCTGTAATCCCAGAACTGTGAGAGGCCAAGGCAGACAGATCGCTTGAGGTCAAGGGTTCAAGACCAGCCTGACCAACATGGTAAAACCCCATCTTTACTAAAAATACAAAAATTACCCAGGCATGGTGGCATGTACCTGTAATCCCAGCTACTGTGGAGGCTGAGGCAGGAGAATTGTTTGAACCCAGGAGGCGGCGGTTGCAATGAGCTGAGATTGCGCCACTGCACTCCAGCCTGAGTGACACAGCTGAACTCCATCTCAAAAAAAATTAAAAATCACAAATATATAGGAATAAATTAACAAACAATATGAAGACCTTTTCACTTAAAACTACAAAATATTGCTAAGAGAAATAAAAGACTTTAAAAAAGAAAAATGTACCATGTTAACATACTCAAAAACTTAATTTTGTTAAGCTATAAATTCTCCCCAAGTTGATCTATAGAGTCAGCAAAATTTCAATCAAAATCTCAAAAGTCTTTTTTCGTAAATGTTAATAAGCTGATTCTAAAATATATATGGAAATGGCAAGAACCTAGAATAGCCAAGATAATCTTAAGAAGAACAAAGTTGGAAGACTTGTATTATTATATTTCAAGACTTACTATAGAGTTATAGTAATTAGGATAATGGTTAATTTTCAGTAGACAAATAAATCAATAGAAACGAATAGAGGGTCCAGGAATAGACCAACACAGATCTAATCATTTGTTTTTTGACAAAGATACCAGTGAAAATCAAGGGGGAAAGGAAACCTTTTCAATAAGTGGTATTAGAACAACCTAATATATGCACGAAAAAAAAAAAAAAAACCTTGATCTCTGTCTCACACCATAAAGAAACATTAAATCAAAATGAATCATAGACCTATATGTAAAAGCTAAACTATAAAGCTTTTTGGAGAAAACATTGTAAAAAATCTTAAACTTGAAATAGGCAAAGATGTCTTAGGCTATAAAAGTAAATAACCATAAATAAAAACGTGATAAATGAGATTTTATCACAATTAAAACTTGTATTTACTCAAAGACACTGTTAAGAAAGAGGCAAGACACAGATTAGGAGAAAATGCTCATAATACATACATCTAGCAAAGGAGTTGTATCTAGGATATGTAAAAACTGCTGCAAATATAATAATAAAATACAAATGTCCCAATTTTTAAAACGTGCAAAGGACTTCAACAGACACTTGATGAAAGAAGATATTTGAACAGCCAGAAAACATATGAAAAGATTATTAATTTCACTGACTGTTTGAGAAATAAAAATTTAAAACCATACCCAAAAAATGCCCCCAAAATGGCTAAAATTATAAAGACTGACCATGTTGGTGAGAATGTGAAAGACTATGGAAACCCCATTACCTATGGGAGTATAAATTGGTACAACCACTTTGGAAAAATGTTTCTCAGTGTCTAATAAAGTTAAACATTCACCCTCCCAGCAAATGCTATGACCTAGCAATTCTACTCCTGAATATATATGCAAGAGTATATGTGAGTACATATGTCCACAAAAATCTTTGCATGAGAATGTTCATAGCCCCTTTATTCACAGTTGCCCAAAACTAGAAACAACTCAAGTATCTGTTAATAGGAGAATTGACAATCAATTTGTGGAATATTTATACAAGTTATTAGTTTTTTTATGAGCTCTGTATACATTCAATAACAGGATGAATCTCAAAAACATTATGTTGAGTGAAATAAGGGAGACACAAGAGTATACACTACATGTTTCCATTTAAGTGAAGTGGAGGAATAGGCAAAATTCATGTACAGTGATAGAAGCTGAAACAATACTTAAGGTGGGGGCAGCAATCAGGGAGTGGATTAACCAGAATGGGGCATGAGGAAAGAGAAAATTCTCTGGGGTGATACAAATATTTATATCTTGATATGGGTTGTAGCCACGTGTGTGTGTGTGTGTGTGTGTGTGTGTGTGTGTGTAAAATATCTGTCATAAATCATTGAACTGTATGCTAAAAATTTGTGCATTTTACTGTATGAGAATCATACCTCAATATAGTACTGAAAAAAACATATTGTAGATAAGGGTATGGGGAAATTTTTGTGACATATTATTAAATACAAAAAAATGCAGCTACATGTAATAGTCCACAATGTGATTTCAATCTTGTTAAACACCCAAAGAAAGACATATCTATTATCAGTGTCTATGTAACAGGATGAAGGCTTCTTTTATCCTCTTCCAGGTACTTTTCTTCCCTTCTCCATCACCTGAGGGTTCTCTAGTAACTCAACGAGGAGACTGAATATTT
Source organism: Pongo abelii (assembly GCF_028885655.2). Classification (NCBI taxonomy): domain Eukaryota; kingdom Metazoa; phylum Chordata; class Mammalia; order Primates; family Hominidae; genus Pongo; species Pongo abelii. Next base: position 146,962,632 of record NC_071992.2, on the reverse strand, counting down.
TCCTAGCACAATAATATCTCAAAGTACTGGTTTGAGAAGGGGTTTCTATAAAAGGATATGTAAACATATGTGTGTATAATATATAATATACATTACATATATGTGTGCATAATATATAATAATAATGTATATTGTGTATATGTATTAGTTCATTCTCACATTGCTATAAAGGGATACCTGAGACTTGGTAATTTATAAAGAAAGAGGTTTAGTTGGTTCATGGTTCCACAGGTGGTATAGGAAGCATGGCAGCATCTGCTTCTGGGAGGCCTCAGGAACCTTACAATCATGGCAGAGGTGAGTCTTACATAGCAAGAGCAGCAGCAAGACAGAGAGCAGGAAGAGGTGCCACACGCTTTTAAGTGACCACATCTCATGAGAACTCATGATCGTGAGGACAGTACAAAAGGGATGGTGCTAAACCATTCATGAGAAACTGCCCCCATGATCCGGTCACCTCCCAACAGGCCCCACCACCTACACGGAAATTACAGTTCAACATGGGATTTGGTGGGGACACAGATCCAAACCATTTTCTCTAGATAGATAGATAGTTGTTGCAAAAGTAATTGCGGTTTTTGCCATTTAAAAATAATGGCAAAAACCATTATATTTTACTATACGAGAATTAGAATAGATGATATAGATACAAATATATAATAAAGAGAATGCTTCTCTTGCAGATGCTCCACCCTCAGAAATCTGAAAGATGAAAAAACCTCTTTACACAAGGAGGGGAAGAAGGGACAAGAAAGAATTGAAAAGACAAGGCTGGGCGCAGCGGCTCACGCCTGTAATCCCAGCACTTTGGGAGGCTGAGGTGGGCGGATCACAAGGTCAGGAGATCGGCCATCCTGGCTGACACGGTGAAACCCTATCTCTACTAAAAAATACAAAAAATTAGCTGGGCGTGGTGGCAGGCGCCTGTAGTCCCAGCTACTCGGGAGGCTGAGGCAGGAGAATGGCATGAACCTGGGAGGCGGACCTTGCAGTGAGCTGAGATCGCACCACTGCACTCCAGCCTGGGCGACAGAGCAAGACTCCATCTCAAAAATAAAAATAAAAAAAAAAAGACAAGACAAAGAAGAGAAAATAGAACAGAGGATAGAAGGGGAAGAGACCGCAACAACAAAAGGGGGAATTGCTGGTCCCTAGTCCCTCTGCCAAGCCAGACTCTGCATGGACTACAAAATGACTCACAGAGGGAAAATAATGAATGCCTCATCTTTTGGATTCTGTGTTTGTTTCTGATCAGTTACTGGTCAAACTCTTTTAGTTGGTAATGAGCTGCCCCTGCAGGCCTTTCCAGCAAATTTAAGTTTAACTGAAGAATAAAAAATGCATAGGGAAATGTCTGGAAATCCATGGACTATTATGTTCCTAGTTTTCTTGTACTCCTACACTCAGGAAGCATCTGCACCAATGTGTGCCCTCCGGGGAAGTTGCCAAACCCCAGGGTCTGCCATCAGTAACCCCAGGTTGATCCTCCTCATTCTTTACTAGCTTCCCTTTGCTAAACCCCAGGGTACACCATCAGTAGTTCTTGGACTCTTGGCCCATCTTTAAAATGTGCCATCTCCTGCCAATGCCAGATGGTGCCCTGACAAGGCTGTGGACCACCCCAAGAACCAAAGCCCCTCAAAAATTGGGATTACAGACCGGGCACGGTGGCTCACTCCTATAATTCCAGCACTTTCGGAGGCCGACAGGGGCGGATCACGAGGTCAGGAGATCGAGACCATCCTGGCTAATACGGTGAAACGCTGTCTCTACTAAAAATACAAAAAAAAAAAAAATTAGCCGGGCATGGCAGCCTGCGCCTGTAGTCCCAGCTGCTGGGGAGGCTGAGACAGGAGAATGGCGTGAACCTGGGAGGCGGAACTTGTAGCGAGCCGAGATCGCTCCACTGCACCCAAGCCTGGGCGACAGAGCGAGACTCCGTCTCAAAAAAAAAAAAAAAATTGAGATTACAAACTCCTTCATCTAGAGCCACATTGACAGATCAGCCCTTTTACCTACTGAAAAGCAGAACAGAGATTGATTTGCAAGGGATTATTTTCCTTTAACTGATGTACCCTCTACTCTCCCCAGACCTCTAGGTTCCAGTTGTTTAAAAGTTCCATTTAATTCCAACTTCAAATCCCATTTCTGCCAAGATGCTGCTCTCTAATTCTGACTAGTATTGACTTTCGCCCTCTCTGGCTGCCTATGGTAACTGTGAATGCATGAGTCAGAATATTCTATCTGAACTAGCACTGCTTTTCTACCAGCTTCCTCGTCACCCTGGGTAGCAGTTGTAACACCAACATAGTTTATGGAGTCACTACATATTTACATTCATTAACTCACTAATCTTCAAAATAGGCCTGAACACCAGGTAGTACTACCCCATTTTGCATATTAAGCTGAGGTTCAAAAATGTCAGTGCCTTGCTCAAGGTTGCCCCACTACAGAGCTGGGATTTGATGCCAGTGCTCTTCCACGCTACTCATCCATCGATCACTGTGCTTACTGCATTATCCTGAAAGTATTAGGTTCCATGCTTGCCTCCCACTGGGATCTCAGCATTTGAAGGGCAAGGACTGAATCTTACTCATTTTTATATCTACAAGTCCCTAAGATAATATGGGGCATTCACAAGCTATAAACAAATCTGACCTGAATTCAGTGATTTTCTGGATGCAGTATTTCCCAATTGTCACCCAGAAGGCGTGTTGAACATATAGCTTCTCATACCCTTTGGACATTCTGACTCCCAGTTCTTATATTCACCCCAGGATTTGCAATTCAACAACAGCCCAAGGAGATCATGATCAGCGGTTCTTCTTATAGTGTTGTATGTACAAAAATTGCCTGGCAAGCTTGTTAAAATGCAGTTTCTGATTGAGTACAGTTAGGATGAGGCCTGAGACTGCATTTTGAATAGGCCTAGCTAGAATACCAAACACAGCAATTGTAAAAATGAGCAAAAAGCTACTTAGGAAAGCCTCACTTACTGGCCCCGGTATGAAACAGTGACATTGACACTGTAGTCTAATGCGCAGAGAGATCCAGCTGTGTGCAGATTAGGGGAAGGATCTCCCAGACGGAGGAAACAACTAGGGCAAAGACCCTAAAGAGAGGAATGAGCTTGGTGTATTAGCAGGTAAGAAGGGAGATGTATGAGGCAAGGCTGAAAAAGAAGGCAGGGATTTGAAGCCTGGAGTATAAGAGATTTGAACACAATCGGATTTGCATTTTTAAAAGAATAGATTTAGAAGAATTAGATTTTAGAAGAATTAGATTCTTTCAAAAATTAGATTTAAAAGAAAAGAAAAACTATTGCAGCAGAACAAATGAAGGGAACTAGTATTGGATCACAGTGGAGTGGACGGAAGATGATTAATTTGAACTAAGGCTGGGTGAGATATCCATGTGAAGATGTCTGGGCTAGACGAATAGGTCTGGGCTAGATACAGAGTAACCAGTCATTGGACATAGTCTTATTCATTCTTTATTCCAATAAATATAAAGTTCCTTCTCTGTTCCATGCACAGAACTTGGAGCTGGTAATGCAGAGGTAAACAAGACAGTCATGGTCCTCGCTCTGATGGAGTTTCCATGGGAAACAAATGATTAAGCAGTTCAAGTCAGGACCATTTGATGTTAAACAATTTATTATACAAATAATGATTTCATTTCGTTTGTGGTAAATGCTACAAAGTACACAGCCTAAAAGCATGAACAAGGGACTGATCTACTCTGGAATATCAGGGAAGTGACACTTTTTGAGCAACTGTCCTTTGAACCCAGCTAGCAGGAATTAACCAGGTGAAAAGATGGGGCAGACATTTTCAAGCAGAAGGCCCAGTATGGACAGAGGCCCAAAAATGGGATTCAGCGTGCCTTGTGTGAGCCTCTAAGAGAAGAGCGGCCCAACTTAAAGGCAGAGAAAGAGAGGGAAAGTAGAGGTGGTGGTTAAAATCTTGAGAATGGATGACATTTTCCAAGAAAGCATGTCAATTGTGAAGAGGAAAAAGTCAACCTAGAGTTAAGAGAACCCAGATATTTCAAGGTGGCCTTGCAGTTTCCACCAGAGCCACAGATAAGCCCCCAAAGCCAGAGATGTGGAAAATCAAGATTACAGACACTTTAGAAAACCAACAGCTTCTTAGGTACTGAATTTGCAAACCTAAGTCTACAACTGATGGAAATGTTACTATGGGATTTAAGAGTACATTGTGGAATTTAGGAATAAATTAGTGCAATTTAACATTTCTGGAAAAAGGAGACAAATTTCTGGTGTTAATGTCATACTCTTTCCTCTTGGCTATATTGCATGCCCCATAAAAATACTCTTTACGGTGTGTTTAAATCACTGGTTTTCATGCTGCGTAAAATCAGCTCATGATGGGCCATCGGAGAGTCATGGCTATACTCTCTCAGCAGGGATGCCCACCAACAGACGCTCTCAGATGAACTCTGAAGTGCTCAATCCATTAGATTCAGGAGGCTGTGGATGTCATTAAACTTCTCAACCTATTCACTTTCTCCTGACTGACATGTGGCAAGCTGAAAATCTGATTATTTACTCTTTAGATGGGGACAGCACTCAGGAAGTTCCAAGAATTGAGCACTGGTGTTGCTCCTGTCACCTGTATTTATCTTTCCTGAGCAGGAGATTGTTGGCTGCAGCTTTGAGCTTTGGTTATTATCTGATGTCCGTGAACAAGAGGAAGAACCCACATATCCCTAGAGTAGTGGTTCCCAAAGTATGATGTGAGGACCGCCAGGGGTCCTAAGACCTTTGCAGGATGTCTACAATGTTATTTGCCTTTCCAACTCCGTTCACATTTGCACTGGAGGTACAAAATTAGCAATGGGTAAAACTGCTGAAAGTTTAGCAGGAATCCAGTCAGGGAACCTCAAACTGCACTAATAATTGTTGTATTCATCACTGCCAGAAAAATCACAGTAAATTAATGATGCTGATGATGAATTTTTAAACATTTAAAAAGAGGTTCCATTTTAGAATGTCTTTGATGAAGCTATAAAAACTCTTAATTTTATTTTATCTTGACCCCTGAGTACACATCCATGAGATAATATGGGAAATATGTATGAAGCACTTCTGCTGCCTTGAGGTATACAATTCTGTCTCAAGGAAAAGTAATACACATGCCATCATCTGAGTTGCAAGCTGAGCAAGCTGCATTTTTCAGGGAACACCAATTTCATTTGAATGAACACCAACAGACAAATTATGATATTCAGACTTGGGTATTTGGCAGACATTTTATCGAAAATGAAGTGAGCCAGTCATTTAAAGAAAAAAAAAACACAATATTTTTCCCATGATAAAATTCAATTTTTCAAGGAAATATTAGAATTTCAGAGAGCTTCTCAGTGTTTAATGACTCATGATCAGATTGGTGGTGATTGTGGTGATGAATGTGATTTTTTTTGACATTGTGTAATAAAAAATGTCAACAATTAGGAGAGCTATATAACTCAGTGAGCCAATATTTTCTAAGTGACCAATGCATTCTGTTCAAAACCAAACATGGGTACAAGATCGATTCAAAGTGCAAGATAGAGTAATAGATTATGTAATGGAGCAGAATACATAGAGCTTTTAACTGCAAAGTAGCCCAGTTTTCTGTGTGCTTTTGAGCCCTGTTAAGGATGTGGCTTTAAACTGTTAAATCCAGGCAATGCTAAATTGACTATCCCAAATTTTTTCCCGCATTCAGGGCCAAGATGGCAATTTTGGAGGGGCTAAATTTGGATCTTTGTGACTTGTTCACAAACTCAAGAGTCATGCTCTATGATGTGATCCCAAATTGAATTCAGACTGTTTAATTATATATGAAAGATAAATCTCCCCTAAGAGGCCATTTCTTTGGCCAAAGAAACTCTGCAACAAGATTCCACTGAAACAATCACGCCAGTGGTCACCTGGTACTCACCAGGATGGCTGTACCAAACATTTATGGTTAGCATCTGTTCCAATTGGTAAGAATCTGTATTAGTCAGGGTTCTCTAGAAGGACAGAACTAATAGAATAGATATGGATATATATATATATATATATATATATATATATATATAAAGAGAGAGAGAGAGAAATAAAGGGGAGTTTATTAAGGAGTATTAAATTACATGATCACAAGGTCCCACAATAGGCCATCTGCAAGCTGAGGAGCAAGGAAGCCAGTCTGGGTCCCAAAGCTGAAGAACATGGAGTCCAATGTTTGAGGGCAGGAAGCATCCAGCGCAGGAGGAAGATGTAGGCTGGGAGGCTAAGCCAGTCAAGTCTTTTCATGTTCTTCTGCCTGCTTTTTATTCTGGCTGCAGTGGCAGCTGATTAGATTGTGCCCACCTAGATTAAGGGTGGGTCTACCTTTCCCAACCCACTGACTGAAAGGTTCATCTCCTTTCACAACACCCTCATAGACACATCCAGAACAATACTTTGCATCCTTCGATCCAATCAAATTGACACTCAGTATTAACCATCACAGAATCTGAGTCCTACAAGTTTTATTCATTCATTCAACAAATATTTACTGAGCTCCTACTATGTGCCAGGCAAGGACAGATTTGCTATGAAGCTCATAAAGTGCAACCTTCAGGGCCTCTCACCTGCACAGCCCTAGCCTGAGGATTCATACAGTCGTGGTACACAAAGTATACCAAATAAGTTATTTTACCCACAGCTAGTTGAGATCATTGTCTCTTACCTTTCAAGCCTTCCCTCATTTGCACTGTCCTTCACATTGATTGATGTGGGAGTAGTCGTGGCATTTTAGAGATTCAGCTAAAGTTGAGGGGTGGATTAATTTAGTATGGGTTTAGTGTGACAGGTTTATGTGCACGCAGTCACTTCCATGTATGTTACATTATTGTTACCTGTGCCAGAAAGAAATAACTTTCAGAAATACAGTTACTGCCCACTACACCAAATGCACCTAGAGTTATGACACAATTAATGTCCAGAGCCAAAAATTGCTTATTAAAATACGGACATCTTCTATGGTCCCTGGCATAAAAGTATGCAGAGAAAAAACACGGCGCAAAAGAAAGTCAGGGAAAAACCCCTCCTTATTTTATAGCTCACAAATGGAAGAAATCTGATAGAGATCTTCCTAATTTTGACATTACCAATAACACACGGGGAAGCTGAAAGAAACTTTCCTGAAATGTTATCAATGAAAAAGCAAATTTCAACCAACCATGCAAGAAAAAATGATTGAATTGTCTTTACATTTTTTGTAGAAAATATTGCAAAATTATTGTCTATTTATACTATTAGTTACTGAGGAATATGTTGAAGTTTCTCACTCTGGTAGCAGATTTGTGTATTTTCTCTGCAGCTTGGTTAAATTTAACTTTATATATATTTGAAGCTATGTTATTTAGCATACACAAATTTAGAACTGTTTTATCTTACTGGAAAATTGAACCTATTTGTATTACGAAATGTCCTTTTTTATGTTATACTTGCTCTGTAGTCTTGTTTTAAACGTGACTCTTTTTAAAGATCAGATACCTGGGGTTTGTTTTCCAAAATCCGTTCCAACAATCTTTTTTTTTTTTAAGGAGAATTTATTCTATTGACATTTAATTAATGTGATTACTGTTATATTTGGATTTTAACTAACCACCTTACTAAATACTTTCTACTCATCCTACCTTGTTTTTATCTTTCTTACTTTCATCAAGATTGGTTCAAAAAATGTATTTCTACTTCATATCTGCATGAGAGTTACATATAAAGATATTTCAGGGGTTATTCTCGAGATTATAATATGCATCCTTGCTTTATCTAAATCTAATAAGCACTTCCAGGTCAATGCAAAGTTCTTAGAACATTTTAACATCTTTCCAACTTACATACCATTTTCGTTGTGCACAATACATGATTGCTGACTACAGCTACAATGTTGTATAGCAGATCTCTAGAGCTTATTCATCTTCCTTGACTGAAACTTTAGACCTGTTGATTAGTAACTCCCCATTTCCCATAGCCCTCCCTCAAGGTTGACTGTATTTTAAATGTGTATGTTTGTGTAATTTCAATCACATACAGAAGGGGTCATTTTCCTTCTGTCTGAAGAATACTCTAATTTTTCTTAGTGTGCATGCTAAATCCTCTCACTTTTGTTTTCCTGGAAATGACTTTATTATTGCAAGATATTTTCAATGGATACAGTAGTTTTAGTTGGCAGACCAATTTTCACATTTTCAGCACCTTAAAGCTATCATTCCTTAGTCTCTAGGTTCTGCTGTCTCTGTGTTTCTGTTGATAAGTCAGCTTTCAGCCATTTTTGCTCCTTTGTAGGTAACAAGATCTTTTTGTCTAGTTGCTTTTAAGACTTCATGTTTGACTTGATCTTTAGCAGTATTGCTATAAGATTTCCAGGTATATTTTTCTTTGTATTTATCTTGTTTGGGCTTAGCAGGGCTTCTTGACTCATAGTTTGATGTCTTTCATAAATTTTGAAATTTTGCAGTTATGTCTTCAAATATCACATCCCATTCTCTACTTTGATGTGGGCTCTAATTTATTATAAATTAGGCCTTCATGCAGGCTCATCTGGGGCTCTTACCTTCTGATTTTTTTCACCCTTTGCTTCCCCTTGTTTCACTCAGAACATTTTCTTCTATCTTCCGGTTTACTGTTTCCCTCTTTAGCAGTCTAATGTGCTGCTGAACCCCATTCACTGAGTTCTTAATTTTATTTGTTGAATAAAGTTTCATTCAACAGATAAAACAGGCTGGCCATGGTGGATCACAACTGTAATCCCAGCACTTTGGGAGGCCAAGGTGGGAGGATCACTAAAGTCCAGGAGTTCAAGGCCAGTCTGGGCAACATGGTGAGACCCCATCCCTAGAAAATTTTTTTAAAATATAAAAAAAATTAACAAATAAAACAGCTTTAGAATTTTCATTTGGTTTCCGTATGTTTTCCAGCTTTCTGCTGATATTCTTAATTATGTCTTTTATCCTCTCGAGCATAAGTGCGGCTATTTAAACATCAACTGTGGGCCTATTGCCTCTATTGTTTTTTTGATATTCATTTATGTTATCTTGTCTCTTTGCATGTCTATTTGTTTTTAATTGGGTCTCACACATGGTTCTTATAAAAATGTTTGTAAAATAAATTTGAAACCTAAGATGACTCTATCCTCCATCAGAGACTATTCATATTTGCTATTGCCAAGCACCTTAAAGCACTGGTACTCCAGGATCACCTTAATCCCATTTCAGGGATTGAAATGTTTCAAAGCTGAGCATGGGTCCCTGAGAGAGCCTACTTCTGGTTCATCTTTACTCGTAGGCTACATCCACACAGGGTCCTACTCAAAGTTAACATTACTCACTGTGCTCTCCACCCCGTGATCCTTGAGAGTCAAAAGTGCAACGCTTCTTGACTTTTCTCTTCAGAACTGACAAACTTTCCCAGAGGAAAAAGTAGCCCCATATACTGAGATCATGTGCTGGGGCCTCTGTCCCTTCCTGGGTACTGGCATGGCAAATTTGTTACATCTGATTAGTTCTCTAGTGCCTCAAGAAGATTTTACTAAATATTTTGTCCAGCTTTTCTAGTGGTTTTTAGCAGAAGGGTTGGTTATTGGTACCTAGTATGCCATTAGGCCAAAATTATTTTTTCTAAAAAGTACATTTTCTAGGCCTGGCGCAGTGGCTCATGCCTGTAATCCCAGCTCTTTGGGAGGCTGATGCAGGCAGATCATGAGGTCAGGAGATCGAGACTATCCTGGCCAACATGGTGACACCCCGTCTCTACTAAAATACAAAAAATTGGCCGAGTGTGGTGATGCACTCCTGTAGTCCCAGCTACTTGGGAGGCTGAGGCAGGGGAATCACCTGAACCCAGGTGTCGGAGGTTGCAGTGAGCTGAGATCACGCCACTACACTCCAGCCTGGTGACACAGCAAGACTCCATCTCAAGAAAAAAAAAAAGTGCATTTTCTGTCATTAAAAGAGTTTTTCCAATGGGAGGGCAAATAGATACATTTGTTTCATGTAGGTTTTTAATTTTGTGATCTATAATTATCTTTGTATCAACACTCAGGACTATTTCTGGCACACAGCGGGGTACCAATGAATGTGGACTGCATGACTAATGCTGTCTGAAAGGTGCCTGCCTGACACAAAAATGTTAAATCCTTTTCTTGTTTTATAAAAGTCATTTTATGTCCTAATTGCTTGTTTAATAGTCATAATCTCACCAGCATGGCCCTGCCACATAAAAGATAGCATTTGGTGAAATAGGGAATTTCCAAGGGAATATTCATATTCACTTCAAATTTCCTAGCTAGGTAAATTTATAAAGCTGCTGGGTAGCTATTCAATAATTAGGGAAGGGTTTTGTTGTTGTTGTTGTTGTTGTTGTCTCTTTTCTCCCTTTTGTGGCAATGCCTCAATAAGAAAGGCTAGGTATTACCTGCAGGTAATCCCCAGACTTGAGTTTATGAGAGTCATAATTATAGTCATAATTATTTGGAAGGGAAAAATTTCTCACAAAAAAAAAACATTAAACTGACTAAAGCAGCAACTAGAAATCATTCCTTCAGCAAGAAAGTTACCTTCCCAAACTAGAGGGTTGATTAATGCCACTAGTGCATAATGGGTTTATGCAGACTTCGGCGTGAAGAGTTGGAAAGTGGAAGAGGAGAGCCTCCAACCCTCATCTACTCACTCTAAGTTCAATGAATGGAACAATCTCGTCTATTGCATTTATGCTACTTTTCTGAACAGTCCATCTCCAAGTGCCTTGTGCTTTTGTTAAACTATTTCCTGCATATATATTTATTTCCCCAGCTAGGTGGTAAGCTCCCCAGCAAAGGCACAAGACTTGCACCACTTTCGTGTCCCTTCCTAACACCTAGCACTGTGCTGGATCTGTCAATCAATCCATCCTTCCGTCTAACATCCATTTATCCAGTAGTCATCCCACCATCAATTAATTCAATTTTATACACTCTGTTATTAATTATTTCAATGACATCTACTAACTGTCAGGAACTGAAGATGGAATGTTGATAAGGTATGTCCTCACCTTTGAGGAGCTCTTAGTTAAGAGTAACAGGTTTCAAGTACATTTGAGCAAGTACCTTCAACATATGTGTTTCTATTTATATTATTACCAGTATATAAGCTATAAGTAATTTTCACTCCTCATTAATGACACAAAACCCTCAATCTCACCAAAATAAAATTATTAACAAAAGCAACATATTTTTTGTTAGAGCGATGTGGTTAAACATGCTTCCTTATTTTTAAGACATTGGTTTCAGGCCAGGCTCAGTTACTCATGACTGTAATCCCAGAACTTTGGGAGGCCAAGTCTCAGGGATCGCTTGAGCCCAGGAGTTTGAGACCAGCTAGGCAACATAGCGAGACCCTATCGCTACAAAAATATAGAAATAAGTAAATCATTTCTTAAAATAAAAAAATAAAATGTTGGTTTCACTTTGTAGCATGACTACCCATATCTTTGTGAGATAAATGTTACCCCTCAGCCTCCGTTCTACTGTCCTTCTGCATTGGGGGATTATATCTCAGACTCCCTTGCAATTAGAGCTCTGGATACAAACTAGTTCTGCCAATTAGATGTACCCCCATTGCTATCTGAGAAGTAAATGGTCCTGCTCTCTTTTGCCTATTTCTTCTGACAAGCAAGAATGTGGAGATGTGACGTTTCTCTGATGTAGCATCTTAGCATCCATTCTCCCTCATTCTGCATCTTCAGGGACAATGGCAGCAGTGGCTGTAGGGTGGCAGCAACAGTGGGCTCTTGATTCCAGCTTAGCTCCAATGGTGGCCTTAAAAGGAATGACTCCTCTTATGTTGTCTATATAGTTCTACAGTTATTCCCAGAAGTTCAGTCTAGAACCTTTTCTCTCAGCCTACTTAATAATTTTGTTAACACCATTTATCTATCTTTAGTCCCTTTCTAATTAGAATGACTACAGAAGTTTTATTTCTGCATCAAACCCTGATTGACATACTTCTGACAAATCCCTTTTTTGCTTATGCTTGCCAAAGGTAGTTCTGTTGCTTGCAATCAAAGAATCCTTTCTATAAGTGCCTGAAGTGACATTTGCAGAAGCTAAGCTACTCCTGAGGTCAGGAGTTTGAGACCAGCCTGGCCAATATGGTGAAACCCCGTACTCTACTAAAAATACAAAAAAATTAGCCAGGCGTGGTGGCGCGGGCCTGTATTCCCAGCTACTCAGGAGGTTGAGGCAGGAGAATCACTTGAACCTGGGAGGCAGAGGTTGCAGTAAGCCGAGATTGCGCCAGTGCACTCCAGCCTGGGTGACAGAGTGAGACTCTGTCTCAAAAAAAAAAAAAAAAAAAAAACACTTGTTTAGATTCAGGAGACCTAAGTTGGGCCACTGAGAAGCATATGGCTTGGGTGTATCATTCATATTTCTGAGCCTCAGTTTCCTCATCCACAAAGCAAGGAAAATAACACCCATCTCACAGGATGATTGTAAGGATTAAATACGTGAAACACTAAAAATGTGTTCACTACCTAATAGGCATTAATAAGTGTTGGTTGGAACTGCACTAGTTTAGTGAACACATTAGCAATTATCTAGAAAGTTTAAGTTTCTTAACTAAGAAAACTCATGGAAAAAAAAAAAGCAGACTTTTAAGGTCCCATGAGGTCTACAGAAAATATGCTTAGTTGTTTTTTTTGAGACAGCGTCTCACTCTGTGGCTTAGGCTGGAGTGCAGTGGCAGTCACAGCTCACTGCAGCCTCAACCTCCTGGGCTCAAGTGAGCCTCCCACCTCAGCCCCCTGAGTGTAGCTGGGACTAGAGGTGTACACCACCACACCCAACTAAGTTTCTTATTTTTTGTAGAGATGAGATCTTACTACGTTTCCCAGGATGGTCTCAAACTTTTGGGCTCAAGTAATCCTCCCATCTTGGCCTCCCAAAGTGCTGCAATTTTTTTGAGATGCTGTTTCACTCTTGTCGCCCATGCTGGAGTGCAATGGCATGATCTCGGCTCACTGCAACCTCTGCCTCCCGGGTTCAAGTGATTCTCCCACCTCAGCCTCCCGAGAAGCTGGGATTACAGGTGCCCACCACCATGCTCAGCTAATTTTTGTATTTTTAGTAGAGACAGGGTTTCATCACGTTAGCCAGGCTGTTCTTGAGCTCCTGACTTCAGGTGATCTGCCCACCTCGGCCTCCTAAAGTGCTGGGATTACAGGAATGAGCCACTGCGCCCAGCCCGTGTTTTTCTTCTTATTGGTGGCAGAATGAAAAGTTGAACAGCATCTGGATCTTTGAAGATGCTCAGGAGCCACCGAATTAACTAACCTTGCAAAACATTTTTTAACCAAGATTTTGGTTGGTGTTCTGTTATTTGAAACTGATGCCAGCTGATAACCCTGAGAAACAGACACTAAGATGGTAGTTGATTGAGGTGCATCCTCAGGATGGACACCGGTCAGAAAGTGACAAAAACAGGACTGGGCAGAAGGAATTAAAATGCAAGGTACTTTCAAAAGAGGTCTCAGCCAACCCATGGGGAATGCTGGGGCCAGAATCGACCAGTCAGACTTGACCCAAATGGAAGCTAGAGGCTGGCCCTCTAGTCTCCTCCCTTATGACCCTTGCATCCACCAGTCTTTTGGTATGAGTTGCTCCCGGGGGACAGGCATGGCCTGGAGCCAAGCAGCAATTCCTGGGCAGGAACTCAGCTGTGAACTATCAGCAGACAACATTAGCATCAACAGGAGGAATGACTGCATTGGTCCTTAAGGCAAATGAGGCAGCCCCTCAGAGCATCCACCCCACACAGAACCTCTAATTCAAGTTGCTGTGCAAACAGACTCTCATGAAAGAGGTATATGATGATTAGACCTACCTACTATAACCAAAAATCCTAAATATGTTGAATCAGGTAATGGCATTGTCACTTCTGTTCTTAGAATCGGTGAACTAGAAGGCACTTCAGGCTCATGGTATAGTGAATTCATTTACCCAATATCACAGAGCCATTCTGCGGGCCTGATAGTGCCGAATCCAGAAGTTTGCTGTTTTGACTCATAATTCATTACATGACTCCAGCTCCGCATTTATTTAGCAGACATGTCTGGCTAGCAGAATATTATGCAAATGTTATATGGTCTATATGGCTACATTTATGAAGTTTAAATCATTCTGAAAAAGTACCCTCAAGAGTCTTACTTAATTGTAAAGCTTTTTGCATATACATTCATTAGCATAATTGATTAAACCATAAGTGCCTGTATAAAATTAAATATAGTCTTCTGTTGTCCAAGTACAATTAAGCCCCTGATGACAGACAGATCAGAAATTTATGACTCAACATGTATTCAATTCCAAGGAAGATAACTGGTTCTAATAAAGGCTTCATCTGGGTAATAAGTTCATGTTCATGCACACTATAATTTCATAGTATTGTATCTTCTGCACATGCATTATCTCATTTAATCTTCCCAGAAACTGTGACACGGGCAGGGAGCAAATTATTAGTTTCAATTTAGAGATGAAAACACGTATCAAGAGAAGTGAAGTGACTGGCTGAAAGATACACATCTTGTAAATGGTGGGGTCAGGGCAAAATGTAGGTTATCTGTCTCATAACTCAGTGTGGCGAACACACCCCAAGCTAACCCCCAATGAGTCACGACCTTGTTTAATCTCCTCCCCTTAGCACCTGTGACTTGATTAGACTATACCAATGATGATGAAATGTCAGTACCTTGATTAGTGCAAAGATGTTTCAACATCACTCTTGTGGTTACATTTTGTTACACAGGACTCTGTAACTGGAGAGCGGGGCACTCTTACTGGCCTTGAAAAATCAATCTGCCATGTGTGAACAGCTTTTCTGGAGGGAGGGAGGTCCACATGGCAGGGAACTGTGGGCAGCCTCCAAAACTGGAGATTGTTTGCCTAGCTGACAACCAACGAGACATTGGAGCCCTCACCCGAATTCTGTCAACAACCTGAATGAGCTTGGAAGTGAACTCTTCCCCATTCAGGCCTCCAGATGAGAATGCAGCCAAGCAGATGCCTTCAATGCAGCCTTGCAAGACCTGGAGCAGAGAGCCCCTGAGTTCCTATGTATAAGTGAGACATGCTCAGATTCCTGACCAACAGAAACTGATATACTAAATATATACTGTTTCAAGCTGCCCAGTTTGTGGTAATTTGATACATAACAATAGAAAACTATTACACCTAGCATTCCTTCCAAGACAGCTCTGTCAAAATCACATATCCCTCTACTTCATCTTACTCTCTGGGCTCTATAGCCAACCTCCTGGATTAAACCTACTTCCACCATTGAGGAGCTTTGTGAACTTAGCCAGTTTTTTTAGCCTCTTTGTGCTTCAATTTCTTCAGTAAAACTGAAATAACCATAGTCCTTCCTTCATGATGTTCTGAGGATTGAATGAGATCATCTGTGGAAAAGATCTTTTCAAGTGCATGACACAGAGGGAGTCATCAGTAAATGTTGTCTATTAATATTAGTCTTTTTTTTTTTTTTTTTTTTGAGACATGCCCTGGCTCTATCACCCAGGCTGGAGTGCAGTGGCACCATCTCCACTCACTACAACCTCTGCCTCCCAGGCTCAAGTGATCCTCCCACCTCAGCCCCCCAAGCAGCTGGGACCACAGAAGCATACCACCACACCCAGCTAACTTTTGTATTTTTTAATTTTTTTTTATAGAGATGGGATTTTGCCATGTTGCCTAGGCTGGCCTCAAATTCCTGAGCTCAAGCAGTCCACCAGTCTTGGCCTCCCAAAATGCTAGGGTTGGAGGTGTGAGCCACTGCACCCAGCCTTAGTATTAGTTTTGATATTGACATAAGAGTTTGTAGCTGTTCCCCAGTTATTTGTTTTCCAATTTTTCTATAGGAATAGCAGTTTTAGCTGAACATAAAACTACCCATCTAAAAACTACATTTTCCAATCTCCCTGGCATTTAGATGTAACCACAGAACCAAGTCATGGCCAATAGAAAGTTGTGTGTGCAACCTTCAGCTTATAATAATTGTTGACTCCCTGAAATAGCCATGAAAGTAACCTATTAATAAAGAAAAGTTGAGTTTATTGCTTGCCACAGTAAGAGAGACTATTACCTTAACAAAATCCTTATAGAATCATGAAGTAGAAAAGGTTGTTAACAAATATATGAGAATCAAAAGTTTGATTTCAGGTAGGTCTTTCAGTTATGGGAGAAGGAATTAATTGATTGGGATTGGGCAAAGTTTGTGAAATATTAGGTAGGTTTGGTAGACACCATGACAGAGTGAAACACTCATGGAAACCAAGCAAGCTTCAAGTCCTTTGATAAGCCTTCTTGAGCACTCCATTGCCCTAAGAAGGGGTGTTTATTCTACCTAGGACTATAGGAATAGTCTGTCTTTCTGATGAATGACTTTTGGGGAAGTTCTTGAAACCAACTATAAAGTTATTTGTAACTCCTTCTTCCTATGCCAGAGTTTTCTGGAATGATAAAGCCATGTAAATGCAGACCGCCAATAGTAAGATTACGTTAAGGTAGACAGTTTGCTGTGCTCTCACTTGTTAAAATAAAATAAAATAAAATAACAACAGGCATTACCTTTTTTTCTCTTCCTTTCCCCTGCCTGGAATGCAGAGTGAGAGCTGGAGCAGCCGTCTTGAATCACATAAAGGCATCTGTGCGCAGAGGATGGCAGAGACACAAGACAGAGCAACACAGTCCCCCAAATGTCAAGCTAGCCTACCAGCCCTGGGCCACCTGGCTAGACATTTATCTCAGAGAGAAACGTGGTTACACACAGTTTAAAAATGCAAATTCAGAATTTTATAAAAAATAGCTTTGTCATTTAAGAGACAGATTAAGAACCAGATGAAGCCAGGGACTAGTTCACCTAAATTCTTAACACATCCATTTTATGAGTTCCCATTTATCCATGAGCAGGGACCAGCACTACCACCATGTTCCCAGAAATTGTTTTGGGATATTTTAGGTGAAAGTGGTCATTGTATTGACACACTGACATTTTCAAGAGGCTGATAACATACATGTAAAGGGTGAATTATCTGTAGATTTTGCAAATGAGAGGGGAAAGGTGAAAAGGCAGGCTGGGCGCAGTGGCTCATGCCTGTAATCCCAGCACTTTGAAAGGCCAAGGTGGGTGGATTACCCGAGATCAGGAGTTCAAGACCAGCCTGGCCAACATGGTGAAACCGTGTCTCTACTAAAAATACAAAAATTAGCCAGATGTAGTGGTGGACACCTGTAATCTCAACTACTCAGGAGGCAGAGGCAAGAGAATTGCTTGAACTTGGGAGGCAGAGGTTACAGTGAGCCAAGATCATGCCACTGCACTCCAGCCTGGGTGACAGAGCAAGACTCCATCTCGAAAACAAGAAAAAGTAACAAAACAAAATACACATCTAGAAGAAGATGTTAAGTAGACATGTAACAGAAAGAAAGCCACAGGATTCCTTCACAGAGCAAAGAGGAGTGTGCCATTGAAGGACTCAAATACTAAGACTGTTGCTTGCTGCAATTTTCATTTTTAGAATATTTGCCACAAAGTTCTCTTGATTCTGGGGGCTTCAGTGCTCTCCAACTTTGGATGTTTACATCCACACATAAGTAAAGATTGTTGTGAATTCCACAGTCGATATGAGCCCAGTGGTTTTCCAGTTCATAACAGCAGTCCAAAGAAGTCATTGCTCCTGTAGCCTGCAGCAGTTTTTCCAGACTTTGTTATAAAATTTACTGTTAGCTGCAGATGCCACAGGATCCATAGATGCCCCCTCTTACTGTATACTTTAAAGCTGCCATAGAGTGGTGACAACTTAGGCTTTTGGGTGATTAAGCTTAAACATCATGATTGGCTGAGGAGTCACACTCACATTGTTTTGGTGATGGTTTTAGTATAGTTGTGGCTTGTCGTCCACTGGTCTCTGACTTTGTAGCACAGAGCCAACTTGTAGCAGAGAGCAGGTCTTTATTCATAATTCCTTCCTGTGGACTCGATCTCCCAGCTAGAGTGACGGGGTTGGCATGGAGTCCAGCGCTGTCCTGGCAGTTCACACTTCAGATGAGAAGGAATGTATTTTGGACAAAGAAAATAATATGCCCTCAGGGACTGGAGCCATCACAGGCTGTCTCCTGATAGTGTCGTCTAGTCTATGGCTCCACAGTCTTTTGAACTGCAGCCCTCACATACATCATGACAATTGGAAGAACCTCAGGACACTTGAGGCCTGCTTATTTGCTGCAGTTGGCTTCTATAACAGAGACGTGGGATGGAGTAGGCTGCCTAGATTCTTATTGGTGAACCTATTTGTGAATATTAGTATCATTTATACCATAACTTCAAAAGGAAACCAGTCAGCCCACTTTTTAGGGGTAATTAACTACCTATTTTTTCTTCTGTTAACAAAATTCTGAAGCTCCTACCTTAGGTAATAAGCTCCTCAATATGTAAATGTTTTTCTCCTTCTAACCCTAGGTTTTTTAAATTAATTATATGCTAAAAAAGGTGTTTTTTTAAAGCTTTGAGATCTGATGGAGTTCTGCATTCTTTATATTCTTAGGACTATACAATTCCTACAAGATATTTATATTATATCCAATTGAATTTTGGATATTTTATGTGGCTTAGTCCAATGTGCAATCGCAATGTGTAGTCTTTCTTATATTCCCCTTGTGTGAAAAAAAATGCTTTCAAATACATTATTTACCAGACACATCATAATCAAATGGCCAAAATAAAGAAACAAAAAACAAACCTGAAAACAGCCAGTGAAAAATGACATATTACTTACATGACTACTTTTCTCCTAAGTTCTTTAACATTATGTATTATAGTTAAATCGAAAATGATTGACAGGTGAGATTTTCAATGTACATACATGAAATACATATGACAATTACAACATAAAAGGCAGAAGGGTATATGGACCTACAAATGCACACTAGAAATGGTAAAATATAGATTCTAAGTAGACTATTGTAATCCCCAGAGTAATCACTAAGAATAAAATACACAAAGAGGTATTGTTTAGTCAGCTCAGCCTGCCATAACAAAATGGCATAACAAAATACCATAGACTGGGTGGCTTGGACAACAAAGATTTATTTCTCACAATTCTAGAGACTAGAAGTCCAAGATCAAGGGGACAGCAGGGACAATGTCTGGTGAGGGCCGTCTCTTTGGGCTGCAGAAGGCCACCTTCTCCCTTTGTCCTCACACGGCCTCTCCTTGGGACATGAGAGTGGAGAGAAAGGAAGCAAGCTCTCTAGTGTTTCTTCTTATAAAGTGTATTAGTCTGTTCTCACACGGCTATAAACAACTACCTGAGACTGGGTAATTTATGAAGAAAAGAGGTTTAACTGACTCACAGTTCTACAGGCTGTACAAGAAGCATGGCTGGGAGGCCTCAGGAAAATTACAATCATGGCAGAAGGGAAAGGGGAAGCAAGCATGTCTTACCACGGTGGCAGGAGAGAGAGAGGGAGAGCACAAAGAGGGAAAGTGCTACACCCTTTCAAACAACCACATCTTGTGAGAATTCTGTCACAAGAACAGCAAGGGGGAAGTTGACCCCTGATTCAACCACCTCCCACCAGGCCTCTCCTTCAACACTGGGAATTACACTTTGACATGAGATTTGGGTGAGGACACAGAGCCAAACCATATCATAAGGTCACTAATTCCATCATGTAGGCAATACCCTCATGCCATCATCTAAAGCTAAATACTTCCCAAAGGCCCCATCTCCAAACACCACCACATTCAGGGTTAGGACTTCAGCATATAAATTTGGGGGACACAATTCAGTCCACAGCAGAAATAGTCAAAAACTCCATAGATAAGTCAAAATGAAATACTGAAAGATATTCAAATAATTCCAAAGAAGACAGGAAATGGAAAACAGAAAAATAAAAACATAGGGAATAAAAAGAATCCAAATCATAAGGTGATAGAACTAAATCCAGACATATCAATTATCATGTTAAGTGAAGGTATGATCCCCCCCCTTACAGATAAGGAAGCACAGGCTCAGAACAGTGCTGTAACTTAACCAAGGGTGCACTGATGGAAGTAGCAGAGCCAAAGTTCCAGCCCAGCTCTGCCCAGGCCCCCAGATCCACCCTCTTCTGATGCTTTAAGCTTGTAAAGTTCTCGTCATACCCTCCAAGTAGCCAGGAGTCCCAGGCCTGCACATAGAAGGTGTTAGTACCCTCGGTCAGAAGCCAGAGAGGCAACAGGCCTGCATGCCCCAAATACCCAAATCTCTGGGATTCTGCAACACAGCTCACCTTCTGGATCTTAATTGGGAAGAGAAATAGCAGTGTTCATATCCCTAAAGACCAGCCTTTGGAAAATCAGTGTGAAGGAATCACCAAGGAGCACATTATAGGTAAAGCAGTCCTTAGAAGCCTCAGGTTAGAGGCAAAATGCCTTCATACCGGTGGTTGAGCCTCCTCTAACATTTGTAGCACTTGTTACAAAGATGTGTCCATGAGGTTTCAACAGAAATTCACAAATACGGTCTTTCCCAAGTACAAAGTTCTCCTTTAAGCACCCTTACCCAGAACATCCCATGCAATTCCAAAGGCTGCCCTGGGCTGTGTTTTCTTCCCCTTCAGGTTGGCAGAAGGAAAAATCCCAAGCTACTCAACAACGGCCTCTGCAAGTGCTGTGCTGTGCTTTGTCCCAAGAAGTAAGTTGCCAGGAGAAGGTGCTGCACTTTAAATGACTCCCTTTCAAAGCTCTCCCTTGGCCTGGTGTAATCCAAACTGACCACTCTTGCTCTGCCTCTAGGAAACCAGAGGAAGAATCTTCTCAGCACTGGTTCCCGCTTCCCTGAACCTCCAAAGAGCAGCTTCCTGCCAATTCAGCTCGAAGTCATTACAGTAAAACTGCAGCATTCCTTTATAATAATAGTAATAATACAAGCTACTATCTGTCAAGCATCTAGTTGCCAGGCAAAGTAGTGTTTATTATCCTTACTATAATACTAATAATGACTAACATTTTTAAGTACTTATTTTTGCCAGCTCCTGTACTAAGTACCTTTCATGTATTATTTCACTCACTCACTACATTGAACCTACAAGGCAGGTTATATTATTCCCATTATTCTACTGAAGGATTTGAGGCTCAAAGAGGTTAACCAATGCAACCAGGAAGGAGAGAATCGGGACTGAAAACTGGTTCTGTCTCATTCGAGGATCGTGCTTATTCTGGTAGCAACATCTTATACGGGGCATAAATTTAAAAGACAGCAATAGTATCTCTCATTTTGGGTTTGTCTTGTTTTGTTTTGGACAAACCAAAGAAGGAAAGGAGTGAGACGGAATCTCACTATGTTGCCCAGGCTGGTCTCGAACTCCTGGGCTCAAGCAATCCTCCCACCTTGTCCTCCCAAAGTGCTGGGATTACAAGCATGAGCCACCACACTCAGCCTATCATTTTAATATTAGTATATAACATTGTCCCCAGGATCCACCGATAAAATCAGGCCAAACCACAATGAAGAAATGCCATCTTCTAGTAATGTTAATTTCCTGGTTAACTCATCTGTGATCATATGACACTGTGCTAGACACAATTTTCATTTATCCATTCCAATATTTAGTGAGCCTCTGTTATATTAAATAGTGGGAGATAGCACAGTGAGTAAAACAAATAAGTTCCACATCTTCGCAAAAGCTTGCAATCTAGAGGAGGAAACAGACAAATAATAGAGGACAGGAGAATAATTAATAACATAAATGAGATCACAGAGATGCACCTCACACAGCCCTGCAGAATAGAGGTGGGGGCAGGGTGCTTTCCAGAAGGAGGAGTACCTAAGGCAAGACCTAAGGCTGGTTGAAAAAGAATCTGGAAAAATCTCTGAGGAGAATATTCTTAGCAAAGAGGAAAACTCATGTGAAGGCCCAGAGGCAAGAGAGAGTATGGTGCCTTTGAGAAACAGAAAGGAATTCCTTGAGGATAGGCTTTAACCAAGAGAGCAGAGAGAAATGAGAAGAAAAAGAAAACAGAGGCTAGATCATTCAGAGTCTTATTAAAGATTTTGTACTCTATCTCATGAGCAATGAGGCATCATCAAAGACATTTTGCCAGGAAAGCAACATGATCAGATTTTCATCTCAGACCTCGTTGAATGCAACCAGGGATTGAGACTGAGGCAGAGAAACCAGCCAGGAGGCTAATGCAGTAAATCAGCAAAGAGATTATGTCAGCCTGAACTGGGGTAATGTCATGGGGATTGAAAGAACTGAATTAGATCAAGAGATGTGAAGAAAAAAGGCTGGACAGACTTAGGAACTGAAATGTGAAAGAGAGAGAAGGAAAGAGCAAAAGACGATGGGGAGGCTCTGGCTGGGAGAGCTGTGTAGGCAATTGCTAACACTGCTCACTTAGGGCAACAAGAGGAAGAGCAGGGCAGGGTCACGATGGTAATGGTGCAGGAGATTAGTTTTAAACATGCCTGTAAGGCCTCTAAGTGGGAAGATGTTGCATAGGCCAGAAACATAAGTCTGGTACTCAGAAGGAAAAACTGGACTAGAGTTATAAATCTAGAGACATTATTCATATACAGAAAAATCATCCTTGAAAGCATGGGCATAGGTAAGCTCACCAAGAACAAGTGTGTACACTGAAGAGAAACAGCCATGAGACAGAATCCTGAAAAACACACACACACACACACACACACAAACTAAGAGTTAAGGAAAGTTCTGAGCAGGAGTATTGATCATAGTGACGGGAGGAAAAACAAGATGAATGGAGCCAAAGGCAAAAAAAGCCTTCAAGAGTGACTGGTCAACAGTAACAAAAGATAAGAGTTGAAAGCTCTTCGTTGAATATGGTAGCAAAGAGGTCATTGGATACAGAAAGCCATCCAGAAGAAATGAGTGTTTCCTCCTTCACTTCAAGGAAACAACAAAATTAATTATCAGAGTAAGTTTTATGCACATACCATTAGCAGAGGCAATATAGTAAGTTGAGAAGAGCAAGAGACCTTGACTTAATCTGTTTTGTGCTGCTGTAACAGAATATCTGAGAATGGGTCATGCATAAAAAACAAATTTATTTCTCAGAGTTCTGGAGATCGGGAAGTTCAAGATCAAGGTGCTGGCAGGTTCTGGTACTTGGTAAGGCCCAGTCTCTGTTTCCAAGATATTACCTTAAATGTTGCACCCACCAGATGGGAGGAACACCAAGTCCTTACATGGGAGGAAAGGAAGAAGAGAGGGAACCCACTCTTGCAGGCCGTTTTTATAGTGGCAGTCATCTATTCATGATGGCAGAGCTCTTGTGACCTAGACCCCTCCCATTAGGCCCCACCTCCCAACATTGTTGCATTGGAGATTATGTCTCAACATGAATTTTGGAGGAAACAAAAACATTCAAACCAGGGAACCCTGCAGCCACCTGGGATGACATTCCAACTCTGCAACTCACTAGCTATGTGGCTGTGGTCATGTCATTTACCTCTCAAAGCCAGTGAATCTCCATCTGTTAATGGCGTTAATAATAACTGATCTCAAAATGCTGTTGTGAAAATTGAAAACTATTATGCACAAAAGATGTCTGATGAGAGATGGCCAGCACTCATCTCCTCCACAAATGACCAAACAGCATATAGATAACTACATGTCAAATAGAACTTCTAAGAGAGAACACTGGAATTCAGCAGGGAAATGACAGGGTACATCTGAGGCATGGAAGGAAAAGAAAACAAGGCAGCTGGCCCAAACAGGATCAGCTCAGAGCCAGGAGAAACTCCCCATAACAGAGAAAAAGTAGAAAGAAATCCCTAGCAGTTCACATTCCCACTGCAATCCTAGACATGAGAGAGCCTCTCAGCCCTCACTGGCTCTGAGATTAGTATAGCGAGATGCCTGGAGTCCATTTGACAGTATTATTCCATAGAGGGAGTTTGCATTGGGTCCCACACACCCTCCAAGACCCAAGCAGTTGCAGCATGGTGCCATTTTGAGAGCCCAACTCCCGACAGACTACATCCTCCCCTAGAGCCTAACGACCCCTGTGTCTCCACATCCCTGTAGCCCTGCTGGTATCCCCCCACATCAACCAAAAGGGCTGCAGTGTTGAACGCCAGCTGAACCCCCCGGTGTGGCCAAATCCCCCACACTCTAGTCCAAGTAATGTCCTATAGCCCAGGGAATAGGCAGTGCAGCTCACCAGGGGGGCTGTCCCCTGGGACAAAGGGAGCCAAAGTGTGTGATTCCCAGAGTCTGTGATTCCCAGAGCCTAACAGCTACCTACCCAGAAGCACTGTCACTGATAGTAACCCAACCTCTCCAATGTCAGGGCCACTGTACACCTGCATGTGCCTTCAGGAAACCTGGGGTCTGGCCCACCTGCCTGCTATTCCAGGACCTGAGGACAGGCTCTTATACCAGATGCATAGCTATCAACATAAGAACACAAGAAACATGAAAAGGCAAGAAAACAGAAACCAAAAGCATGTAGGATTAGCTATACCTATATCAGACAAAATATATGTTAAGTCAAAAAACAAAAGGAAGCAAAAAAGGTCATTACCTAATGATAAAGGAATCAGTGCAGCAAGAGGATATAGCAATTGTAAGCATATATGCATCCAACATTGGAGCACCCAGATGTATAAAAGAAATGTTATTAGAGACAGACACAGAGATAGACCCCAATAATTGCTGGGGATTTTAACACCCTACTTTCAACATTAGATAGATCATTTAGACAGAAAATCAACAAAGAAACATCACACTTAATCTTCACTGTAGACCAAATAGACTTAACAGACATTTACAGAACGTTCACTCCAATAGCTGCAGAGCATACATTCTTCTCATCAGCACATGAAACATTCTCCAGAAGGCCAGCCATGGTGGCTCACCCCTGTAGTCCCAGCACTTTGGGAGACCAAGGTGGGTGGATGGTGTGAGGCCAGGAGTTCGAGAGCAGCCTGGCCAGCATAGTGAAACCCCACCTTTACAAAAAATACAAAAATTAGCAAGGTGTGGTGGTGCACACCTGTAATCCCAGCTACTACTCAGGAGGCTGACGCATGAGAATCACTTGAACCCGGGAGGCAGGGATTGCAGTGAGCCAAGATTGCACCACTGCACTCCAGCCTGGGCAACAGAGTGAGACTCTGTCTCAAAAGAAAAAAAAAAGGAAAGGAAAAAGAAAAACATTCTCCAGACAGACCATTTGTTGGGCCACAAAACAAGTCTTAACAAATTTTTAAAAATCAAAATCACATCAAGTATCTTCTCATGCCACAGTGGAATAAAACTGTAAATCAATAACAAGAAGAACTTTATAAATTGTTTAAATACATGAACGTTAAACAACATGTTGCTGAACAATGATTGGGTCAATGAAGAAATTAAGAAGGAAATAAAAAGCTTTTTGAAATAAATGAAAATGAATACACAACATACCAAAATCTATGGAATACTGCAAAAGCAGTGTTAAGAGTGAAGTTCACAGCAATGAATGCCTACATCAAAAAAGTAGAAAGATTTCAAATAAACAACCTAATGATGCACCTCAAGAAAGTAGAAAGGTGAGAACAAACCAAATGCAAGATTAGTAGAATGAAAGAAATAATAACAATCAGAGCAGAGCTAAATGAAATCGAGATTAAAAAATACAATCAAAAAAATGAAAATTTGGTTTTTGAAGAGATAAATAAAACCAATAAACTGCTAGCAGACTAACCAAGAAAAAGGAAAGAAGACCCAAACAATAAAAATTAAAAAGTGACTTTACAATGGATAGCACAGAAATACAAAGGATCATTAGATACCATTATCAATAACTACATAATAGCAAATTGGAAAACAGAGGACATAGAAAACTGCCTGGATACATACAAGCTACCAGGATTGAACCAGGCAGAAATAAAAAACCTGAACAGACCAATAAGGAGTAACACGATTGAATCAATGATAAAAAGCCTCCCAACAAAGAAAAACCCAGCACCAAATGGCTTTACTACAGGTTTCTACCAAACTTTTGAAGAACTAACATTCATTCTTCTCAAACTATTTCAAAAAATGAAAGAGGA
Source organism: Pongo abelii (assembly GCF_028885655.2). NCBI lineage: Eukaryota > Metazoa > Chordata > Mammalia > Primates > Hominidae > Pongo > Pongo abelii. Next base: position 146,936,519 of record NC_071992.2, on the reverse strand, counting down.
GGGAATCCTTCCTAAATCATTCTGTGAGGTCAACATTATCCTGATACCAAAATCAGACAAGGACACAACAAAAAAGAAAACTACAGACCAATATCCCTGATGAGCACAGAAACAAAAATCCTCAACAAAATACTAACAAACCAAATCCAACAGCACTTCAAATAGATAATACAACTTTGGGAGGCCAAGGCAGGAAGATAGCTTGAGCCCAGGAGGTTAAGGCTAGCCTGGGCAACATAGGGAGACCCCATCTCTACAAAAAATTTAAAAATAGCAAGCTGTGGTGATATATGCCTATAGTCCTAGCTACTTGGGATGCTGGGGCAGGAGGATAGGTTGAGCCTGGGAAGTTGAGGCAACATTCAGCCATGATCATGCCACTACCCTCCAGCCTGGGTGATAGTGAGGCCCCAAAAAAACAAAAACAGAAAATACATCATAATAAGTGGGATTTATGCCAGGGATACAAGGATAGTTAAATTTATGCAAATCAATAAATGTGATACATCACAACAACAGAATGAAGGACAAAAACCATATGATCATTTCAATAGAGAGAAAAAGCATTTGATAAAATTCAACATCTCTTCATGATAAAAAAAAACTCAACAAGTTAGGCATAGAAAAAATATACCTCAACATGATAAAGGTCATACGTGACAAATCCACAGCTAACGTCATACTGAATAGGGAAAAGCTGAAAGCCTTTCCTCTAAGAACCAGCACAAGACAAGGATGCCAACTTTCACCATTCATATTCGACATAGTACCAGAAGTCCTAGCCAGAACAGTCAGACAAAATAAGAAATAAACAGCATCCAAATTGGAAAGGAGGAAATAAAATTGTTCCTCTTTGCAGATGACATGATCTTATATATGGAAAAGCCTAAAGACTCCACCAAAAAGCTCTTAAAATTGATCAGTAACATTTCTATACACCAATAATAAACTAGCTGAAAAATAAGGCAAGAAAACAATCTCATTTATAATAGCTACAAAAAATAAAATATCTAGGAATAAATTTAACCAAGAAGGTAAACAACCTCTACAACAAAAACTACAAAACATGGGTAAGAGAAATTAAAAGGATAGAAACAAATGGAAAGACATCCCATGCTCATGGATCAAAAGAATTAATGTAGTCAAAATGACCATACCACCCAAAGCAATCTACAGATTCAATGTAATTCCTTTCAAAATACCAGTGACATTCTTCACAGAAATAGAACAATTTTTTAAATTTGTGTTGATCCACAAAAGACCCTACAAATAGCCTAAGCAAAACTGAGCAAAAAAAAACAAAGCTGTAAACATCACACTACCTGACTTCAAAATATACTACAAAGCTTTCGTAACCAAAACAACATGGTATTGATTTAAAAACAAATGCATAAACCAATAAAACAGAAAAGATAACCCAGAAATAAATTCACATATTTACAACCACTTGATTTTCAACAGAAGTGTCAAGAATGTATATTGAGAACAGGACACCCTCTTCAAAAAATGGTGCTAGAAAAACTGCATATCCACATGCAGAAGAATGGAACTAGATCCCTATCCCACCATATACAAAAGTCAACTCAAAACATATTAAGGACTTAAACATAAGATCCAAAACCATAAAAAACTATGAGCAGAAAACAAAAGTGAAATGCAAGACATTGGTCTAGGCAAAGATTTTACGGCTAAGACTTCAAAATCACAGGCAATAAAAATAAAAATAGACAAATAGCTTTTATATTAAACTAAAAGCTTCTGCATAGCCAAGAAAATAATCAACAGAGTGAAGTGACAACCTGTAGAATGGGAGAAAACATTTGCAAACTATTCATCCAGCAGGGAATTAATATCCAGAGTATACAAAGAACTCAAACAACAGCAAAGAAACAAACAATCCCATTAAAAATTGGGCAAAGAGTATAAATAGACATTTATCAAAACAAGACATACAAATGGCCAAAAGATATATGAAAAAATGCTCAGCTTTACTGATCATCAGGAAAATACAAATCAAAACTACATATCATCTCACCCAAGTTAGAATGGCTATTATCAAAAAACATAGCAAATGCTGATGAGGATGCAGGGAAAGGGAAACACTCATACACTGCTGGGGGTGGGAATGTAAGTTAGTACAGCACTATGGAAACTTACTAACAGTAAGTTGGTAAGCCACTGTGAAAAACAATTTTCTCAAAAAAACTAAAAATAGATTTTTCACATGATCCAGCAATTCTTCTTCTGGGTCTTTATCCAGACGAAAGAAAATTAGTGTATCAAAGAGATATCTGAACTCTCATGTTTATTGCAGCACTATTCACAATAGTAAAGCTATGAAATCAACCTAAGTGTCCATTAATGGATAAATGGATAATGATAATGTAATAATGTATACACAATGGAATACTATTCAGCCATAAAAAAGAACAAAATCCTGTTATTTGCAGCAATATGGGTGGAACTGGAGGTCATTATATTAAGCAAAATGAGCCCAGCACAGAAAGACAAATATCTCATGTTCTCATTTATATATGGGAGTTTAAAAAGTTAATTTCATGGAAGTAGAGAGTAGAATGATGCTTACCAGAAGCTGGGAAGGGTAGGGAGGGTGGGGATAAAAAGAAGTTGGTTAATAGGTACAAACTTACAGTTAGAAGGAATACATTCTAGTGTTTGATGGTGTACAATCATCACTAAATTCAGTTTAAGAACACTTTTTTCATGTCCGCAATAATAAACCCCATACTCTGTAGCCATCATTTTCCATCCCAGCCTTCATCCTCCCCAGCCGTAGGAAACAACTAATCTACTTTGTCTCTATGGATGATTTGCCTGTCCTGGAAACTTCATATAAATTGAATCATATTAATACAATATGTAATCTTTTGTGACACACTTGTAGCTTGTAGCAGTGTGTCATTCCTTTTTATTACTGTATAATATTCCCCTTTATGAATGCATCACATTTTATCCATTCACCAGTTGATGGAAAACATCAATTCTTGCCTGAACTACTGCTCCCACCTTCTATTTGACTTCCCTGCATCCAGCCCACTCTACCACATGTAATATGATGGCATCACTTAAAGCCCATTATGACTCCTTGTTGCTTTGGTATTTATCCAAATGCCCAACCTAGCAAGAAAGTCCTTTTGTGATTTGGATCCTGATCACCTCCTAAACCTCAAGTCCCAAGTAGGTTCCCATCCTTCTGAACTTCCAATGGTTCCTCAAAGGCACCATGCTCTCACATGCCTCCAAGATGTTGCATGGGCAGTTTCCTCTGAAAGATCCTTGAGAACAGTCCTGTTTTTCTGTTCTACTCATTAATGCATCCCAAGCACCTAGAAGAATGTCTGGCATAAAGTAGTTGCTCAGTAAATATTTGTGCCTACAAATGGTTTCATTTCAGTGTGTAGATGGCCTCTAAGATAGCTTCCAATGATCTCCACCTCCTGCTATCCAAGCCATTGTGTAGTCCCCTCCCCTGGAGTATGGGCTAGATTTAATGACTCACTTCTAGATTACTGAACATGAACAAAGCCATTGAATGTCAATTCCAAGATGAGGTTATAAAGACAGTGGCTTCCATCTTAGGGGCCCTCTCATTTCCTTTCTCTCTCTCTTGGATCACTTATGCTAAAATACACAAGCTGCCATGTCATGAACAACCCTGTGAAGAGGCCTACATGGTACAACAAAGAAATGAGACCCTCAGTCCAGCAGCCAGTGAGGAATCAAGGCCCTCAATCCAACAGCCTCTGAGGGAATCAAGCCTGCCAATGATCAGATAAGTGAACATGCAAGTCCATCCTTCAGTGCCAATTGAGTCTTTTCTTTTTCTTGAGATAGAGTCTTATTCTGTCACAAGGTCGTATGATCTAGGCTTACTGCAACCTCCGCCTCCTGGGTTCAAGTGATTCTCCTGCCTCAGCCTACTGAGTAGCTGGGATTATGGGCACGTGCCACCACACCCAGCTAATTTTTGTATTTTTAGTAGAGACAGGGTTTTACCATGTTGGCCAAGCTGGTCTTGAACTCCCGACCTCAGGTGATCCACCTGCCTCAGCCTCCTACAGTGCTGGGATTACAGGTGTGCACCACTACGCTTGGCTGATTTTTGTATTTTTAATAGAGATGAGGCTTCATCATGTTGGCCAGGCTGGTCTTGAACTCCTGACCTCAAGTGATCCACCCGCCTCAGCCTCCTAAAGTACTAGGATTACAGGCGTGAGCCACTGCACCTAGCCCCTACTTGAGTCTTAAGATGAGACTGAAGGCCTGTCTGACAGTTTTACTACAATCTCAAAAGAGACCGTGAGCCAGAAACATCCAGCAAAGCCACTCTGGATCCCTGAGCCACTGAAACTGTGAGGTAATGCTTGCTGTTTGAAGTTATGCAAAAATAAATAAATAATACAGATTTTGGTACTAAGAGTGGGATGCCTAGGTATAAAAAATCTAGAATGTAGTAATAACCTTAAAACCAGGCAATGAGTTTTGAATAGTGTGTTAACGAAAGTTTAAAGTACCTTGAGTACAACTGTTCATAGAATTTTGGATTTTGGGGATGCTAAGGTGAGGGCTTGCGGGACATTGAAGAAAATCTTATTAGAAACTGAAAGAAGGGGGATATTTGTTATAAAGCAGCAGAAAGCTTAGCAACACTCTACCTGCAGTTATGTGAAAAGTTAAATATCTATCTAATGAACTGGGTAATCTAGCTAAGAATATTTCTGGCCAGGCATGGTGGCTCATGTAATTACAGTGATTACAGTGAGATTACAGTGCTGTAATCTCAGCACTGTGAGAGGCTGAGGCGGGTGGATTACCTGAAGTCAGGAGTTTGAGACCAGCCTGGCCAACATGGTGAAACCCTGTCTCTATTAAAAATACAAAAATTAGCTGGGCGTGGTGGCACACACCCATAATTTCAGCTACTTGGGAGGCTGAGGCAGAGAATCACTTGAACCCAGGAGGCAGAGTAGACTCCATCTCAAAAAAAAAAAAAAAAGAATATTTCTTATTTATTTATTTGTTTTTAGATGAAGTCTCACTCTGTTGCCCAGGCTAGAGTGCAGTGGTGTGATCTCAGCTCACTGCAACCTCCGCCTCCTGGGTTCAAGCGATTCTCCTGCCTCAGCCTCCCGAGTAGCTGGAAATACAGGCACATGCCACCATGCCCAGCTGATTTTTGTATTTTTAGTAGAGACAGGGTTTCACTATGTTGGCCAGGCTGGTCTCAAACTCCTGACCTTGTGATCTGCCTGCCTTGGCCTCCCAAAGTGCTGGGATTACAGGCGTGAGCCACCATGCCCGGCACAAAAAAAGAGTATTTCTAAGCCAAGCTTTGAAGATGCCACCAGGTTTCTTCCTGCTGCCTGCAGTCACATGTGAGTGAGCGATCAATTGCAGAAAGAGCTGTAAATAAAAAAGAGCTAGTACCTGATGGTTTTAAAATTTCTCAGCCTCTCTAGATGGCAAGTTATGTTAAAATGTAGAAATGGCTTCTCAGCAATGAAGAAATTCAGGAAAATGCTAGGAAACCACGGTGTTTGAAAGCCAAGGGTTTGAGTAAGCTTTGAGTTGACTACTGCTCCAATTGGCAGCTTGACTGCAGCCTCGGGAGACAAGTTGACCCAGACACCCCCAGCATGCAGCTCCCAGATTCCTGACCCCCAGATGCTGTGGGATAAGAAGCATTGTTTTCAGTGCTCAGTGCTCAGTTTGGGGGTAATTTGTTACACAGCAGTGAATCACAAATACATCAAGCCTCTGGATAACATGCTGTTAGCAGGGGTGGGAGGAGGGAATAAGATTACTGACCAAAGCAAGCTAAAAAAAAATCTTAGGCAAGCCAGGCACAGTGGTTCACGCCTGTTATCCCGGCACTTTGGGAGGCCAAGGCAGGTGGATCATGAGGTCAGGAAGTCAAGACCATCCTGGCCAACACAGTGAAACCCCACCTCTACTAAAAAAAAAAAAAAAAATACAAAAAATTAGCCAGGCATGGTAGCACACACCTGTAGTCCCAGCTACTCGGGAGACTGAGGCAGGAAAATCGCTTGAACCCGGAAGGTGGAGCTTGCAGTGAGCCGAGATCGTGCCACTGCACTCCAGCCTGAGCCACAGAGCAAGACTCCGTCTCAAAAAAAAAAAAAAAAAAAAAAAAAAAAAAAAATCTTAGGCAAAGCTTGAGGCCATAGCCATGAAAGTAGGTCTTCCTCCCACTAACATTTTAAATACATCAAATCTCTTTAGGTGGCAGTTACAGAAGAAAGAGATAAATGGTGAGATGAATGGCTTCTGCCAGCTGGACTTACTTGCTCTTTCTGCCTGAGGGATTAAGCAATGCCTTTTCCTGGCCAGTTGGAAATAAGGACAGACACTCCTTATTTCCTGCCCTTGCCCCTACTTATTCTCTTCTAGATGAGGTGGTAAGGATTCCGGGCTCTCCCAGGCCCAGGCAATGAATTTGAAATGTCCCTCCTCCAGCCGCCTCCCTCTCTGGCTTCATACCCCATCCCCACAAAACCTACAAGCTAACCCAGTGAACCAGCTCCAGGCAAGTTCTGTAAATGGGGATTTATCAAGTCTCAAAGTTGAAGGAAAGCTCCTCTAGCCAGTCTTCTCTTCACACTACCTTGAGGACGTGATGATCATGGGTATATTGATTTATTTATACCTTAAATGAACCTCACACAGATGCGTGGAGAGAGACTAGGGAAGGATCAGAAGCCAAAAGCCCTCCTATGCTAAGCTGGATCCAGTCCCACTTCTCTCTTGTGACTGATACGCCAAATGCTCTTCCTCCACACCCCCTACCTTGGCCAGTGGCAAGCCCTGCCCAACTGCTTGGATGTATCCCCCATACCCCCGAGAACAAGACTGCCTCCATTTTCCAAGCAAAGACAAAAGCAACTGAAGAGCAACCAAATGTTCCAGATAATCCTCGGGATGCCGCCTCTAGGCTTGTAGATGAATTAGAAGATGGCACAACGTGGCACGAGGTGGCAGCAGAAGTTCTGGGGTCAGCGAGGCAGCCCCAGACATGTCCAGTTGCTCATCCAGCCCCAGACATGCCCAGTCACTCACCCAAGAAGCTGCTGCCGATGCCTCCCTTGTCCTCTTTGCTCCTAGTCTGAGTCTTCAGAGCTGATGGCATTCCCTCTCCAGTTGGGGAGACCAGCACACATGCTGCCTCTCAAAGGAACAGCAGCTGGACAAGCCTCTGAACCTCGCCTAGGTGGGACCAAAACCTCCTATTTGAATCTCAGAGCTCTCCTTCATTTCTGCTAGCAGCAGAGGGGAAAAGCAGGGCTATTTGTGTGGAGCAGACAGGTATGGCCAGGGAGAGACTGGTAGTCAGGAGATGAGGGTCATCAGGGCAGGGAACACGGAGCAGAAAGAACCAGAGATTTTTCTCCCTAATCCTCATCCAACCTAGATTTCCAGAGGGCAGTTTTTGATCACATGCTGGATTGAAATACTGGTTGTGTGATTTCACCTTTGAGTTTCTTTGGGTATAAAATAAGAGTGAGGGTTCCTCCTTGCTGGGTTGTCACAGAACTAAATTAGACGTTGTATATGAAGTGCCTGACACAGCAGCAGGCACATGGCAGCCAAACAAAGCATAGTAGCTATTATTGGCCATTGTTGTCTACTTTTTTTGAGTGCCCGCCAGCAGGGAAAATTACAATAATCATCTATTTTGGGGTAGTGTTTTATAATTTCCAACCTATGTCACATACATTTTCTCTCTTAGTTCTCCATCAGTCCTCTGACAGAGATTTTATTACTATATTGTTTCCACTTTTGAAGGAGAAAACTGAGAAGAAAGAAGTAGAAACAAGAGAGTCAAGAGGGAGAAATGGGAAGTGATTTTCTAATGAGTTTACACCTACTGAGAAGTGGGCCAGGGAAAGTGAGCCACACCCCCAAACAATTCAAACTGTGCATTCCAACTTCTTTTTTCCAATCCCAGGAAAAATAGGCAACAAAACACATACTAGAATCAGAAACTCCAGACTCACATACCGGTTATGCCCCTTACATGCTAATGTCCCCAGAACTTAGTTTCCTCTCCTGCAGAATGCGGGTAACATTAATACCTTTCAGAGAGTAGTGCTCAGAAGATCCAAAAAGACATTAGAGATGAAAGGGCTTTCTAAGCAGAGAACAGTACCTATTTTTATTGAAAGGCTACCTTGAAAACTTTTCTCCAGCCTTCATTCTCATTTTGCAAACTCTCAAATCACAGATTTATTTTTTCCTATGCTTCCCACAATATTCTGTACCTTTATGCAAGAGCTCTTATTATCTATTTACATATCAGCTTTACTATCTATTGCCATCTGAGCTCTCCCCATTAGACCATGAGCTCCAGCCAGGAGCTAGCATAGAGTTGATATTCAATAAATGCTCGTTGCACAAAGATATGAACATATCTCCAGTTTCTCCAATCTAACATAAGTCCAAACAGGTGAGAGGAACTCTGAGGGCAAGCTGAAAGAAGGAATCTTCTCTTTCTTGGTCCTGTCATCTCTCCTGCACTTCACTGGGTCATCAGGATTAGAACAAGAGCAGCTGGTGAGGTTTCAACATATGGAAATGACCAGGGGTAAGAAACTGGAAAGACACCATGAGATCCAATCCACAAAACCAGAGGGCAGAGTTCTGGTGCCAAAACTGGCCTTGAGGCCTTGCCCTGCTGCAGGCCTGTCATCACCAAGCCAGCTTGGACAGGTGCTTGGCCGGACAGCCAGCAGTCAGAGTCATTTCGGCTGGGATGGAAATAAATCTGAGGGTAGATTGTGGCCAGACACTGGCCAAGCTTCTTATCTAGTCAATCTGAGTGTTCTGTAAGCATGTGAAAAACATTCTCAGAGATTAAAATGGACTTTTTGAATAAATGGCTCTAGGAAAACTGGCAGGCATTTGAAAAAAATTAGAGCTCACACCATACACAAAAATAAACTCCAAATAAGTCAGAGATCTAAATGTAAAAAAAAAAAAAAAGAAACCACACAAGTAACAGAAGAAAAGATGGACACACGTGTCCTCATTTCATTCTCCATCAGCCTTCTGACAGAGATTTTATTACTATATCATTTCCACTTTTGAAGGAGAAAATTGAGAGGAAAGAGAGAAGTGGGGACAAGGAAGCCAAGAGAGAGGAAAGTGAAGTGAATTTCTAATGAGTTTACACCTACTCAGAAGTGGAAGGGATTTCGGCAATATCTGACAAAAGCACATATGCATTTACCCTTAGACCCACCAATCCCAGGTCCAGGAATTTACCCTAAATTCAACCTCCAACACAATCAAAATACATATGCACAAAGTTATTCATTGCAACATCATCTGCAATTGCTAAATATTGGAAACAACCTAAATGCACGTATGTAAAAAATTAGTTGAAACTATAATATGTGCACACGATGGAGTGCTATACAGCTATAAAAGAAAAAGTGGAGTGCTTTCCAGGGAATATAGTTACATGAAAACAGCAAATTGCAAAAGATGATCTATAGTACGCCACCTTTCATGTAAGAAAGCGTAACGGTTAATTTTAGGTGTCAACTTGACTAGATTAAGAGATACCCAGATAGCTAGTAAAACATTATTTCTGCGTATGTCTGTGAGGGTGTTTGAAAAAGATATTGGCATTTGAATCAGTGGATTGAGTAAGAAAGATCCATTTTTATCCAATGTGGGTGGATGCTATTCAATTGACTGAGGGCCCTAATGGAACAAAGAGGCAGAGGAAAGGAGAATTCTCTCTCTTTCTCTCCTGGAGCTAAGAAACCTTTCTTCTCCTGCCCTTGGACATCTGAACTCCAGGTTCTCTGGCCTTCAGACCCTTGGGGCTTGTACCAGGTGCTCCCAAGTTTCTCGAGACTTCAGCCTCAGGCTATAGCGGGTGTCTCATGTGACTTCTCAGCCTCCATATTCTCATGAGCCAGTTCCCCTAATAAATCCCCTCTCATCTATCTATCTTTACATATTCTGTTTCTCAGGAGAACCCTGACCAATATAGAAAGAGATTTTTTTTAATGTATTTGCTAACTTGAACAAAAAGAATCACCAGAAGAAATCAGAAACTAAGAAATTAGGTACAGGGGTGGGTGGGAATAGAATGGAAAGGATGGGTGAATGGGAGTAAAGTAGAGGAGAAGGGAGGATGACGTTTATCTGGATGTATTTCTTTGTATAGTTTTGACTTTCAGAATATTATGTCTTACACACTAAAGGAAAAAATAAAAATGGTCAGGGAAGAAAAAGAAAAATGGAATACAAATAGAAATAAATGAGCCTAACTAGATTTCAAATGAATAACACAACCAAACTTAGGAGAGGCAATGAAAAGAACTCGTGTAAATCTTGATCACAGTCTAACTAAATACCTCCAGGCTAAAGACAAAAAGAATTGTAAACAATTATTGAACCTCAAGTCGTGAGTTTGTTTTCCACAATGGTATAGAAGAGCAATTCCAGGATATAATGTATATTCCAGAATTAAACAAATGAGACTCAGTTTGCACACAGAAAGGAGTTTTCAATATGAAAAAGGCTTCAATGAACTCACTGGTGTCGAATTGGAATTGAAGGTGTAAGTGTGAACTCATAGTTTTGAGGAAGGAGAAGAGAGAGGTGCATATGTATACACATACATATATTAGCAAAAATAAAAAGTAAAAAAAGAAGGGTGGTTTGTGTGAGAATTGCTAGATTAAACCAAGTCAAATAGGTTTCCTTACTTCAGGGTTCTTCAGAATCTTTAATTTCCTAATGCAAACTCTGAATCTCCAATGGGGTAAGATAGTATTCCAGTTTCCAGAGTTATTTAATGGTGAAAACCTTTTCCCATGGGATATGACACAGAACTAGAGTTTACACTAGAGTTAGAAGATGGCCAGAACCAGGTTGGAAGTGCTACCACCCCTTTCTAGCTGGGGGGCTTGGGCAAGCTCCTAATATCTACAAAAAAAAATTAAATAAGATCACACTCAAGTACCTTATTATATTTTTACTTTTTCTCTGTGTTCCCCAATTCCCCTTTTCTCTCCCTCCCTCCTTTCCTACAACACTCCCATCTTATATTCTCAGGGAACCAGTTCCTGATGCAGCCGACTTCCAAATCTAGCCCATGTTAGGGCTGTGCAGACAGTACAAATAAGCAGGCCAGCCCATCTGAAAGCAATTAGCTTTGTGGAATGCCGTGGTTTTTTCTCTCCTCCTTTTGAAACTGGTTCTGCCTGAGCCCAGCACCTGGGTGACAAGTTGAATTTAGGAAGCCCAAAGAAAAGAAAGGAAAAAGTGAAAGGCAATTAGCATGGCTTGCAGAAAGTCATACCCCTCGTTCCTAATTGTCAGGCGGTGGGTACGTGGCAATGGAAGGGCAGAAAGTAGCCAGGGAAGGCAAAAGGTGGCCCCACTACAGATGCTGTTGGCCTTATGGAGTTTAGCTTAGTCCTGGCTGGCGAGATCTGAGTCATGGGTTGAATAGTGAGCAGACAGCTCTGATTGGTTGGGCAACCCCAGCCACTTTTAAGTGAATTTAAAGTGAGCCAGACCCAGAGAAGCCCCATACATTCTCTGACAGTTGGGGACATGATTGGAGAAGGGTGTTGGAGACAGGTCACCAAGATTTCTGATCATTTTTTGTACCCCAGTGGGTAATTACTTAGCCCCATCTGCAGGTTCAACCTGAAAGCTCAATGATTCACTACATGGGGATTTAACAAAAAAAAAAAAAAAAATCACTGGCCAGTCCCCTGCAGCAAGTCAAAGAGACAGAAGCCAGATTCCACAAAGAGGCCAGGCAGAGTGGTTTAAGTGACCAAGGCCAATTCCATCCACTCCATCCCCTGGGAATCCACAGCCCTGTTTACCAGCCCCCTCTTCTCTTGCTGTTCCTCATAATTGTAATAATCAGGGAGGCCGTCTGGCACAGTCTGTGTCAGGCACTATGCTAAACACTATAATGCACATACCTATTATATTATCCCATTTAATCTTCACAATGACCCTGCAAAAGCGATATTCATTTACTCAAGTATTCATGTGTTACATGTAGTCTATGTGCCAGAAACTGTGCTATTGCGCTATTGTGCTACTGGTGCTGGCAACATCATGAAGAATTTACAAATAATGGAGGAGTTCGTTTCCCATTCCACAGATAAGGAAACAACCTCAGAGAGGCAAAGTGAGTTTTAGCCAGATTGCTTCTATATTCTTTAGGCAGTTAATTCAGGCACCACCACAGGAGGGAGGCTACATACTGAAGTAGTAGAAACATTCAACAGAAAGCAGACAAGTTCTTTTCTTTCAACAAGAAATTGAACTTCTTTTCTATTGTGAGGACAGCTTCTATTATTAAACAAGCAATCAGTTGTCCATTAGTTAATCATCACTTCTAATAAAATAAGACAGTCAGCAGGAGTTTTCTAAGGAAGAGTTTTACAGAGCAAATATAACCAGTTCACCTCAGCACCTAGAGGGAACTCAGTGGATATGGGAGAAAAGATAAACTGAGGCAAAAAAGCGTTACATAATTTTCCTACTTTGATTAGAATCGCAAAATGCTAGAACCAGAAAGGGAACTCATCCAATCTAAAGGGCAGCCTGTGGGCACTTCCCCAGCATACACTTGCTTCTCTTGGTGAGAAACCCCAATTTTCATGCAGGTAGCCACACCTCCCTCTCACAGCCTGTTTACTTTGGAGATGGTGGTACCACTCCAGCTCCAACCAGGCACCCCACTTCCTGGTCTCAGTTACAAATTCAGAGATGGTCTATTGGCCAGTGTTGTCCATTGAGGTGCTGGCAGAGCTTTGCTGAGGCTTCTTGGAAAGAAGCATCCTTGCTCTTCTGGAGTGTGCTCACTTGGGATTTGGAAGAAGTCAAGAGCCCCTTGCCTGAAAGATGAGTGCAAAGCACCAGCCTGAAAGAGACAGAGTCTTGAGCATATCATTGACCCACTGAGTCAAAACAACCTGGAAACCCATTCTTATTTTGCTTTCTAATCTTTTCAGCAAATAAATCCCTTGTGTGATTGTAAGCCTGCTTCCACTGGGTTATTTACCACAGAGGAACAGCAGCCAATGTAAGGCCAAATTTTTCCTCTTACAGGCAAAGAAACTGAAGCCCAGAGAGGCTCAATGACATGTTCAAAGTCACACATCCAGAAGAGGATGGAGTCAAAGTCTTTCTAGAAGTTTCCAAAAGGAAGACTGGGATCCCGGTTTGGAATTTCTCGGAAATTGTACTTTTAATTTTCTGTAGGAATGAATGTTCCCAAATTGGAGCTGTCCAGCAATACGACGGATTGCCTTTGAAGAAGTTGAGTTCCTTGCCATAGGAAGTATTCAAGCAGAAAGGTACAAAGACTCAACGACAGAGTGCCAGAGAGGATGTCTTATGGAGATGGTTGAGATAAACCTTTCTAACTGCATGGGCTAGAAGGGATCCAGGAAGCCCCCTAGTGAGTACCTAAGAGTTCTTTTAACATGGAGATGGTTTGCAGACCTAGAGAAAGCACCACCATACATAATGTAAAAAATTACACCCCATAACATTTACCATCTTAGCCATTTTTAAGCGTGTGGCTCAGTAATGTTAAGTCTATTCACACTGTTAGGCAATCATTCTCCAGAACTTTTTCATCTTGCAAAATTGAAACTCTGTACACATTAAACAACAGCTCCCCATTCTCCTTTCTCCAGCCCCTAGTAACCACCATTCTTCTTTATGTCTATGAACTTGACTACTCTATGTACTTCGTATGAATAGATTATAACATTTGTCGTTTTGTGTCTGTCTTATTTTTCTTACAATGATGTCTTCAAGGTTCATCCATGTTGGAATACTATGCAGCCATAAAAAAGATGAGTTAATGTCCTTTGCAGGGACATGGATGAAGCTGGAAACCATCATTCTAAGCAAACTATCACAAGGACAGAAAACCAAACACCACATGTTCACACTCATAGGTAGTAGTTGAACAATGAGAACACATGGACACAAGGCAGGGAACATCACACATGGGGATCTGTCAGGAGGTTAGGGGCTGGGGGAGGGATAGCATTAGGAGAAATACCTAATGTAAATGACGAGTTGATGGGTGCAGCAAACCAACATGGCATATGTATACCTATGTAACAAACCTGCACTTTGTGCACATGTACCCTAGAACTTACAGTATAATAATAATAATAATAATAAAGGTTCATCCATGTTGTAGCATATGTCAGATTTTCTTTCCTTTTTAAGGCTGAATAATATTTCACAATTCCACTGTGCAGGTTGTTTCTACCTTTTGGCTATTGTAAATATTGCCCTATAAGCAGAGGTCTAAAAATATCAGTTTGAGTCCCTGCTTTCAATTCTTTTAAATGTAAACCCAGGATTGGAATCTCTGGATTGTATGGTAATTCTATTTTTAATTTTTTAAGGAACCACCATACAGTTATCCATAGCAGCTGTACAGTTTTACATTCCCATCAATGGTGCACAAAGGATCCAATTTCTCTACATCCTCAGAGGAGCTGGGTTTGCCCCTTCTGAATTTGATATGAAGGCAGGACATCTGAGTGCAACTGTCCATGAGACAGTTGGAGATACTATGACTCAGGGGACAGGATGGTACTGCAGACAAATTTGGAATTTATCCAGTAAGAAATGAGAGAAGCCATGAAGGTAAATGAGTGCAGATGAGAGTGGAGGGTGAAGAGCAGGAGTTGAGGACTAAGCCTTGGGGAATGGCTCAGTTGGGTGGCACATTAATTCACAAATGGCAGCTGCTAATTGCTTCTAAAAAAGCTCATTCTCTAAGTTAAACTTTCCCCTGCAGTCCCTGGATTTGCTTAGCAAACCCTTTTGTGTATTAAAATAAATACTAACTTACTCCTGATGGAGTTATTCAAAACCAAATTAAAGATTCCAGTGATAGTTAACATCTGTAGACGTTTTATTTCATATATTTAATCCTTATAACAATGCTGTAGGGTAGACATTATCCTCATATAGTCCTCTAGTGGGGAGGCAGAGCAAAGCACCCCTCAAAGAGAGAGACAAGCTCTCCTGACTTTACTGCTTACCACCCAGGGGGCGTTAGAAGGGAAGGGTCAGATATCAGACACTGAGAATAGCGTGTCTGCTAGTTGGCAGGAACATTGTGCATTTACAGTGTGGGCACAAAGATCAGTGGTTGCCAGGGGTTCAGCGGGAGGGAGGGATGAATAGGTAGAGCCCTCAAGGGCAGAGATGGATATATAGCATTAACGGAATTGTCAAAACTTAGAGAATGCACAGCACCAAGAATGAACCCTAATGTAAACGATAAACTTTAGCAAAAAATAATCAATATTAGCCCATCAACTGTAACAAATGTGCCACACTAATGCAAGATATTAATAATAGGGGAAGCTCAAGGAGTGTAGTAAAGGAGTATATGAGAACTCTTGTACTTTCGGCTCAATTTTTCTATAAACCTGAAACTGCTCAAGACTACTTTTGGCCGGGCATGGTGGCTCACACCTGTAATCCCAGCACTTTGGGAGGCCGAGGCAGGCGGATCGCCCGAGGTCAGGAGTTCAAGACAAACCTGGCCAGCATGGTGAATCCCTGTCTCTACTAAAAATACAAAAATTAGCCAGGCTTGATGGCAGGTGCCTGTAATCCCAGCTACTCAGGAAGCTGAGGCAGGAGAATCGCTTGAATCCGGGAGGCAGAGGTTGCAGTGAGCCGAGATCACGCCATCGCACTCCAGCCTGGGCAACAGAGTGAGATACCATCTCAAAAAATAATAATAATAAATAAAAAATAAAGACTACTTTTTAAGTGTATGCACATAATGTGGCCTTCTTTTGTGGTCACCCCTGTCCCATGCTGCAGGAGCGGTAAGGAGACCTGAGGGAAAGGCCCCATGCTTTGCTCTGGAAACATCTTTCCCCCTTCTTCAAGGACCCCTCTTAGAGAAAGCCCTGCTGTCTTGCTCTTTTCCTCTCTGCTCTACTTCCATGTGGCAGCCAGCTAGACCCCACACCCTGCTAGCTCTTCCTTTGGCATGAAGATAAGCACATTCTCTCTATGAATCTGTGCCTCTCCAGGTACATTCTGCCTAGTTCTGAAAAATGGGTTCTATTAGTTTTGGATTTGAAGCCATTTACACCCAATTACCTTAGGGGAAAATGTGTGATTCATGAACATGAGTCACGTTCACATAGCTTGGGCCTGAATCCGGCTAAACACAAAATGGTGCTTGTTTTCTTGGCTCTCGTGCTTCATGTAACTATATCCCTTGGGAGTCTCCTGGGAAGAAGGTATGGCTAAACCAAAGCAGAATTCTGATATTCTTTGTCCCCCAGCAAAATGCCAGCTAATAACAATCCAGAATTCCTTATAACTCCTAACAATTGAACCCATTTTATAGATGAGGAAACTAAGTATTGATCAGCATGAGTGACTTGCTCAAGAACACACCTGTAAGTGGTGGGGCTGGAAACTGAAACTCAGATCTTCTGACTCTAGAATCTATATTCTCTCTTCTACCCCACCTCTCTAGAGGAATGAGGTCTTTGATATTTTAATTTTTCTTTAAGCATGCATGGTTATGCACACTCAGTTAACACTTGAGTCTTCTTCACCCAGATCCTATGGTTTTCTACCTGTGCACATCATAATCTTTATGTGGGGCAAGACCCTCGGCTCAGGACTAGCCCCTACACAAGAGTCACGCCAAGAAAACGAAGAGCAGGGTAAGGGCAAGGACAGTAAATCAAATACAAATACCCAAGGCTTTGTGTCCTTAAAAAGATTTTCTGTTTCTGGAGAAATAAGATGGATTCGGTCATTCAGTAAACATTTACTGGGGCCTTGGGAAACATGAATAACACATAGTTCCTTCCTTTAAACAACAGATCACTATCTCAAGGGTGGGGTAAGTGAAGACAAATGAACAGATAATTACACATGGGGATAATATGCAAAATATTTTATAACTGGAAATCATGGAAGCTAACCAATCAGAATGGATGCTTACCCATTCAGAACACATTCCAGCCATAAATTAGCCACCTGGACATACCTATGTGTATTAGTCTGCTCAGGCTGCCCATAACAAAATACCATCGACTAGGTGGCTTAAACAATGGACATGTATTTTCTCACAGGCCTGGAGGGTGGAAAGTCTAAGATCAAGTTTCTGGCAGGGTTTGGTTCCTGGTCAGGGTCTTTTTCCTGGCTTGCAGGTGGCGACTTTCTTGCTATGTCCTCACATGGTGCAGAAAGAGAGCTCTGGTATCTCTTCCTCTTCTTATAGGGGCACCAGCCCTGCTAGATTAGGGCCCCACCTTTATGACATTATTTTACCTTAATTAACTCCTAAAAACCCTGTCCCCAAATATAATTCACGTTGGAGGTTAGGGCTTCAATACATGAATTTAGGGAGACACAAGTCACTCCACAGCAGCATGTGTGCCTTAATGGCAGCATAACAGTACAATAACTGATCCAAAGGAATTAACCATTGGGTGCCTGAGAGGAGCACTTCCCTAGTGACAGCATTTTGGGTTTGTTTTGTGAGATAGTCTTGCTCCCAGCAGGACCCTCGAGCTGACCACTACCCTAATTTGTTCCTTCATATCTCCCTGTCACTCTGATCTTACCAAACTTTTGTCATTGTATTGTCAATTACAATAGTAACATCAAAGGTCACTGATTACAGATCACTGTAACAGATATAATAATGAAAAAGTTTGAAATATTGTAGGAATTACCAAAGTGTGACACAGAGACATAAACACATGTTGTTGAAAAAATGGCACAGACAGATTTTCTTGAAGCAGGGCTGCCACAAACCTTCAATGTGTAAAAAAAAACACAATATCTGTGAAGTATAGTAAAGTGAAGCTCAATACGATGGAAGGATGCCTGGACTTTTGTTATGGCAGCCCTGGGAAATTAACACATTAATTTTGTATGTTGTTCATTGTAAGTGATTTCTTTGAACACATAGTGGACAGTAAAGATTTGCTTGGAGTCCAACAGGGGCAAAAGTGTTTGCCCAAAGGGAAGTTGGGTGGGGCACCAATTTGGGTAAATGCAATGTGTTTAGCGCAGCAGAGAATATGCTCATTTATTTTTTATTCATTATTTCAGGAAACTTTCTCAAGGGTTTCCTCTCTCAGCTTGGAGCCCCCTCCCTCTGTCTCTTCAGGGAGCTTCTTCCTTCTTTCTTGGCTATTAAACTCTCTGCTCCTTAAAAAATAATAATGATAATAATAATAATAATAAAACCTTTCTTGAAGGCTTGCTATGATCCAGGGTCTGTGCTAGGGAAGTACAATGCCAAATTTAACTTCTCTACCTTATTTTTCTGAATGACAGCTCATCTGTTGACAGCATGGCTTACTGAATACTTCAAGCTGACTGTTGAGACCTGCTGCTCCAAAAAATACATTCCCTTCAAAATATTACTGTTCATTGATAATGACCCAGTCACCCAAGAGCTCTGATGGATAGGTACAAAGAGATTAATGTTTTCATGGCTGCTAACACAACACCCCTTCTGCAGCACATAGACCAAGGAGTAGTTTTTGCTTTCAAGTCTTCTTATTTAAGAAATACATTTTGTAAGGCTATATCTTCCATAGATAGTGATTCCTCTAATGGATCTGGAAAATACAAATTGAAAACCTTCTGGAAAGGATTAACTATTCTAGGTGCCATTAAGAACTGTCATAATTCAAGGGAAGAGGTCAAAAATATCAACATTGACAGAAGTTTGGAAGACGTTGATTCCAGCTCTCATGGATAACTTGTTCAAGACTTCAGTGGAGGAAGTAATTGCAGATGTGATGGAAAAAGCAGGAAAACCAAATTAGAAGTGGAGGCTGAAGATGTGACTGAATTGCTGCAATCTTATAATGAAACATGAAAGAATGAAGAGTTGCTTCTTATAGATAAGCAAAAAAAGTGGTTTCTTGAGATGGAATCTACTCCTGGTGAAGATGCTGTGAACACTGTTCTAATGATAACAAAGAATTTAGCATATTACATAAACTTAGTTGATAGAGCAGTGGGAGAGTTTGAGAGAAGTTACTCTTATTTTGAGAAAAGTTCTACTGTGGATAAATGCTGTCTGACAGCATTGCATGTGATATGGTTTGGCTGTGTCCCTGCCCAAATCTCATCTTGAATTGTAGCTCCCATAATTCTCATGTGTCATGGGAGGTAACTGAATCATGGGGGCGGGTCTTTTCCTTGCTGTTCTCATGATAGTGAATAAGTCTCATGAGATCTGATGGTTTTATAAATGGAAGTTCCCCTGCACAAGCTCTCTTTGCCTGCCACCATGTAAGACATCCGTTTGCTCTTTCTTTCTCTTCTGCCATGATTGTGAGGCCTCCCCAGCCATGTGGAACTGTGAGTCCATTAAACCTCTTTTCTTTATAAATTACCCAGTCTCGAGTATGTCTTTATTAGCAGCATGAGAATAAACTAATACAGCATATCACAGAGAAATATCACAGGAAGAGTCATTCAATGCAGCAAACTTTATTGTTGCATTATTTTTAAAAATTGCCACATCCACCCCAGTCTTCAGCCACTACCACCCTCGTCAGTCAGCAGCCATGAACACTGAGGCAAGACTCTCCACTAGCAAAAAGGTTATGACTCACTGAAGGCTCCGATGATCAGCATTTTTAGCAATAAAATATCTTTTAATTAACATATATACTTTTTTTGACATAATGCTATTGCACATTTAATAGATTATACCGCAGTATAAACATAACTGTTATATGCACTGGGAAACCAAAAAAATTGTATGACTCACTTTATTGCAATATTTGCTTTAGTGTGGTGGTATGGCACTGAACTTGCAAGTCTTTGAGGTATGCCTGTACCACAAACTGGGTGGCTTAAAATAACAAAAATTTATTCCCTCAGTTTTGAAGGCCAAAGTTCCAAAATCAAGGTGTTTTACATGGTTAGTTCCTTCCAGAGGCTCTGAGGGAGAACCTGTCCCAGCGTCCTAGCTTCCAGGGATGGCCAGCAATCCTTGACATTCCTTGGTTTATAGGACTCTATTTATTCCTAATCCAGTCAGGATAAACTCTGCCTTCATACTTTTTCCAGTCTCTGCCTTCATCTTCACACAGCTGTATTTCTATAAGGACACCAGTCATATCAGATTAGGGGCCTACCCTATACACTAGTATAGTCTCTGGCTAATTACATCTGCAATTAGTCTATTTCCAAATAAGACCAGATTCTGAGGAGCTGTGGGCTAGGAACTCAACATATCTCTTGGAGGAGACACAATTCAACCCATAACATACAATAACTTCACCAAAAATGTCATTTAGGAGTCTTATTTAATAAGCACAGGTTAGATTCTTTTGTTGACAACAGCCCTGAGGGGAACTCCCTGGATCTATTAGAGTGTGGCCGATACGGTCTCCTGCAGGTGAGAAAGAACGCTGGGCTATAGATATGAACTCCAAGTAAAAGAAGAACTTAGTGGTGAAGAACAGAGGCCCTGCACACAGACTGCCTGAGTTTCAATCTCAGCTCTTACCTTCTGTGTGAATTGGGTTGAGTTCACTAGTCATGCTGTGCTTCAGTTTCCTTCTGTGTAAAATGAAGATAATAATAGTACCAACCTCATGTCACTGCTGTGAGGATCAAATGAGAAAATACCCATAAAATATGTTAAAAATTATTGGCACATAATACTAAATTTCTAATTAGCAATAATAATTATTATTTGGCATTATAGGGATAAAGATAGTAAATGAAATGTGGGGAGTGGATGGCATGGTGGGTGAGGTAGAAAAGGTGGCCTAGGACAAAGCCGTAGGAACACCAAGATTTAAGGATCAGGTAAGGGAGGAGGAAGAACAGCTGGCAAAAGAGACAGAGAAAAAAGGTAGGGAGTTTCAAAAGAAGGGAGTGCTCTAAGAGATATCTGTGCCCACATGCTCATAGCAGCATTAGTCACAATAGCCAAAAGGAAGAAGCAACTCAAGTGTCCATCAGTGAATGAGTAGATAAGCAAAATATGGTATATACAATAGAATATTATTCAGCCTTAAAAAGGAAGGAAAAGCTAACACAATGCTATGGTATGGATGAACCTTGAGGACATGAGGCTAAATGAAATCAGATAATCACAAAAAGACAAATACTGTACGATTCCGTTTATAAATGAGGTAGACAGAGTAGTCAAATTCATAGAGAGTGTTTTAAGCCATTCTTGCATTGCTATAAAGCAGTACCTGAGACCGGGTAATCTATAAAGTAAAGAAGTTTAATTGGCTCACAGTTCTGCAGGCTGGACACGAAGCATGGGGCTGCATCGGCTCGGCTTCTAGGGAGGCCTCAGGAAGCTTCCGATCATGACAGAAGGCAAGTGGGGAGCAGGCATGGCACATGGCAAAGGCAGGAACAAGTGAGAGAAAGAGTGGCGGGGAAGGAGCCACACACTTTTAAACAGTCAGATCTCATGTGAATTCAGAGCAAGAGCCCACTCATCACCAAAAGGATGACCCAAGCCACTCATAAAAGATCCACCCACGTGATCCTATCACCTCCTACCAGGCCCCACCTCCAGCATTTGGGGATTACAATTTAACATGAGATTTGGGCGGGAATAGATATTCAAGCTATATCAGAGACAGAAAAAAGAATGGTGATTGCCAGGGGCTGGGAGGAAGGGAATGGGAAGTTGTTGTTTATTAGGGACAGAGTTTCTGTTTTGCAAGATGAAAAGAGTTCTAGAGATGGATGGTGGAGATGGTTGTACAACAATGTGAATGTACTTAACACTACTGTACTATATACTTAAAAAATTGGTAGAATGGTAAATTTTATGTTGTGTGTATTTTGCCACATTTAAAATTTAAAAAAGAAAAAAGAAAAAAGAAGAATAGAGTGGTCAACAGTATTTAATTCAGCTGAGAAGTCTGGAAAGATAAGAACCGGAAAAGGGTGGTTGGTCTTATCAACAAAGAGGTTGGTGGTCAGGCTGCAAGGGCAGCAGAGGGGCTTAGAAACCAGGCTGCCATGGGCTTTGGGGTGAGTGAGAGATAAGACAGAAAGCCAGGAGCTTGTCTACAAAGGAGGAAGAGATGTGTGCTCATAGTTAAGGCAGGATAAAGCTATTAAAAAGGCTTTTCCCCTTTCTTTATTAAATTCCTTTTTAAAACTACAAAATTAAGGCATACTTTGTAAAACACATTGGCCTATGGAGAATACATTGATAATCCTCCCTACTCCTCTCCACTTCAACCCAGTTACTTGTGTTAACAGCCTAGTGTGGGCTTTGTCACTGCCTTCACACTCGCACCAACATACGTCAATGTATAGAGTGTGCAAAGGCTCTGAGACCAAGGTAGACAGTGTTCAAGGAAAAGCCCTGTGTCACTGAAGAACATGAGCAAAGGAGTCAGGTGGATTGGGAAGATAGAGCTGGGGCCATGTAAGACCCTGCAAGCAAGTGTGTTATTCCAAGTGTGATAAGAAATTATTGGAAGACTTAAGTACAGGAGAGATCTGGTCTGCGTTATGTTCTAAGAGATTACCTGACTGCTGGATAAAGATAGCTACAGCAAGTGTTGAAGTAGAAAAACTACTTAGTAAGAGGTCACAGCAAAAGTCCTGGTGAGGAATGATGGTGGCTTGGCCCAAGGCAACAGTGGTGGGCATGGTGAGAAGTGGATTCAAAACATCTTTTGAAGGGAAAGATGACAGAGCTTGCCCCTGGATTGAGCAAGTTTCTCAGAGTAGTTTTTAAAAGTCCCTAAGCTCTTACATCTCTTAAGAGACAAACCAGTATTCAAACCTGATTCCGCTACTCAATAAGTATTTATTGGCCAGGCACAGTCGCTCATACCTGTGGTCCCAGCACTTTGGGAGGCCAAGGCGGGTGGATCACCTGGGGTCAGGAGTTCAAGACCAGCCTGGCCAACATGGTGAAACCCCATCTCTACTAAAAATACAAAATTAGCCAGGCGTGGTGGCGCACGCATGTAATCCCAGCTACTCAGGAGGCTGAGGTGGGAGAATCACTTGAATCTGGGAGGTGGAGGTTGCAGTGGGCCAAGGTCGTGCCATTGCACTCCAGCCTGGGTGACAAGAGTGAAACTCCATCTCTAAAATAAAATAAGTATTCATTGAGCATCTGTGCTAGACCCTGGGAATGGAACAGTGAACAGCACTCCTCCCCATCATGAAGCTCATATTCTAGCCATGGAGAGCCAGTGTACCACAGCAGTTAAGAGCATGGCCCTGACAGGCAGCCATGCTGACATCCCAGCTCTTCTGCTTAGTAGCTACGTGATCTTGAGCAAGTTACTTGATCTCTTTATGCTCCATGTCCTCATCTGTAAGATGGAAACAATAGTCATCACTCCCGCCTCACTGCTTGTTACAAAAAATAGATGGCTAATATTATGCTTTAAATATCCCCTCCAAAACTCATGTTGAAATCGAATTGCTAATGTAATGGTATTTAGAGGTGGGGCCTTTAAGAGATGATTAGATCATAAGGTCTTTGCTCTCATTAAGGGACTAATGCCATCATGACGGGAGTGTGTTCCTAATAAAAGGATTCAGTTCAGCCTACATTCCCTCTCTGTCTCCTGTGCTCACTTCCACCCTTCACCCATCCACCCACCTTTTCGATGTGCCTCTCCAGATGCCTGTACCATGCTCTTTGACTTCTCAGCCTCCAGAACCATGAGCTAAACAAATCTGTGTTCTTCATAAATTACCTAGTCTGTGGGTATATCTTTTATAGCAGCAGCAAACAAACTAAGACAGCTAGTACTGTACATAGAAAGTGCTTAGAACAGAGAAAATGCTTTATAAATGTTACATTTTATTACTACAGAAGTCAAGCTCTTAACCATTATGCAATTAGGTCTCGGTTTCAATATCCCATTCTGGCAATGCAAATTGACAATGAATTTTTTCCTTCATTGGGCAAAATTGAGTATGTGATATTGAGGTTTCACCCAGTGGCAACTGCCTCTGTAAATATCAGAAGTTAGAAAAATTTCCATGCATTTATCTAGGTATATATGAACAGTGCCAATCTTATGATAGTTTGATTTACAATTTTTTGACTTTATAATGGTTCAAAACTGATATACACTCTGTAAAAACCACACTTCAAATTTGGAATTTTGCTCTTTACCTGGGCTGGTGATACGTGGTACGATGCTCTCTCAAGATGATGGGCAGCAGCTATGAGCACAGCTCCCAGTCAGCCACACAATCACAAGGGTAAACAACAAATACTCTCCAGTGCACCATGTTGCTAGATAATTTTGCCCAACTGTAGACTAATGTATGTGTTCTGAGCATGTTTAATGTAGGCCAGGCTAAGCTTTGGTGTTCAGTAGGTTAGGGGTCTTAAGTGCTTTTTTTTTAACTTATGATATTTCAACTTACGATGGGTTTATTGGGACAATCCCATCATAAATCAAGGAGCATCTGTAAGTCCACTGAAATAAAACGGTAAGGGTTGCCGGGCGCGGTGGCTCACGCCTGTAATCCCAGCACTTTGGGAGGCCGAGGCAGGCAGATCACGAGGTCAGGAGATCGAGACCATCCTGGCTAACACGGTGAAACCCCGTCTCTACTAAAAATACAAAAAATTAGCTGGGCATGGTGGCGGGCGCCTGTAGTCCCAGCTACTCGGGAGGCTGAGGCAGGAGAATGGCGTGAACCTGGGAGGCGGAACTTGCAGTGAGCTGAGATTGCGCCACTGCACTCCAGCCTGGGCGACAGAGCAAGACTCCGTCTCAAAAAAAATAAATAAATAAAATAAAACGGTAAGGATAGATCTCACAATGATGACACTGTGTGGTGGGATGATGGGATTAAGGGTAATACTTGATTTCTTCTTTATGTCAAGTTCTCTGCCATAGACTTTGTTCATGTCCTAGTCATAAGAGCAATCATAGTTATCTTTACAAAAATTTCTGAGCAAAGGATCTGTAAGCCCAGAGAAAACAGAAATGCATCTATGTCCTTTCCTCTTTGCTTTCAACTCAGGACATACCCAGAGAAATGACAAAAACACCAACTATTCACCATTGTCCTAGGGCAAGATCACAAAGGAATGACTCAGAAGTGGCTTCTGACACAAGGCAGAGGGATGACTCAGAAGTGGCTTCTGACACCAGGCGGTGCCTGAGATAGGAAAGTGCATGAGAGCCAGCAGCAGCCAGCCAATTTCTGCAGAGAACCCTCCCTCTATAAAGGAATATGGGTGAGGTGGGCTGCGGGGGTGCGGCTGGGAGAGCTGACAGCGAGTTTTGACCCTGAACCACACAAGGCTGGACTCACGTTAATTGCCAAGAGGGAGCGCTAAACAATCAGACCCAACACATTGTGGAATTAGAGAATAGCCAGGCTTAGAAGCACTGCCCCCCACCCCAGTCCAACTCCCTCACTGTTCCACTTGCAAAAAAAAAAATCAAAAATCCCCAGCATCAAGATTTCTTTTACTTTAGCTCCCCACAGAGTCCCGCACTGGGCCAGGAACACAGGAAGTAAAGTGCTTTGATTATTTTAATCTCTATTTCTTGTGTTCCCTGCCCAGCATCTATTGCTCCTTTTCCTGGCAACAACGCCCCAGTTTCCCTTCGGGGAGCCACCCCTCCCCCACTCTTGGTGGGATTGTAAATCAAGGTGAACTTCCTTCCGTGACCAGGTGGTGGACACTGAGCTCAGGCTAAGCCAGTCAGATGCTCTTTTCCTTGAATCAGGCCAGAGTGGATTCCCCACCCTCCCACTCCCCATTCTCCACCCCTGCTACAAGGCTTTTTATTGGTTTTTGTCACCCAAATCCCTGGACCTGAAATGATTCCTACCCTTTTAGAGATCTACTTCCTCAAATTTTCTCCATTTCTGAGAGCACCCCAATATTCTCCCAATAAAGCCCTTTTTGATTTAAGAAAGATAGAGTCCTATTTCTGTCACCTGCTCCTAAAGAATCCAAATTTGCTATTCATCATCAAGAGAAAACATAAATAAAATCAATGAGGATACCTAGCATTGAATGGAGTGTCACCATTAATAAATTATTTTCACATTCATTGTCTCCTTTGGTCTTACAGCAAACCAGCAACTCAGAGAGGTTCATTGACTTGCCGAAGGCCACAAAGCTGTTAAGTGTTCAAGCAGATGGCGTCAAACCAGATCTTTAGCCTCAGGGACCAGAGCTCTGTAGCCTGGAGGGGACCTTCTGCAGCATCATTGCACAGAAGACATCAATCAGTCTTTCAGTGGCCTTACATTTTTTTTCTACTTTCAGGTTGTGGGTCACCATTTTACAAATTCCTCCAGGACAGAAAGAAACTGTTTCTCCTGCCTGTTCTTTCCCAGCCCAGGCTGTGACCGGGGATCTAAATGTCAGGCTTTATGCAAGTTCTCGATTTTAGAACCTCTCATGAAAAGTGGAGTGAACAAGAGGGAAAGTGGGCAAACCTCAGGCCTCACAGCTTTAATGCCATCAATGCATTTGGTGAGGGACCTGATCTCTCTGCTTCCAAGACAGAGTCTTGTTGCTATCTTCCGGAGGGGAGGAACCCCGTGTCCTCACGTGGCAGAAGAGCAGAAGAGAGCAAACCCACTCCTTCAAACTTGCCTTTTAGAGATGGGGTCTCACTCTGTCACCCAGGCTAGAGCGAGCATAGTGGTATGATCCTAGCTCACTGCAGCCTCAAACTCCTGGGCACAAGCCATCCTCCTGCCTCAGCCTTCTGAGTAGCTGGGACTACAGGTATGTGCCACAGTGCCCAGCTAATTTTTTAATTATTTTTTGTAGAGACAGGGTCTTGCTTTGTTGCCCAGGCTGGTCTAGAACTCCGGGGCTCAAGCAATCCTCCCCCCTCAGACTCTCAAACTGCTGGGATTACAGTGTGAGCTACCACTCCTGGCCTGCAAACACTTTTTATAATGAGTGTCATTAGTCCATTTATGCAGGCAGAGCTCTCATGACCTAAACACCTCCCATTAGGCCCCACCTTTCAACATGGTTGCACTGGGGATTCAATTCCCAATACATGAATTTTTGGAGGGGACAAAAACATTTAAACCATAGCATACCTCTACTCAAAGGCCCTTCACTGTCCACACCTCTTACTGCTGTTCACAACATACATCACCAAGCAGACTGACATTCTAGCTGTAATTACAGAAAAACTGTTCCTTCAGCTTCATCATGGTGTGTTATGTTTTATTTCCCCCATTTGCCCTATATTCTCACAGCTGGCAATAAAACCAAGTGGTAAATGAGTGATTTTGACCTTCCTAACCGATAAGGATCAGAAGGCTATTGAGAGAGGGCAAGAGGAGGTAACTCAGCTAAAGCAAAGAAAACAAACAAAACCAAGTGTAAGAAACAATCCCACAGTGGAGAACTGTCAAGCAAACTACTTTTTTTTTTTTGAGACGAAGTCTCGCTCTGTCACCCAGGTTGGAGTGCGCTGGCGACATCTCGGCTCACTCGCCTCCCGGGTTCAAGAAATTCTCCTCCTTCAGCCTCCCGAGTAGCTGGAACTACAGGCGTATGCCACCACACCTGGCTAATGTTTTGTTTGTATTTTTAGTAGAGACGGGGTTTTGCCACATTGGGCAGGCTGGTCTCGAGCTCTTGACCTCAGGTGATCCACCCTCCTCGGTCTCCCAATGTGCTGGGATTACGCACGTGAGCCACCGCACCTGGCCCACAACTACCTTTGGCCTTAAAAACATGGCTTTAAAGTCTAGAGGCTGTGACTGAGCCAAAGCTAAATGTTCACCAAATCCTATTTCATTTTCCATTTCCTGGGCACAAGGGAAGACCACAGTTACCAGCAACCTTTCCAGTTAATCGGATGCCATGTGATCCATTCAGGCCCACAGCTATGAGCACACATGATACACATCATGCTTTTTTTAATTTGTCACAGACATCTTGGAAGCCATAGGTTGATATAGTGGCATCACAAAATGAGGCAGCCTTGATCAGGAATGACTGCAGAGAGCACAGCTGCCCCGGACAGTCACCAGACTCTGCACGACGCAGACACCGTGGTGCTGGGTGGATTTGTTCCTGCATCATAGGCCAGGCCCTTCCCAAACAAAATATGAATTTCCTGTTACCTCTCAGTCTATACGCAAAGGGTGTCATAAAATGTTCAAGAAGCCTCAGCTGGATGGAGCATTTAAAAATGGTGAGGTCCAATTAAGTGGGGGAAATGAGAGAACACGGAGGATATTTCATTTGTCACATATTTATGGGCTTGACCTAAGCCTCAGTTTCCTCCTCTGGAAGATAGGAATAAAAATAACACCTACCTCAGGGAGCTGTGACATTTTTAAGACAGGATTTATTTCACAAACATTTACATTAGTATTTACTATGGCCAGGCATAGTTCTAGGTTTTTTGTTTTTGTTTTTTTTACACCAATGTTCACATATTCAGTCCTTGTATTAGTTTCCTGGGGCTGCCGTAGAAAATTAACCACAAACTGGGTGTCTAAGACAATGGAAGTTTATCCTCTTACAGTTCTGGAGGCCAGAAGTCTGAAATCAAGGTGTTACCAGGGCCATGCTCTCTCCGAAGGTCCTAATGAAGAATTCTTTCTTGCCTCTTCTAGCTTCTGAGCAGGGATGGGACATTCTGTTGGCTTCCAGCAATTCCTGACATTCCTTGGCTTGTAGCCACAAGACATTATAATCATCCTACGAAGGGGGTACTAATATTATTCCCACTTTACAGATGAGAAACCTAAGAGAAAATAAGAAACTTGCCCAGTGTGGGCCACCTGACACTAAAGTTTTTGTCCGGACACTATGTTGTTTCTGAGACAATACACAGGAAATACTTTCCACAATGCCTAATAAATGTTAGGGGTTTCATGCACCAAGCTCAGCGCCAGAGACTGGACAGACAAATATGAGCAGGGAAGAATCCCTCCCTCCCCGTGGTTACCGTATTATAAAGGGAACAAGCAGGGCACAGTGGCGTGTACCTGAAATCCCAGCTACTGTGGAGGCTGAGAAAGGAGGATGGCTTGAGGCCAAGAGTTCGAGACCAGTCTGGGCAACACAGTGAGACCTCATCTCTGAAAAGAAATACATAAATAACAGCCAGGCATGGCAGAGCATGCCTGAAGTCCCAACTACTTGGGAGGCTGAGGTGGAAAGATCATCTGAGCCCAGGAGTTTAGTGCTGCAATGAGCTATGATTCACTCCCACCTGGGCAACAGAGTGAGACCGTCTCTGGGGGAAAAAAAAAAGAAAGAAAAAAGAGGGGGCTGAGGCAGAAGAATCGCTCGAACCCGGGAGGCGGAGGTTGCAGTGAGCCAAGATTGCGCCACTGCACTCCAGCCTGGGCAACAGAGTGAGACTCTGTCTCAAAAAAAAAAAAAAAAAAAGATGGAATAAAAAAAATAGCATCATAATTCCAAGTAGAAAGCTCTAAGAGTTACAAGACAGACTAAACAAAATGCTAAGGATTTGAAGGAAGAAATTTGAAGATAATTAGAAATACCTTATAGAAAAGGAGGATTCAACCTGGATGTCTAACAGGTGATAGTAGGAGTGGATCAGGGGTCAGATAAAACCTCATGATAGAAGGCCACATGATAGACAACAGCAGTATTAAGAAAAGCCATATTTATTGAGTACTTGTTATGTGTCAGGCACTATTCTAAGCACTTCTCACAGGTTACCATATTATTATTTAATTATAAGGCTTTAATCTGCTGTTGGAATGGCTGTTTCCCTTGCTAGCCCATCAGCTTCCGGAGGCAACTTGTGTATTCAGCTTGTATTAGTGTGTTCTCACACTACTGTAAAGACATACCCTAGACTGGGTAATTTATAAAGGGAAGAGGTTTAATTGACTCACAGTTCTGCATGGCTGGGGAGGCCTCAGGAAACTACAATCATGGCAGAATGCAAGAGAGAAGCAAAGGCATGTTTTACGTGGCAGCAGGTGAGAGAGCATGAATGAGCGAAGCGGGAAGAGCTCCTAATAAAACCATCAGATCTCTTGAAAACTATCACGAGAACAGCATGGCAGAAACTTCCCCCATGATCCAATCACCTCCCACCAGGTTCCTCCCTCAACACATGGGGAAAATGGGGATTACAATTCAAGATGAGATTTGGATGGGGACACAGCCAAACCATATCACAGCTCTACTACTCAACTTGGCACAGAGGAGATGCTCAAGAAGGAAGGAGGCAGGGGAAAACTTCACCCTAGATCAGTGTGGAGTCACTGAAAGCTTCTGAGCAGGGCTGGGACATTACCACAGACATGGAAGCTGAGCACGTGACAAGGATCCTCTCCCTGAAAAAACTGACTCAGCGCTCTCTCAACTAGGCCCCAAACTTGGGCCCTTTCCTTGGCCTACTTAGTCCAGTTTTAGCAAGAATCCTGCTGGGTCAGTTTAGTGAAAATCACTTACCTGATATCTTACCACCCTAGCCTGCCTTCAGCAAGAATCCTGTTGAATTGTTATAGCAAGAGTCTCTCTAGCTTTAATATTTCCTCACAGTAATTTTCTATCCAGTGACCTCTTCCACCCTGTTTTTGACTATAAATCTCCACTTGTCCTTGTTGTATTCTGAGTTGAGCCTGATTTCTTTCCCCTACTGAAAAACCCCCTCTGCAACTGTCCCTCTTGAATAAAGTCTTCTTTCCACCTTTAACAATTGTCATGAAGAGTTTTTCTCTTTAACATATGAAAACTCGACCCAATCACTTCTGATTTTACCATAACCAGGCCAATATTTATTTTATTATCTTGACAACTGTGAGATAACCAGGGGCACCTTCTTGAAGTTGTCCAATCTGAGCTAAATGTAAAAAATAATAATAACAAATAATAAATAAATAAATACTTTAGATGATCAGCATAACCATGTAGGAGGACTCGTCATTACTTGTTTTAAAGACTTCTAGAGATACAGGAAGCCCAAATCTAGAACCACAGAGACATAGAAATCTAATATGCCTTCTCATCGCATTATTTATAATATTAAAACATTGGAAATAATCTAAATATTGATTACTATGAAACGAGATAAATCGATTTTGGTACATCTATTTTATGAAATATTAGGCAGCCAATAAAAGTATAATGTAGATCTAAAAATGTTTTAAAAAGTATAATGTAGATCTATTTGTGCTTACCCAGAAAAATATTCAAGCAAGGTGCCAAAGAGTATGCTGATGGGCACAGTGGAGCTTTTGTGGAATATTTTTCAAATAAGTCCAGTTTGTGACAGTTTACAAAATTTTCAAACAAAAATGCAATTTTTTTTTTTTGAGATGTAATCTCTCTCTGTTGCCCAGGCTGGAGTGCAGTGGTGTGATCTTGGCTCCCTGCAACCTCCGCCTCCTTGGTTCAAGCAATTCTCCTGCCTCAGCCTTCCAAGTAGTTGGGACTACAGGGCACATGCCACCATGCCTGGCTAATTTTTGTATTTTTAGTAGAGACAGGGTTTCACTATTTTGGCCAAACTGGTTTCAAACTACTGACCTCGTGATCTGCCTGCCTCAGCCTCCCAGAGTGCTGGGATTACAAGTGTGAAGCCACCGCGCCCTGCCAAAAATGCAAATTTTTCATCAACTGACTGGTTTCACCTATTGATAATCCTTTATTAATCACAAAATGGCAGCTAATTGTTTCACCCTTCTTTGTCTATTTGGGCTGCTATAAGGAAATACCATAAACTGGGTGGTTTATAAACAACAGAAATTTATTTCTCACGGTTCCAGAGCCTGGGAAGTCCAAGACCAAGATGCCAGCAATTTGGTGTCTGATGAGGGCACAATTTCTGGTTCATAGATGATGCTTTCTTGCTGTGTCCTCTCATGGTGAAAAGCGCTAACTAGCTCCCGGGGGCCTCTTTTACAGAGGCATTAATCCCAATTATGAGGGCAGAATGCTCATGATCTAATTAGCTCATAGGTGGGGGATGGGGGGTGCATCACTTACAGCTAAACATCAACTGCATCTGGAGAAGCAGCAGCAGCAGATTAGGCTGGAAAAGTCTCAGGAGGCCAGATGATCACAAGAGAGACTGTAATTCACATTGTCCCCCTCCAGTTCCCTCCTGTGGCTCTGGTCTGAAAGCTTCTCATGCACAGTGCAGGAGGTTCTTATGCCTGCGTGTGATTTCTTTCATAGCTAGAGTTCCGGAGCTTTTGTGTTGGCTGCAACATAGAATATGGAATTTCCCTCCAAGCAATTCTTTATCTTTGGCAACCCACTGGAGTGTGATTTTGGCACTTGTATGACGTGGCAGGAGCTCAGCTGGTGCAAGCCCAGAATACCCTGTGGCTGTCGTGCCAGCTGCTCAGCCGAGGAAGGTGCCAAGGATTCTGCCAGAATGGCCAAACCTGCCATGGTTCCTGGTGACAACATCAGTACCATGCCCGCTTTGTTTTCCCCATTTCACTTTTGGTCTTCCATTGAGAGGAGGGAGAGAGAGGGCACAGCCATGTTTTTGTTGTTTTGGAAAACAAACCGCTTTCTACCTTGAGGGCACGAAGTCATCACTGGCTTTAGAATCAAAACTCAGCTGGACTCCAGTCAGTCCCAGATCTCCCAGACTGACTTACTATATGACCTTGACAACCTTAGGGAGGGAGGCATTATGACCTCTCCCCAGTGCCAGTATCCTCATCTCCAAAATGGAAATGATAGTAATTTCTACCTCAGAGGGACATTATGGGATTCAACAAGAACCTGTGTAAAGTGCCACAGTAGCATTTGGCACATAGTAGGTGCTCAATAACTTCCAGATCATCCTACACATGTCTTCTCTCCATACTCCTTGAAAGCAAGAGCCATGTTCAATCTTTGTTTTCTCCCATAAAGCCAAGCAGAGTACCTTGTACAAATTAGATGCTCCATAAATACTAGTTGAAGAATTAGCGAGTGAGAGAAATGTACAAGTTGAGTAAATGAATGACAGGCAGAGAAGCTGTTCTCAACACTCCCCATGGAATCCACAGACTGAAATGGTGGAACAGCAGCTTCTCATTTCCCAAATCTTCTCAGCACACAAATATGGATCCACCAGGCAGAACAACTGATGCAAGCCCCTCCCAGCTCTCTAGATGCTCTCTGGGCACTCTCTTCCTCTACATGCTCTGGAAGTCTGGACACAGCTCCCGGACCCACCACCAACCATAAAGCTCAAAGACTCCAGGTCTACAGAAAGGGACTCCCCTCCCCAAGCCTAAACAGAGGGGCACCCACCCCAGGCATGCAGAGAGGGGACAATCCCACCCCAAGCCAAAACAAAGGGGCTGAGGTACGTATTACTATTCTATCCATTTTGCAGATGAGGAAACTAACACCCACCCCAGGCATGCAGACAGGACTCCCCCACCCTAAGCCTAAACAGAGGGGCACCCACCCCAGGCATGCAGAGAGGACTCCCCACCCCAAACCCCAAACACCGCAGGCATGCAGACAGGACTCCTCCACCCCAAGTCTAAACAGAGGGGCACCTACCACAGGCATACAGAGGACTCCCCCACCCCAAGCCCTAAACAGGGGGGCACCCACCCCAGGCATACAGAGAGGACTCCCCCACCCTAAGCCCTAAACAGGGGCGCACCCACCCCAGGCATACAGAGAGGACTCCCCCACCCTAAGCCCTAAACAGGGGCTCACCCACCCCAGGCATAGATAGGACTCCCCCACCCCAAGTCTAAACAGAGGGGCACCCACCACAAGCATACAAAGGACTCCCCCACCCCATCCCAAACCCTAAACAGGGAGGCACCCCCCACAGGCATACAGAGAGGACTCCCCAACCCCAAACCTTAAACAGAGGGGAACCCACCCCAGGCGTAGAGAGGACTCCCCTACCCTAAGCCCTAAACAGGGGGGTACCCACCCCAGGCATACAGATAGGACTCCCCCACCCCAAGTCTAAACAGAGGGGCACCCACCACAAGCATACAGAGGACTCCCCCACCCCACCCCAAACCCTAAACAGGGGGGCACCCCCCACAGGCATACAGAGAGGACTTCCCAACGCCAAACCTTAAACATAGGGGAACCCACCCCAGGCATACAGAGAGGACTCCCCAACCCCAAACCTTAAACAGAGGGGTACCCACCCCAGGCATACAGAGAGATGACCTCACTAGAAGACAGACCAGAGGGAATTGCTTAAAGAAAGCCACAAACTCAGTATATTTACGGATTTTAGTCCTGAAAAAGCCCCCGAGTACCCCAGCCCACCCCATGGCCCTGCCAGTCAGAAGACTGGCACCAAGTCATTGGCAAGATGTCTAATTTTTAAATGCTTTTGTTTCCTGGTCCCCGGATATCACCTCCTTAGCCCTGTCTCCTTCACCTCCCCCTCCCCTAGTTTGCACAAAAACACCATTTGTGGCTCAAGTCTCCCAACCCTGGCACTGAGCCACACGGTGAAGTAATTGCGCAATTAGAGCTTAATTGCTGGATTTAATTTCGGGCTTTTTTTTTCTTTGCATCTCAATTGTTAAAAATGTGCAGTTCCCGCCTTCGAATGTCTGATGAGTTCCTTGGGTCTGCCCCAGGAAGGGGTGTGCTTGCTGGTGGGAAGGGAGACGCAAAGACAGCCGGCTGGGTTTTGCATCTCAAAGGGAATTTGCGAAGTCAACCTGCCCTGTAGGTGGCTGAAAGCCAGCTAGGAGGGAGAGATTAACTCTGAGATGTGGTGGCAAAGGGTTTTTCCCTGGGGGCTCAGATTTTCAGCGACCTTCAACAGATGCCATGCCCTTGCCGGGCGCGGTGGCTCACGCCTGTAATCCCAGCACTTTGGGAGGCCGAGGCGGGCGGATCACGAGGTCAGGAGATCGAGATAGTCCTGGTTAACACAGTGAAACCCCGTCTCTACTAAAAATACAAAAAATTAGCCGGGCGTGGTTGCAGGCGCCTGTAGTCCCAGCTGCCTGGGAGGCTGAGGCGGGAGAATGGCCTGAACCCGGGAGGCGGAGCTTGCAGTGAGCCGAGATCGCACCACTGCACTCCAGCCTGGGTGACAGAGCAAGACTCCGTCTCAAAAAAAACAAAACAAAAGAAAACAAAACAAAACAAAAAAACAAATGCCATGCCCGTGCTTGGCAGATGCATGGCATATCATTGCACTCACTGAGGACATGCTATGTGCAATGCACATGAAGCCAAGTTGCGCCATTGAAATCCTCAAAACCACCCTCCAACCAGAAGGCAGCTAGCTACTTTTGCACATGAGGAAACTGAGGCTCAGAGAGGTTCAGCAGCTTACCCAAGGTCACACAGCCAGTTAGTGTTAGAGCTGGAATGTGAAGGCAGGAGCTAGCTTTTTTCTTTCTTTTTCTTGTGGTTTTAACAGCTTTATTGAGGTCTAATTTCTATACCATAAAATTAACCATTGTAAGGATACAATTCTATGACTTTTATTAAATTTATAGATTTACGCAGCTCTCACCACAATTCAGTTTTAAAACAACTCCATCACCTCAAAAAGTTCCCTTGTTAATTCCCACTTCCAATTCCAGGCCTAAACAATTACTTTTTTTTTTTTGGAAACAGAGTCTTGCTCTGTTGCCCAGGCTGGAATACAGTGGCATGATCTCAGCTCACTGCAACATCTGCCTCTCAGACAAGCAATTCTCGTGCCTCAACCTCCTGAGTAGCTAGGATTACAGGCATGCACCACCATGCCTGGCTAATTTTTTGTATTTTTAGTAGGGATGGGGTTTCACCATGCTGGCCAGGTTGGTCTCGAACCCCTGACGTCAGATGATCTGCCCACCTCAGCCACCCAAAGTAGTGGATTACAGGCGTGAGCCACCACGCCCAGTCAACAACTACTGGTCTGCGTTCTGACCTATAAATTTGCCATTTCTGGACATTCTGTATTAGTGGAATCAATCATACAATAAATAAGTAGTCATCTTTTGCATCTAGCATCTTTCACTTAGCATTATATATTAGGGGTTCAGCCATGTCATAGCAGGTAACAGTAGTTCATTTATTTTTAGTGCCAAATAGTATCCCATCAAAAGAATACATCACGTTTTGTTTACCCATTTTCTAGCGAATGGATATTTGAATAGTTTTCAGTTTGGGGAGGAGCCACCTTTTTCCATCCTCCTCCCCAAAGGGCCTAGCACAATAGCCTCTCCAGGAAAGAAAGTACAGTGAATCAATCTGAAAAATGAGAGGATGGGCTCACTTCACACTTTTCCTGCTCAAGAGCAGTGAGGTTCCTGCAACTCCCCACCCTCCACACACCCCACTCACAAAACACCCCACACGCCTCTCTGATCTGTCCATACTTCATTCAGGCAGCCCTTCTCCCAGCCTCTCAACAGGCGCTGTTGCCAGCACTCTCCTTCCATGCCCTGGAAAGGCAAGACTGGCCAGCCCCACAGCCTCCAGCTGGCTCAAGGACCTGGCCCCATCCTGCCTTCAACCCACTGCTGATGGACACCTCAGGAGGCAACAGGAACTTGAGTGCTGTTGACAGCAGAAGCTCTGGGAATGGGCATTTATCTGCACACTGGGCTCAGGGTTCCTAAGGCAGAGCCTTCATGTCTTCCCCTTTCTGTATTTATGGCACAGTCCTGAATGCTAGAACTTTGGGAGATTAACTAGTTAGAATGTGCTTTTCAGGAATCATGCTTGTCGCTCGGCCTCCTTTTGCTCTTGTCACTTTTTGAGTGGAAACTCTCTTGCCTAACCATATTCGCTCATATCCTTCCCGTGAGCCTAAATCCTTGTGTGTCTCAGCAAACAAGCACCAGCTTGAGTCTATACCAGGGTTCTGCAAACTACAGCCCACAGCCAAATCCAGCCTGCCACCTGGTTTTGAATAGCCTGTGAGCCAAACATGGTTTTTACATGTTTTACTAATTGGGGGGAAAAAAATCAAAAGAAAAATGGTATTTCGTGACATATGAAAAGTATATGTAATTCAAATTTCGATATTGATAAAGTTTTTTGGGAACACAGCCGTGCTCATTCTTTTGTGTGTTGTATGTGGAGTAGTCGTGACAGAGACTGCATGGCCTTTAAAAGAGAAAAGATGCTAACCTCTGATCTATACCATTGTGACTTACCTCTCAAAACAACTTTATAGCCAATTTTCTTTCATAATCCTCTTTTCCAACCATCTGACAGGTGCCTCTATAATGGTCAGCTCCTCTTTCCTGCTGAATGGGATTCCAGCTCTAGCCCATCCATAGTCACACCCTGCCATTCAACCTAGGTCCTGACAGGACATGGATTGACCCTACCTTTGCCTCCATCCCAGCCAGCAGCAGGAAAGGCACAGAGATGGAGTGGGAGCTTTAGATTTAGACTACATGGATATGAATCCTGGCATCTCCATTTACCACCTCCATGAGCCTCACTCAGTTCCTGCTCTGGAAATGAGGAATACAGGTTGAGTAACCTGACCCTAGAAATCCAAACTTCACATGTTCCGATGAGCATTCCCTTTGATCATCATGTTGGTGCTCACACAGTTTCAAATTTTGGAGAATTTCAGATTTTCAGATTAGGGATACTGAACCAGGAAGTATAATGAAATATTTCAAGATTAAAAAAAAAAATCAACCAAAATACGAAACACTTCTGGTCTCAGGCATTTTGTTTGGATAAGGGATACTCAACCTGTGATAGTAATACCCACAACATCACGTTGATGTGAGCATTAATTGAAAGGATACAGGTAATGGGCTTGGCACAGTCCCCATCCTACAGTACATGTTCAATAAAGGTTGAATTGTTGGCTATAGGGCTAAGCAGACAGGAATGTGATCCCTAAACAGTGAGTATTGATTCAGGAGCATTTCTCAGAGGCCAGTCTCATTTCTCCAGTTCTGTTACCTCCTTTTCCTCCCTTCTCTCTCCTGCCATCCAGTTCCTGTCTTTTCCTTAAATATTATTAACAGCCTCACATGTGCCCTTTGCTGCCACTTAAAATGTGTTGTATCTTAATTTCTCCAACTGCAAAATGGAGATAAAGTCTCCTCCCAAACTACTTGACAGAGCTGCTGAGCAAATGAGTCAAGGGATAGGGTGTACAGAATCAGTTTGCAAAGTACAATACTCTATGCAGGTATTACTTATGATCTTTAACACCTTTGAAGCAAAGGGTATTTGGAGTGGACTGTGGGTTAAATTGTGTCCCCTTAAAAGATATGTTCAAGTTTCATTACCTGTAAATGTGACCTTATTTGGAAATAGGGTCTTTGCAAGTGTAATCATGTTAAGATGAAGTCATACTGGATTTGGATGGGTCCTAAACCCAATGATTGGGTGGTTTTTTTTTGTTGTTTTTTTTTTTTTTTGAAATGGTGTTTCTCACTTATTATCCAGGCTGGAGTGCAATGGCGCAATCTCAGCTCACTGCAAAGTTCGCCTCCCAGGTTCAAGTGATTCTCCTGCCTCAGCCTCCCAAGTAGCTGGAATTACAGGCACTCGCCATCTCACCTGGCTAATTTTGTATTTTTAGTAGAGACAGGGTTTTACCATGTTCCTCAGGCTGGTCTCAAACTCCTGACCTCAGGCGATCCACGACCTTGGGTTCCCAAAGTTCTGGGATTACAGGCATGAGTCACAGAGCCCAGCCAGTGTTCTCATAAGAGAGGGGAGCTTGTAAAAAACACAGAGGGAAGTGCACCATATGACAACAAAGGCGGAAACTGGAATAATGCAGCTGTAAGCTGAGTAATGCCAAGAATTGCCAGGAGCCACCAGAAGCTTGAAGGGGCAAGGAAGGTCCCCTAGAGCCTTCAGAGGGAGCATGGCCCTGCCAACACCTTGACTTGGAATTTCTGGCCTCCAGAACTGTGAGAGAATCAATTTGTATCCTTTTAAGACACCCAGTTTGTGGTTATTGGTTACAGCAGCCCTAGGAGAGTAGCACGAAGCACAAAGTCACTCTTACCAGTCAAGCCTCCCAGAGCTCCTACAGTGGTACTCATGCTCTTTAACCTGACAAGCCACCTCTTTGACCAGTCTCCCTCTCATACCAGCCCCCAGACCTCACTCTGCCACCAGCATATCCCGCTCATGTTTTCTTCCACCCAATATCGCGTCTGTCACCCCCTTGCTGGCATGCAAACACAAGGCACCATGCTCCACTCTGACCTCACCACAGCAGATGCCAGGCAGCACAGTTGCTGACATCAGCGGGCATCGTGCCAAGGGTTTGTGTTTGAGCAAAGGCCCTCCTTACTGGTGGCTCCTGTTCAGTTGCTAAGCAGAAAAAAGAAAAAAAAAAAAAAACAACCCGAAACAATTCGGGATGAGCTTCTTCGTGGTTCTGAGGCCTCATCAAGCCCTGATGAAAATGATGAATTACTCCTGAGGTCCCCAGAGCCCAAGCTCATCTGTTATTAATAAAACCCACCCCAAAATAGAGCTCAGAGGAGGGAGACTTGCCTTTATTTATTTTTTTTTAATAGTAGAAGAAAATATCCACCCACTTCCCCTGGCCTTTAATCAGGACTCACTGCTCCCTGGGCAGTTGTCCACCCCCTGCCTGTGCTGTTCTGTTCCTTTCTCTGAGAATGTCCTTCCCCAGTCCCAGATTTGAAGCGGCTCCAATGCGTCCTCCCCTATGACTCCTTCCAGGATCAACTCCAGCCAGGGTGGCTTCAGGGGCCTGTGACCTGTGCAGTCACACAGGCCTCCATACTTGGAAGGACTCCAAATTAATGCTTTAATGCTCTGCTGTCACCAACTTGAAATTTGTAACCGTTTTTGAATTAGCAGTGTTGAATTTTCAATTTTCACTGGGCCCCAAAAATTACGAAGCTGGTCCTGACTCCAACCTTCTCCAACCAGTCAGTCAGAGTAATCTCTTCTACTATGGACCCTGATAGAATGCTATTTACCTGTGCATCTCTTTATTATGCACTCGAGGAACATTTATTAAGCACCAGTTAGGGTGTAAGGCTCTGTTCTAGGCAATGGTGATTTGGCAACAAACAGGACAGTTCCGACCCTGCTCTTATGGACCTAACAATCTAGTGTGAGGGAGATGCAATAAACACATTAAATACAATAAAGACAGATTAGAAATCCCCTTACTTTCTTGAAGTAATCATCGGTTTCTACTTCTACATTGAATTTTTGAGACAGGGTCTCTGTTGCCCATGCTGGAGTGCAGTGGCACAATCTCTGCTCACTGCAACCTCCACCTCTTGGGTTCGAGCAACTCTCCCACCTCAGCCTCCCAAGGCTGGGGCTGCAGGCGCATGCCACCATGCCCAGCTAACTTTTGTATTTTTTTCTTACAGATGGGGTTTCACTGCGTTAGGCAGGCTGGTCTCCAACTCCTGACCTCAAGTGATCTGCCTGCCCCGGCCTCCCAAAGTGCTGGGATTACAGGTGTGAGCCTCCACACCCAGCCTTGATTGTTGATTTCTATACACTTGTTGCTCCTCCAATAAACACCAAAATCCCCAAGCTGACCTGTGGGGCCTGTGCGGTCTGGCACCCACCTTCCCTGCTCCCAGCTTTACCTGGTTTTGCCCTCTGAATCTCTCCAGACCTCTTTCAATCTCCTATACACTTTTGTCATAGGCCTTTGCATAAACAGTTCCCTCTGCCTAAAATGCTCTTCACTTTATAAACTCTTGTGCATATTTCAGGTCTCAGAGCCAATATCACTGCCTCCAGGAACCCCTCCTGAATTGCCCTGACTCCTCTACATCCTACCCCACCCTAGCACCCCAACCATCATTCATATGTGTGTGATTAATGGATTAACGTGCACCTCCTCCATCGGACTGGGCCCTGCTGGAGCTGAGACTTCTGCTTTGCTTCCTATTTGTATTAGTTCTCACACTGCTATAAAGACATATCTGAGACTGGGTAATTTATAAAAGAAAGAGGTTTAATTGACTCACAGTTCCACATGGCTGGGGAGGCCTCAGGAAACTCAGTCATGGTAGACGGGGAAGAGGCTCGTCTCACGCGGCAGCAGCTGAGAGAGAGCAAGTAGTGTTTTGGGGGAAATCTCCAACACTTATAAAACCATCAGATCTCGTGAGAACTCACTATCACGAGAACAGCACAGGGGAAACCACCCCCGTGATCTAGTCACCGCCCACCAGGTCCTGCCCTTGACACGTGGGGATTACAGGGATTACAATTTAAGATGAGATTTGGGTGGGAACACAAAGCCAAGTCATATTACTATTGTATCTCCAGCTCCTAACCCTGGAACATAGAAAATGCCTGATTAACAGATATTGAGCTTAGCCAGCAAGAAAGAAGACAGGCTCCTGATGAGACCAGGACTCAACCCTCAAGGCATTTGGCAATGATTGAGTAAGTGATTAAATAAAGGATTACCCATAAAGAAAAGCACCTGCCCTGCTTTCTGCATCTCCCAGATTCCTCTGAGTCCCCCTTTTCCCCAGAGGTTTTTGCTGCCTGCCAGATCCACTCAGCTGCTCTCCCCAACCCCCATGTGGAATGTGGGGAAGGTAAAGCCCACCCCAAGGCCTGCCCAAGAGCCCCAGTAAGGAGGAGGTTCCTGAAAAGACTTTGGAGGCCTGAACCTCAGACGTGGCTCAGCAGACATGGCAGGGAGTTCTGCAGCCTAGTACTCGCTGTTGACACAGATGTGCAGGCAACACACACACACGGCTCCTCCTCAGGGTTCACTTCATCTGCTTAATCCATGCCAGCATGTTCTGAGTGGAGCTATCCGTCTAAGGGTCTACTCAGGAAAGTGTGGCCCTGGGAATCTCATTAAAGCTACAAAAATTGACAACTAGAAAAGTGCCTCTAGGTGCAATTCCAATGCATGCAAACTGTACATGATGCAAATATGCAGTATGCGTGGATGCAAACCAAATGTTCCTGAAATTGAATGAAGGTGGGATGGACCTGAATCTGATAAATGGGTGAACATAAGCACACATACAAATGCATATGTGTGTGCACAAGAAGCTTTCTCTATAGATACTTGCATGTGTGCTTCCCACCTGCCCATTGCTCCACCAAAGTTGGCACGATCCTCAAGCCCTGAGTAGACAGGGGAACATGACAGTACACGCGGACAACAGACAAGATTCCCAAAGGTGAATCTACTGGAGAATCAATAATAATGTAGAACCAGATGGGGTGGCATGCACCTATAATCCTAGCTACTCGAGAGGCTGAGGCCAGAGGATCGCTTGAGCCCAGGAGTTTTATGCTGCAGTGAACTGTGATAGAGCTGCTGCATTCCAGCCAGGGCTACTGAACAAGATCTTATCTCTAAAAAACGGGGAAAGAAAAAATAGTGAGACTAGAGTATTGGACTCATTTTGCTCCCCATCCCCCACCCTTAAACAAATGGAACCAAGAACTGTAGAGATAGTGTTTGGCTCAATCCAAAAGCAGGATGGAGTGGATCAACTCTGGGTAGTGAGTTTGACATCCCAGGAGGTAGCCATCCCTGGGCCAGGCAAATAAATGGATGTTCGCAGTAGACTTTCAGGATTGTATAGAGCATTGGATTGTAAGGTCCTACAATTTTAATAAATATAATACAAATGTACCCAGCTATTTAGAAGTTGTATTAGTTAGAAAATTTTTGCAATCTATCCATCTGACAAAGGTCTAATATCCAGAGTCTATAAGGAACTTAAAAAAATTAACAAGAAAAAAACAACCCTATTAAAAAGTGGGCAAAGGACATGAACAGACACTTCTCAAAAGAAGATACATATGCGGCCAACAAACATGAAAAAAAGCTCAACATCATTGATTATTAGAGAAATGCAAATCAAAACCATAATGAGATACCATCTCACGCCAGTCAGCATGGCTATTATTAAAAAGTCAAAAACAACTGACGCTGGCGAGATTGCTGGCAAGGAACATTTTTACACTGTTGGGGGAAGTGTATATTAGTTCAACCACTGTGGAAGACAGTGTAGCAAGTCCTCAAAGGCCTACAGGCAGAAATGCCATTTGACCCAGCAAACCCATTACTGGGTACATACTCAAAAAAATACAAATCATTCTATTCCAAAGATACATGCACATCTATGTTCACTGCACCATTATTCACAACAGCAAAGACATGGAATCAACCTAAATGCCCGTCAATGATAGACTGGATAAAGAAAATGTGGTACGTACACACCATGGAATAGTATGCAGACATAAAAAGGATCATGTCTTTTGTGTGGACATAGATGGAGCTGGAAGTCATTATGCTCAGCAAACTAACACAGGAACAGAAAACAAAACATCACATGTTCTCACTTGTAAGTGGGAGCTGAATGATGAGAACACACGGACACAGGGAAGGAAACAGCACACACTGGGGCCTGTTGGGGCGGGGCAAGGGAGAGCATCAGGAAGAATAGCTAATGGATGCTGGGCTTAATACTTAGATGATGGGATGATCTGTGCAGCAAACCACCATGGCACACGTTTACCTATGCAACAAACCTGCACATCCTGCACACGTACCCCTGAACTTAAAAGTTGGAGAAAAAAATAGAAGTTGTATTAGTTCTTCTCTAATCATAGTACTGTTACATCTTAATAGTCACCATTCACAAAGACAATCTCTATGTACCAGGAACCAACATATATGCTTTACATAAGCCATCTTATTTAAATTTTTCCATCGCTC
This sequence comes from Pongo abelii, assembly GCF_028885655.2. Classification (NCBI taxonomy): domain Eukaryota; kingdom Metazoa; phylum Chordata; class Mammalia; order Primates; family Hominidae; genus Pongo; species Pongo abelii. The sequence continues at coordinate 146,892,843 of NC_071992.2, read as the reverse complement.
CAATGGGGTATTTTAGCCCCCATTTTAAGATAAAAGACTGAGGCTTAAAGAGAATATCAATGTGGCCAGGCATGGTGCCTCACGCCTGTAATCCCAACACACTGGCAGGACAAGGTGGGCAGATCGCATGAGTCCAAAAGTTCAACATGACAAAACCCCATCTCTACTAAAAATGCAAAAATTAGCCTGGCATGCTAATCAGCCTGCTGGCATGCACCTGTAATCACAGCTACTTGGAAGGCTGATGCAGGAGGATCACTTGGACCTGGGAGGTCAAAGCTGCAGTGAGCCGAGATCGTGCCACTGCACTCCAAATTTACAAGAATAGTGTGAAATTTGAGATCCTGTCTCAAAAAAAAAAGAGAGAGAATATCAATGAGAACGCTTTTTTGATGTACATGACAGTACATCTTGTTCAAACTGCCTTAAAAGAAAGAGGGAAGTTACTGGCTTCCATAACTGAAAAGGCAAGAGGTGGGGAGAAGGCCTTCAGGCTGTGTGTGATCCAGAGGCTCATAACAACATGTAAGGAGGACTCGGCTCCATCTCTCCCTGCTGTCCTAAGCCTTGGCAGTCTCTCTGTATTGGCTTCATCTCCAGCTGGCTCCCCATGCCAAGCCAAAAATGGCCAAAGTTCCTGAGCATGAATCTTCACTTCCTACTGTTTTCCCAGGAAAAAGCAAATAGTTTTTGCCAGAAGCCCCAACGATGGTGCGTCTGCATCTCCTTGGACCACACTGTTAAGGATCCTGAGATGAGGAGATTTTTCTGGATTATCTGGGTGAGCCCTGAATGCCATGACAAGTGTCCCTGTAAGAGAGAGAGACAGAGGGAAACTAGACACACCCAGAAGAGGAGGAGGCAATGGGATCCTGGAGGCAGAGATTGGAGGGATGCAGCTACAAGTCAAAGAATGTCTACAGCCACCAGAACTGGAAGATGCAGGGATAGATTCTCCCGTAGACCCTCCAGAGGCAGGGTCGCCCTGCCAACACCTTGATTTTAGCTCAAAATGCTGATTTCAGACATCTGGCCTCCAGAACTATGATTGCATACATTTCTGTTGTCTTAAGCCACCAATATTGTGGTCATTTGTTACAGCAGCAATAGGAAACTAATAAACCATCTAATACCCACACACTCCTGGGGCTGGGCAACATAGGATGCTCTCATGGCAACATAGGATGCTCTCATGTCACAGTATGACCTCGGTTGAGCACATAGGTGGTGTGAATTTTCCTGGAAGCCAGTCCTACACTGGGACAGCTAACAATAAATTTACTATATATGGAGGTTACTGTGAATCACACATAAATATAACCCACCAAACAAATAAGAATGCAAACCCAACTCATCTCACTCTCCATCAGATTCCCAGACTTCTCCCAGGCACTCCAGTACTATCGATCAAGAGAGGAGGTGCAGTGGAGGAAAATCAGAGTGGAAAGAGATCATGGCTGGGCACAATGGCTCAGGCCTGCAATCTCAGGACTTTGGGAGGCCGAGGCCGGAGGATCACTGGAGCCCAGGAGTTCAAGGCTGCAGTGAGCTATGACTGCACCATAGCATTCCAGAGTGAGATCCTACCTCTAGAAAATAAAATAAAATAAAATAAGACAGTAGTCTTAACCAATTGCTGTGTATTTGGAGAGAGGGAATTCCAAGAGGTTTTTTTTATTTTTAAATTCTTTTACCGATAGGTAATAGACATACATATTTTTGTAATAACTTGATACATTTGCATAATCAATGAGGGTAATTGGGATATTCATCACCTTAAATATTTATCTTTTCTTTACATCAGGAACATTCAAATTATCCTCTTCTTGCCATTTTGAAATGTACAATCTATTGACATTAACTGTAGTCACCCTACTATCTATCAGACACCGAGAACTGCAATTTAAAGCTCTTAATCTAGCAAATTTTACAAAAATATATGAACATACAAAGTTGTTGCTAGGGCCCCTCCCAAAACTTTGCAAGGGGCTCTGCAAGCCACTTCCCCCTGATCTGCTTTTAACAGGGTCACTCCAGCCATGTACTGAAACTAGACTCAAGGGATGAGGGTAGAAACAGGGGACCCACAAGGACACCATTTCACAAACCTAGGTAAGGCACAATGGATTCTCAGACCAGCTAGGTGGTGAGGGGGTGGGAGAAGTGGTCTGGTCAAGTTCTGGATGTATTTTGAAAGTGGAAACAATAGGATTTCCTGGTAGATTGGATGTGGGGTGTGAGACAATGAGGCAGGAGAACTGCACATTTTTTATCTGAGCAGCTGTGAGGATGGTGCTGCTATGAACCTAGATAAGGAAGACCTTTTTTTTTTTTCTTTGAGAGGGTCTCACTTTGTCGCCCAGGCTGGCATGCGGTGGCGTGATCTCAGCTCACTGTAACCTCCACGTACTGGGTTCAAGCGATTCTCCTGCCTCAGCCTCCCTAGTAACTGGGATTACAAGCACACGCCACCGCCAGGCTTATTTTTGTATTTTTAGTAAAGACGGAGTTTCACAATGTTGTCCACGCCTGTCTCAAACTCCTGACCTCAAGAAGTGATCCACCCACCTCGGGCTCCCAAAGTGCTGGGATTACAGGTGTGAGCCAGCGTGCCCGGCCAAGAAGACTTTTTTTTTTCTTTGAGACAGAGTCTTGCTCTGCTGCCCAGGCTAGAATGCAATGGCACCATCTTGGCTCACTGCAACCTCCGCCTCCTGAGTTCAAGCGATTCTCCTGCCTCAGCCTCCCGAGTAGCTGGGATTACAGGCACCCGCCACTGCCCCTGACCAATTTTTGAATTTTTTAGTAGAGACGGGGTTTCCCCATCTTGGCCAGGCTGTTCTTGAACTCCTGGCCTCGTGATCCATCCACCTCAGCCTCTCAAAGTGCTGGGATTACAGGCATGAGCCACCACACCTGGCCGAAGACCTTTTTTTTTTTTAAGTGCTACACTCTGTCCTAACACCCCCTTTAACACAGGAAAGTACTCCGTATTCTGAGGCCTGGAGAGAGTCCATGAATAAAAACACTCTGAATTGTCTCTGGGTTTTTTTGTTGTGTTTGTTGTTGTTGTTTGTTGTTTGGTTTTTTGCCTTTGCTCTTTTTGTTGGCCTTTTTTCTCCCTGTTTCTTCGGTTTCCCCAAGGAAACACCTGTTTCTCCCCACTCCGCAGCTGATCCTTGGATTTCATACTCAATTCGTTGCCTGTGCCCTGGCGTGGCACCTGTGCAACTTTTAAGTATGGCTGGCTGCAAACCGTTCTCCTGTCTCCCTGGGGAGTGGTGCAGGGGAACTTTGCGGGAGGTTTTCTGGGGCTTAGAGTTGATATGCTAATTAAGTGGCTTGGTCCCCACCCACCGCCTCGCCCCCCTCCTTCTGTGCCTCTGACAACCAGCTCCTCCCACAGACTGCGTGGAAAGGGAGCTGAATTCTTGAGAGCCTTAAATGCCAAAATCTGCACTCTCTCCGTGGCAGTCTGGGAGTGAGATCCTGCAGCCACATCCAGTGTGGGAGCTGTGTGTGTGTGTGTGTGTGTGTGTGTGTGTGTGTGTATGTACTTTGTGTCACTGTCAGTTTCAGGGTCTAAGCCATATTCTCCATTGAAAGTCACAGCATATAATTAAGGAATCTCAGCTGGGTTCAGTGGTTCACATCTGTAATCCTAGCACTTTGGGAGG